>NC_056732.1:1312165716-1312500716 GCF_019279795.1 Protopterus annectens
CTGAACAGCTATTAGTTTTGCTCCTGGGGCTCAGGGTAAAGCTGTTTCAAAACAAACCATCTCCAAATGGATTGCTCATTGTATTCACTTTTGTTACCTGCACCATGGGAAGGTTCCCCCTCAGGGTATTAGGACCCATTCTACTAGTGCAGCCTCTACCTCTGCAGCCTTTCTGAGAGGTGTGCCTACTAAGGACATTCTAGAAGCAGCTACTTGGTCTTCTGTCCATACTTTCACAAAGCATTACAATCTAAATTTGTTTTCTAAATTCAGGGCTGGTTTTGCCTCTGCAGTTTTGCAGGGCCTCCTTACCAACCCTTAATCTGTGATCCTTCCCCCACCCTTTGTCTTCTTACTGGGCTTTGGGAATCAACCCATATGTGAGGACTGCAACAGTGAAACACGAAGAACATAGTACAGTTGTGTGCACTTACCATAAATGTAGATGTTCGAGTATATTCACTGTTGCAGTCCTGGTTTCCCACCCCCCCCATTCCCCCTTTTTTCCCAAGGCGCAGACTATAGATTTTTATTTTTTGTATGACTTGTTTAGGGTGCTACCATTCCTGGGTTATCCTTCTTTTGGGGGATCCTGACAGTTAAGGCAAGAAAAACTGAGGAAATGGCATCAGCTACCTCCCTTTATACCTGACGTACTGACATCAGTTTTACAACCGGCGGCAGCCAATGTCATATACCAAGTAACCTGGTATTCGGGCCGACTGAGGGCTACCGGGAGCCGGATAACCCATATGTGAGGACTGCAACAGTGAATACACTCGAATATCTATGTTTATGGTAAATGTACACAACTGTAGTTTCATGCATCCCCAATTGCGGACCCTCAGTCTGGCAGCCTGGCTTATTCCCTGACCACTTCACAAGCTGCTAATCTAAGCAAACAAGTTCTAGATATATGTAAGGCCAGATGCCCTAGCACTAGAAAGTCTTATTCTGATAAATGGAAAAGGTTTTGCACCTGGATCCAGGCTAAAGGAGCCGGAATGGCACAGCCCTCCCTACCTCTCATCCTAAATTACCTGGCTGACCTACTACACGAGGGTCTATCCTTCTCTTCTATTAAAATTCATGCCTCTGCTATCTCTGCTCATTTCAGCACAGAGCCACCTCTTTTCTTCCACCCTCTCACCAAACAGTTCCTAAAGGGGGCTAACAACTTGAGGCCACCCAGAAGAGCACCTACCCCAGCTTGGGACCTAAACTTTGTGTTGGGAAAAGCTCACCTTTCCCCCCCTTTGAACCAGCAGCTTTAGCAGAGTTAAAGTTCCTCTCTTGGAAGACAGTCTTGCTCTGGCCATCACTTCAGCTAGAAGAGTATCCGAGCCAAAAGCTCTTATGGCTGTAGAGCCCTTCATCATTTTCCATGCTGACAGGGTCTCCCTCATCCTTCACGCCAAAAGTGTTGTCCAGTGCGGCTCTCAACCAATCCATTCATTTGCCCTTTTTCCCTAACCCATAAAACAAGGGGGAAGGATTCTGCACTTTCTAGATGTGCACAGACAGCTCAGATTCTACCTTGACCAGAACTAAATCATTTAGAAAGACTGATCAATTGTTAGTCAGCTTTGCTGCAGGAGCAGAGGGCAAGGCCATATCCAAACAAACCATTTCCAAATGGATAGCACACCGCATCCATTTCTGCTACAAGCAGTATGGGAAACCTCCCTCCAAGGGGGTCAGGACACATTATATCAGAGCAACCTCCACCTCTGCAGCTGAGAAGGGTAAGGCCCTTTCTGGCTTTAAGAAATGACAGAAATGCATCCACAAACCTCCATCATTTGACTTCCATTCCCTTTGTGCATGTTGCCTGGGTCCAATGTATTTGCAAAAAGACTGTAGCATGTGTCATAGGTTCAGTCATTGAACCCCTGTTGAAAGATGGAATAAACTTATTTTGAAAGATTTGATTTCCTCAGCCTTCAGTGAAGCCTTATCTACTGCATACAAAGCAAAAACTGATGTATCCTCCCCTTTGTCCTTGTCTTCAGTGGACAAAAGTTAAAAGAGGAGTCTTTCAGATGTTCTTCGTGTTTCACTGTTGCAGTCATCACACTTCGGTTATCTGCCTGCAGGTAGCCCTCAGTCAGCCCGAATACCAGAGACTTAATATTTTTTCATCAGATGCTGTCACTCCAGGGCTGACATCAGGTCAGGAGTATAAAAACAGGCAGTCGACGCCATTACATCAGTCTTTCTTGCCATGGAGCCAGAAGCAGTTCTCAAGTTCCGGTTGGCCGCTACCTGAATTTTCATTTTTGAATTGAATAATCCTGAAGTCTTCTAAAACGAAGTACCCCATTTGAGATCCCTTTTTCTTGCTCTTACTGATGTCAGAAAAAGTTAACAATTAGTTTGCCTTAGAAATACCTCACAGAGATTTTCATTTTTACTCCTTCACCTGTTTAGGCCCAGACCACGACGTCCCTCCCTGTCAGTTTTGTGCTTTGTTTAACAATCGAACCATTCGTCGTCGGGCTCTCTTTGTCACTAAATTTTTTCGCAGTCAATCTCCATATTCTGAAATGGCTACTAATACTTGGTGGTGATATTCACCCCAACCCTGGCCCACCCACTTCAGATACACATACCCCCTCTACTTGCAATCTAAGCTACAAACCTAAAATTAATAGGCCAACTAACTCTCTTCTAGCCTGTCATCTCAATATTAGAAGCATTAATAACAAGGTACATGAATTGCATGCACTTCTGGATGTCCACTCCCCTGAGATTCTCAGTTTATCTGAAACCTGTTTAAAACCTAACACTAAAGACAATGAAGTGTTACCACCTGGGTACAACATACACAGGCTGGATCGTTTGAGGAAGGGGGTGGGTAGCTGTACTCTATAAATCTGAGTTGAATGTCACCATAGATGTAATACAACCACCTCAGATTAATAACTCAAGAGATTCTTGCCACCAAATTGCAACTTAATAAAAATAAATGCATTAATATCATCTGTATGTACATTCCCCCAGGTAACAATATATCTACACTTGAAGATATCCTGCACTGGCTATCCTGTCACTACCCCCAAGAAACCCTACTACTTGGAGGCTTTAACATAGACTGGGGCACCTGTTCCTCAGAATCCCCAACCACCCATATTAACCTGCATGTATTTACACAAATTATATCCACCCCTACCAGGATAGGTAAACCCAACCAAAAAGAAAGCACACTTGACTGGGTACTCATAAACAGTCACCCCCAACTGTACACCTCTGGTACCCTCCTTGATGGCCTAAGCGATCACCTTCTCACATATGTAATTAAGCACAAAACCATTAATTCCCAACAACTCTTACTCAGAAAGGTTAGAAACAATAAAAACTTTGACCCTGCCAAATTCCAACAAGAACTAAACTCATGTAATTGGTCTATTCCAAAACACCTCCCCTTAGAGGAAGCAGTAGCATACTTTAACAACAAATTCCTTGAGATCCTTGATTTGCATGCACCTGTTCGTTCAAAGAGAACCAAGGCAAAAACTGTGCCATGGCTTTCTAAAAAGTCTAAACTCAAAATTACCCTTAGAAACAAAGCATGGGCTTTATGGCGTTCTTCTAAAGACCCTCAAGATCACATTAAATACAGGCAATCCAGGAACGAAACCAAAAAATCAATTTTACAAGACAAAAAACAATACTACTGTAATTTACAGCCTGTAAATTAAAATAACCCTCAGAAGTTTTGGGCAGGTTGAAATAATCTACTACATCCTGGACAAATTTCAACCCCAATCCCTGCTGCTGCTTCTTCTTTCGGCTTTTCCCGGTTAGCGGTCGCCACAGTGGATCACCTGTCCTCTCATGATTGGCAGTGGAGTTTTACAGTGTCGAGTTGACAGCCCGGCTCCCAACCTTCCACAGAAGGCACACACCACACACACACACACTCACACCTAGGGCCAATTTTAGTGTCCAATCCACCTGCAGCATGTCTTTGGGATGTGGGAGGAAACCGGAGCACCCGGAGGAAACCCACGCGACCACAGGGAGGACATGCAGACTCCGCACAGAAGGCACCCCAGCCGAGAATTGAACCAGAGAATCTCTTGCTGTGAGGCGACAATGCTAACCACTGCACCACTGTGGCCGCCCTAACCCCAATCCCTGCTGCTACTATTGATAAAACCCCTGAAGATGTTTGACAGTTTTAACCAATTCTTTACTGAGACAATTCAAGCCCTAGCTAGCCAACTACCTCCTAGCTCCCCTGGTCCTGAAAGTAGCACCCCTAGAAACCTACTCACATTCAGCTTCCAACCAGTCGCCATTTCACTTATCCATACCTTGATCAAAAAATTAAAACCCACTACACTTTCTTCTGATCAACTCCCTGCCGAGTACCTACAAAAATCAGCTGATGCTATTGCTTACGCCGTCTCAATACTAATCAATCAAACCATAGTCATCATCTTCTTTTGGCTGTTCCCGTTAGGGGTCGCCACAGCGGATCACCTGATGTTCATCATGTTACACTGCTGCAGTCATCACACTTGGGTTATCCTGCCGTCAGGCGGTCCCGCAGTCGGCCAGAGTTCCAAAGTCTTGGTCCGGCGTCAGTTGCTGTCCCTTCTTCCCTGACGTCAGTGCGCCAGGGGTATATAAGAGGCATCCAACGCCATTTTCTTCAGTCTTTCTTGCCGCAAGGTGCCCGAAGCAGAAGCAGTTCGCAAGTGCCGGTCGGCCGACTCCTGAGATATTCAAATCGAATTTCAGATCGAAGTCTTCAATAAAGCTAAGTACCCCGTTGGGGAACCGTTTCTTGCCTCAGTCCGATGTCAGAAAAAGTTAACAATTGCATTTCTTGTGGGAAGCAAATACCTCATAAGGACTTTCATTCTTATTGCATTCCTTGCCTAGGCCCAGACCACGACGTCACAGGTTGTCGGTTTTGTGCTAGGTTTAACAAGCATACTATTAAACATCAGTTTGATTTCGCCCGACATTATTTTGGTAGGAAATTTAATTATACCATGCCGTCAGAGCAACCGATGACCGGGATGCATAAAAAACACAAAGATAAAGACAGGCAGCCGAAATCCAAACCAGACTCCGAGGCCTCTGCTAGGCCAGTCGCCAGTTCTCCGCTTTTCAGTGAGGAGCCTACGCAGCCCCTGATGACTGCTGATTTAGAATGCCAGCCGGCATCCAATTCCCAAGTGGAGATTGCTAGGCCTCCACAACCTTTAGGCCCTTCCGACTCCATGGCTGAAGGAGATTCCGGTGCAGTTGAAACGCCTTCAGTTGCAGAAGGTGTCTTCAGACCGACTACACTCACTATTAAATCCTATGCAAAGCTGAAAACCCCTTTAAAAGCAAAGAAGATTGTACAGCAGTCTCCAGTACAAGGCCCCATGCCTAAGAAACAAATGCTTAAGATGGCTGAAGATTTAATTACCCTTATCAGGGGTTCCCATCCCCCTCCTGATAAAACGCCAAAACAGGAGGAGGACTACGCTTCCTCTGACCAGGTTTCAATTTCTTCAGATTCTTCAGAGGAACAGGAATACTCTTTTCCCCCTTATGAAGACTCTGATGCAGAAGAGTCCATCACTTCAGCATCTCCCCCAGAAGACTACTCTTTTGGGGAAACTTTACATACCATGAGGGAACATTTCCACTGGGAAGGCCAGGATTACTCTGATTCTAAGAAAAGGCTCTGAGAGTTCCTTTTACTACCCCAGCACAGACCACTTGCTATTCCACCCGTTAGACATTGTGGATGATGTTTATTCAGAATCTAGCCTTAACCCAGATTCACTACCTCCTGCACCAGCCTAACCAGACAGATACTACAGAGTCTCCCTGACTCACACAAATTCCTATATAAAAGCCCTGTTGCTGACCTACAAAACATTTCCCAGGGTCCCAAAGGGGTTAAGGCCTCTATTGCTAAAAATCCTGTACCCTCTGAAAGGGATTCTAGAGCACTAGATAGATGGGGAAAGAAAGTATATACCTCAGTTACTCTAGCTATAAGGGCCTTAAATTGCCAGTTTCACATGCTGAAATATCAACAATATTTGATGTCTCAATTAAAACAAAAAATTATCACACATACAGAACAGCCTGATTACAAGGAAATGCAAGATTTGTTGCATGCAGCTGAACAAGTGGGAAAACATACTTTGCAATGTGGATTTGATTCATTGGAAGCTTCTTGTAGAGCAGCAGTGACAGGGTCTGTCATACGTAGACATGCTTGGTTAAAAGAACAAACTTTACCTGACCATGTTAAAGCAAAGTTATTGGATGCACCTTTACAGCAGGATGTTTTATTTGATGTAAAAGCAGAAGAGGTTTTAAAGAAAATGGAGGATAAGGCAAAATCTATGCAGATGGTTAAGGATTTTTTTACAGGTTCAACCCCCTCGTTTCAGCAGAAATTGGCCAACCAAAAACTGGTCCTTTCCAGCTTCTGCCAGACCACAGAGAGGCAAATACAGATGCCCAAGGGACAGAGGTCAGTCACAAGGCTCTTACCAGCCTCGACAATGGGGTGCCACAACCCAAAAAGGAGGAGACGACAAGTCTCAAACTTTCAGAAGACAAACACAATGACGTACCCCTCAGACCGCCAAGCAAATCCCTCTTGGCAGCTCCCTTGGGAGGAAAACTAGCACTTTTTGCAGGCAACTGGCACAGCATCACAAAAGACAAATGGGTCCTAAATATTGTATCTCAAGGATACAGATTCCACTTTCACACTTTACCAAACCTGCCACCAAATCAATGGGCAGAGGCTCAAAAGCAAATTTCAGCTCTCATGGACATGAGAGCCATTCAAAAGGTCCCAACACAAGAGCAAGGACAAGGATTTTACTCAAGACTCTTTCTAGTTCCCCGAAAGGACAAAGCCTGGAGACCCATTCTGGACCTCTCAATTCTAAACACATATCTGGAAGTACCCAAGTTCAAGATGCTAACACTACAGCAGCTTCTTCCCATGCTGGGCAAGAAGGCTTGGCTAGTAACGTTGGACCTCAAGGAGGCATACCTGCATGTCCCAATCAGACAAAATTGCAGAAGATACCTCTGATTTTTAGCAGGTTCAACCCATTACCAATTCTCTGCACTGCCCTTTGGCTTATCTACTGGCCCAGGGTCTTCACAAAATGCCTGGCACCAGTAATTGCATACTGCAGACAAAGAGGAATTCAAATATATCCATACCTGGATGGACTGTCTTATTCAAGCAGAAAACAAGGACATTCTTTTAAAGCATCTGGCATTTGTCAAAAACCTCTGTTAAGTTGCCTAGGGTACACAGTAAATGAAAAGAAGTCAAAACTAGTGTCCTCACAAGACATAATATTCCTGGGTGCCAGCTTAAATACAACGGCCCAGATGGCTTATCTCATGCCAGACAAGCAAGGACAACTAACTCAATACTTCAAAATGATGGCAACAAAGATCCAACTACCTGCAAGAAAAATTCTGCAGGCCTTGGGATTCATGGCATCTTGCATACTACTAATACCATTTGCAAAACTGCATATGAGGAAATTACAATGGTACCTGAAAAGTGTATGGACTCAACACAGCCACAGCTTGGAAACAGTAATTTCACTCATTCCCTGCCTTCAACAGAAGTTTCTATGGTGGGTTCAGGCATGTCACCTCAACAAGGGTCAGCCTTTTGCCTTACCCCCAGCCAGGCAAACTATAACAACAGATGCATTGGATTATGCCTGGGGAGCACACATGGCAGGACAATGTATTCAGGGCAAATGGTCTACAGATCAAAGGCATCTACATATCAATCAAAAAGAGATGCTAGCTGTACAAGATGCCCTAACAGCTTTCAATGACCTCCTACATCCAGGGCAACTCCTAATAAAGATGGACAACACCACAGTGATGTGGTACATAAGCAAGGGGGCACACATTCCTACCCCCTATGCAGGCAAGCAATGACCTTGTGGAACACAGCACTGACCTGCAAAGTTCAACTACAAGCACAATTCCTGCCAGGAAAGAAAAACACATTGACAGACGATCTAAGCAGAAACATCATAGATCCTCACGAGTGGAAACTAGATCCACAAGTATTCGCAATGATAACTCAAAAATGGGGGAGCCCAGACATAGATCTGTTTGCTTCCCCCGAAATCTACCAACTATGGAAATTCTGCACAAGGATACACTACACACTAGCTTGGAAAGTGGACGCCCTCTCATTCAGTTGGAAAACATCGACAGTGTATGCCTTTCCTCCACTGCCTCATCTGGCAAAGGTGCTGCTGAAAGCCAGATTAGAGAGGCCACAAATGATACTCATTGCTCCAGACTGGCCACGCCAGCACTGGTATCCAATACTAAGGAACATGGCTCAAGGCCCACCATGGATTTTACCTCCAATTCCTCACCTGCTCACTCAGCAAAACAATCAGATTCTACACAGCCAGCTCAAGACTTTAAATCTGGCTGCATGGCAAATTACTTAAACAACCAGTCAACACTTCTCTCTAAAGCTGTGATGGATGTCATTCTGGAGGCCAGGAGGCCCAGCACCAGGAAAGCCTATTCAGACAAATGGAAAAGATTCTGCGCCTGGAACCAGGCTAATGGCCAAAATCCCCTTGTCCCAAATATTCCTCAGATTCTTCAATATTTAACTGAGATGTTGCACAAAGGACTTTCTTTTTCATCTATTAAGATCCACGCCTCAGCTATTTCAACTCAATATAACACGCATCCTCCTGTATTTTCACATCCATTACTAAGACAGTTCCTCAGAGGGGCTAAGAACATAAGACCTCCCCGGAGAGCACCAACACCAACTTGGGATCTCAATTTTGTTTTGGAAAAACTTACACTACCGCCCTTTGAACCAGCTTTTACAGCTGATCTACAGTTTCCATCATGGAAAACTTCCCTGCTGCTAGCAATAACTTCAGCCCGAAGAGTCTCAGAGCTACAGGCCCTAATGGCAGTGGAGCCTTTCATCATTTTTCATCAAAACAGAGTCGCTTTATGAACTAACCCTTCCTTTATGCCAAAGGTGGTATCCAGTGTGGCCCTAAACCAAACCATTCATTTGCCCACCTTTTATCCAAACCCCCAGAACAAAGGGAAAAGGCTCCTACACTCTTTGGACATTCACAGGCAATTACGTTACTACTTGGATAAAACTAAGGCTTTCAGAAAATCTGACCAGCTCTTTGTATCCTATGCTGTAGGAGCACAAGGAAAGGCTATCTCAAAACAGACCATTTCAAAATGGATAGGACATTGTATCTGTTTCTGCTACACACATCATGGGAAACCTGTACCTGGTAACATTAGGCCCCATTCCACCAGGGCTACAGCAACATCAACAGCCTTCCTCAGAGGGGTACCAATCAAGGATATTTTGGAGGCTGCAACTTGGAGTTCAGTGCACACCTTCACCAAGCACTATCACTTACCTCTATACTCTAAAACCAGAGCTGGCTTTGCCACTGCAGTTCTGCAGGGTCTACTAGCCTTTCCAAACCCTGTTTAGTTCCACCACCCATCCTTAGCTTTGGGATTCAACCCAAGTGTGATGACTGCAGCAGTGTAACACGATGAACATAGTACAGTTTTGTACCTACCATAAATGTAGATGTTCGAGTGTTCACACTGCTGCAGTCCAGGTTATCCTCCCTCCATCCCCTCTGACCTTGCTGAACGTTTCTATACCTTTACTATCCTGTACAACCTTTGTGGTGTATTTGCTTGTACCTGAAGGTGTTACTTTTATTCCTTTTACATGTTTTATTAGCAATATGTATTTCCTACCTACTTGGGAGCACCTGACATCTGGGGCAAGAAAAACTGAAGAAAATGGCGTCAGATGCCTCTTATATACCCCTGGCGCACTGATGTCAGGGAAGAAGTGACAGCAACCAATGCCGGACCAAGACTTTGGAACTCTGGCCAACTGCGGGGACCGACTGACGGCAGGATAACCCAAGTGTGATGACTGTAGCAGTGTGAACACTCAAACATCTACATTTATGGTAGGTACAAAACTGTACTTTTCCATTTCTTCCTGTCCTCTGCATCTTGCTCTGTTACACCAACCACCTGCATGTCCTCTCTCACCACATCCATAAACCTTATCTTAGGCCTTCCTCTTTTCCTGTTACCTGGTAGCTTTATCCTTAGCATCTTTTTCCCAATATACTCCGCTTCCCTTCTCAGCACATGTCCAAACCAGCGTAATCTTGCCCCTCTGGCTTTGTCTCCAAACCTTCCAACCTGGGCTGACCCTCTAATTTACTTATTCCTAATCCTGTCCACCCTCGTCACACCCAGTGCAAATCTTAACATCTTTAACTCTGCCACATCCAGCTCAAACTCCTGCCTTTTTGTCAATGCCACTGTCTCCAACCCATATAACAGCTGGTCTCACTACCCTCTTGTAGACCTTCCCTTTCACTCTTACAGGTACTTGTCTGTCACAAATCACTCCTGACACTCTTCTCCACCCACTCCAGCCTGCCTGTGCTCTCTTCTTCACCTCTCTTCCACACTCACCGTTACTCTGAACTATTGACCCCAAGTATTTAAACTGAACCACCTTTGCCACCTCTACTCCTTGCATCCTCACCATTCCTCTATCCTCCCTCTCATTCACACACATATATTCTGTCTTAGTCCTGCTGACCTTCATTCCTCTTCTCTCTAGAGCATATCTCCATCTCTCCAGGGTGGTCTCCACCTGTTCCCTACTCTAACTACAGATCACAATGTCATCTGCAAACATCATAGTCTATGGGGACTCCTGTCTGATCTCATCTGTCAACCTGTCTATCACCATTGCAAATAAGAAAGGGCTCAGAGCTGATCCTTGATGTAACCTCACCTCCACCTTAAATGCATCCGTCACTCCCACCGCAGACCTCACCGCTGTCACACTACCCTCGTACATATCCTGTACCACTCTTACATACTTCTCTGACACTCTTGACTTCCTCATACAATATCACAACTCCTCTCTAGGCACCCTGTCATATGCTTTCTCCAAGTCTGCAAAAACACAATGCAACTCCTTCTGACCTTCTCTGTACTTCTCCATCAACACTCTCAGGGCAAACATTGCATCTGTAGTGCTCTTTTCCGGCATGAAACCATACTGCTGATCACTAATCATCACCTCCCTTTTTAACCTAGCTTCCACTACTCTTTCCCATAACTTTATGCTGTGACTGATCAATGTAATCCCTCTGTAGTTACTACAGCTCTGCACATCACCCTTATTCTTAAAAATCGGTACCAAAAAACTTTTTCTCCATTCCTCAGGCATCCTCTCACTTTCCAAGATTTCATTAAACAATCTGGTTAAAAACTCCTCTGCCATTCACCTAAACACCTCCATGCTTCCACAGGTATGTCATCTGGGCCAACAGCCTTTCCAGTCTTCATTCTCTTCATAGCTATCCTTACTTCCTCCTTGCTAATTCATTGTACTTCATTATTCACTATCCCTACATCATCCAACCTTCTCTCCCTCTCATTCTCTTCATTCATCAACCCCTCAAAGTACTCTTTCCATCTCCTCAATACACACTCCTCGCTTGTGAGTATGTTTCCCTCATTATCCTTTATCACCTTTACCTGCTGCACATCTTTCCTAGCTCGGTCCCTCTGTCTAGCCAATCGGTACAGGTCCTTTTCTCCCTCCTTAGTGTCCAACCTTTCATGCAACTCTTCATATGCCTTATCCTTAGCCAGCTCTCTCTTTGCCATGTACCTTATCTCCTTATACTCCTGTCTACTTTCTTCATCTCTCTGACAATCCCACTTCTTCTTTGCCAACCTCTTTGCCTGTATACTCTTCTGTACTTCCTCATTCCACCAACATGTCTCCTTGTCATCCTTCCTCTGCCCCGATGTGATACCAAGCAACTTTCTAGCTGTCTCCCTTACTAGCTCTGCTGTAGTTACCCAGCTATTTGGTAACTCTTCATTTCCACCCAGTGCCTGTCTTAACTCATCCCTGAACTCCACCTCACAATTACCCTTTTTCAATTTCCACCATTTGATCCTTGGTGCTGCCCTCACACTCCTCCTCTTCTTGATCACCAACGTCATCCTACAAACCACCATCCTATGCTGCCTAACTACACTTTCTCCGGCCACCACTTTACAGTCTCCAATCTCCTTCAAACTGGCCCTCCTACATAAGATATAATCCACCTGTGTGCATCTTCCTCCACTCTTGTATGTCACCCAATGCTCCTCCCTCTTGTTAAAATACGTATTCACCACAGCCATGTCCATCCTTTTCACAAAATCCACTACCATCTGACATTCTGCATTCCTTTGTTTAACACCATACCTACCCATCACTTCCTCATCCCCTCTGTTCCTGTCACCAACATGCCCATTTAAATCTGCTCCAATCACCACTCTCTCACCCTTGGGTACAGTCATCACCACTTCATCCAATTCACTCCAAAATTTTTCTTTCTCATCCATTGCACACCCAACTTGTGGAGCATATGCACTAACAACATTAATCATTACACCATCAATTTCCAGCTTCATAAACATCACTCTATCCGACACCCTTTTCTCCTCCAAAACACTCTTCGCATACTGTTCCTTCAGAATAACTCCTACGCCATCAATCAAACCATAGTAGAAGCTAAAATTCCCACTTCACAAAGGAGGCAGCTCTACTGAATTCTCCAGTTATAGACCAATAGCTATACTCTCTTCACTTGCAAAGATTATGGAAAAATGTATTCACAGACAACTCATGCACCACCTAATCCAGAATCACCTTATGGCAGACACTCAGCATGGCTTCTGTCCTTATCACAGCACTACTTGAGCCCTTCTAGCCTTTACCAACACCATAAACCATAATCGCAACAATAATTATATATCCTCAGCCCTCTTCTTGGATCTTTCCAAGGCAATCGATATGGTTGATCACCAACTTTTAATCCACACCCTGCAAACATTCTGTCTAGATACTAGTGCCCTTCAGTGGTTTCAATCCTACCCGAATGGTCGACAGCAGGCTGTCCTCTGGCAGAACAAACACTCTAGCCTTCTACCTAACACTCTTGGAGTACCACAAGGCTCTATACTAGGGCCCTTGCTGTTCTCCATCTTCATTAACGACCTTTATACTGTCATCCCAAAAGTCAGCTGTATCCAATATGCTGATGACTCTACTCTGATTTGCTCAGCCACTTCTCCAGTAGAGTTATGTTCAGCTACCCAGACCACCTTTAATACAATAGAAAACTGGCTTTCTGAACATCGTCTGATCCTAAATCCCCCAAAAAAACTAAAATGTTGTTATTTTCACCAACACGTAGGTCTACCGCTTTCATCTTTACCATAAATTCAAATGATGGCACAATAATCTCCCCTGACCCCTCTACAAAACTATTAGGTGCCATCATAGACAACAATCTAAAATTCGACCTACATGTTAACCAAACTATCAAAACCATCGATAAAAAACTAGGGTCCCTTTACAGAATAAAAGCCTTCCTAATCCCTCCAGCTAAAATTGCCATAGCTCGCTCTCACCTTCTTTCAACCCTTCTGTATGCATCCCCTCTACTCTCGAATTTAAACAAGACTGTCCTTAAACTCTCAATTTGCTACAACCACATTGCCAGGTTTGCCACTGGGCTGCCTTTTAAGACACCTCATTGCATCAATCTAAATCAGTTTGGGTGGCTTTAACTACCCAGCCTAATCCAGTATAACCAACTGATTATGGCCTATAAAATCCTCTATAATCTGGACAAGACTCCTGCACCTAAAAATATTATCACCTCCTATAACAATCCTAGACTGCTTCAATCCTCTAACAAACTACTAATTCAGACTAGCAAAATTAGTAACACAGCCGGTGACTCTCTCTCTGCAAACTCTGTAAGTAGATCCTGGAACTCTCTTCCAGCTGATATTACCTTACTTTCCACCTTAGGTCAATTTAAAACTAGACTCAAACAACATTTGTCACTTAACTGGCTATGTCAGTGTATCAAGCCTGGCTAACTCTCTCTAGAATGTGTAAAAAATCTGTTAACCAGTTTACTGTGTAATTTAATTTAATCCTGATTTGCGCTCAGGATGAACTCTAACCTGTGGAACTTGTTTAACTTGCTTACTTATATAATCTCTGTAAATAGTCTGTTTGTAATGTGTAATGCTGGTACTATGTAATGCTGTATCTGCTTACCCTTGGAGCTTTTCTCCCTGGGCCTCCGCTGAAAATGGACATGCATCCAGTCGGACTATCCCGGTCAACAAATGTAAAATAAAATAAAAAAATAAATAAGCCACCTGACTACCGATTTTCCAAAAAAATGTAAGGATAAAGACAGAGACAGATCGCATAGGTCCAAAACTGCCAACGATGCTTAAATTAAGCTAGTCGCCAGTCTGCCGGTACTCAATGAGGTGCCCTTGCAGCCCCTTATGCCCGCTTCAGTGGATTCACAGGCTTCTGCTGAGAACCATTCACAGTCTGGTATGCCACGAGATGCTTCTTAGACTATAGAACCTGCGGATGTCTCTACCTTGGATGGGTCCAGAACCGCTGTGCAGGAACCAGTTTCTGAGGCAGTTCTTTGCTCTACCGATGGTTCTAATCAAACCAATGACTTAATTTCTAACCAAAACTACCAAGTTTGTTAGTTCCAGAGTAAGCAATATGCCTAGAAAATCGACGAGCAAAGCACATGCTCAGGCTCCCATGCCCAAAAACAAATGCTTAGAATGGCTGAAGACTTTATTACGCTGATTAGGGGAAGTCAGCCTTCCCCTGCAGAGAGACAAAGAATCCAGTCCCCTTCAGGTTCTACAGACCAGGAGTCCGATGACTCTGACATTTCTAATTATGAAGACATGCCCTTACCCGCCTATGAGGATTCAGATGCAGAGGAATCCATTCCCTCTGCATCCCCTCCAGAGGATTTTTCTTTTGGTGAAACCTTGCATACTTTAAGAGAGCATTTTCATTGGGAATGTCAAGACTATCCCCGGTCCAAAAAGAGACTCAGGGAATTTTTAGAGTTGCCTCAGCACAGGCCTTTAGTTATACCCCCTATCCTGGATGTTGTGGATGATGTTTTTGTGGAATACAATCTTACTCCTGACACTTTACCTCCTGCCCCTAGGAAACCAGACAGGTACAATAGAGTACCTGATACAAGTTTCTTTTCAAGAATCCTACTGCTGACCTAGAGATCATTTCCCATGGGCCTAAAGCTGTCAAGGCTACTACAGCCAAGAATCCCACCCCTTCGGACAGGGATTCCAGAGCTTTGGACAGATGGAGTAAGAAGGTTTATACCTCTACAACTGTTGCTATTAGGGCATTGAATTGCCAGTTTCACATGCTGAAGTACCAGCAACACATTATGGAACTCATTAAACAAAAAGTGGTAACTTTTCCAGAGTGTGCAGAGAATAAAGAATTGCAGGAGCTTATGCACTCTGCAAACCAAGTCAGTAAGTATACTTTGCAGTGTGGCTTTGATGCCGAAGAAACATCTTGCAGGGCAGCAGTCACTGGCTCTGTACTGAGAAGACATGCTTGGCTGAAGGAGCAGACCTTGCCAGATCATGTCAAATCAAAATTACTAGGTGCTCCTTTGAATAAGGACTGTTTGGCACCAAAGCAGAAGACGTTCTTAAAAAGGTGGAAGAAAAAGCTAAATCTATGCAGACTGTTAAAGAATTCTTACAAGTGCAACCCCCTAGATTCAGTAGGCATTTCCCTTCAAAACAATAGTCCTTTCTAGCCACCTCCAGACCTTCTCAATCAAGACCCAGGGGAAACAGACCCACCCAGACTACAGTCTCAGGGTATGCAGAGATCTAAGCGATGGAGTGCCCCCCACCCCTAAAGCAGGGAGTGGTAAGTCACCTCCTTATGGAAAACACTCACAATGATTTCTTCACTCCACTTCCCAGCCCTGCCCAATTGCTTGTGCCCCTAGGAGGAAAACATGCTCTTCATGCAAAAAACTGGATGTCCATCACCCAGGATCGATTGGTCCTCAACATTGTATCCCTGGGGTACAAATTTTATTTCCATTCACTACTAATCCCAAGCGGGTTTTCAGACCTTCCTCCAAACCAGTGGGCAGAGGCTCAAAACCAAGTACTTTCTCTGCTCAATATCAGAACTGTTCAGCCTGTTCCAGTAGAACAGAGGGGTCAAGGATTCTACTCCAGACTCTTCCTGGTACCCAGGAAAGAGGGCTCTTAGTACCCAATCCTGGATCTTTCAATTCTCAACACCTTCCTGGTGGTAACAAAATTCAAAATGCTTACCCTGCAACATCTTCTTTCTGTGCTAACCAAGGATGCCTGGTTAGTCACCCTAGACTGAAAAGAAGCCTATCTGCACATCCCCATAAGGGAGTCATGCAGGAAGTATCTACATTTCAGGGCAGGATCTATGTATTATCAGATGTTCTTCATGTTTCACTGTTGCAGTCATTACATTTGGGTAATCTGCTGGCAGGTTGCCCTCAGTTAGCCTGATTAACAAAGTCTTGGGTCCTGCGTCGGTTGCTGTCCCTTCTTCCATGACATCAGGGGTATAAAACATGCAGCCGATGCCATTACATCAGTCTTTCTTGCCGTGCAGTGCCCGAAGCAGAAGCAGTTAGCAAGTGCCGGTCAGCCGACTCCTGAAATTTTTGTTTTAGAGTTTCAGAACCAAAGTCTTCAACTTAAAGCTAAGTATCCCAATGGGGAAACTTTTTCTTGCTCCTTACCGATGTCAGTAAAAGTTAATTATTGCATTACTTGTGGAAAGCAAATACCATATAAAGATTTTCATTTGTACTGTATTGCTTGCCTAGGCCCTGACCACGACATACCTTGCTGTCGGTTTTGTGCTTTATTTAAAAAGGTGCACTATCCGTCGTCGGTACATTTTTGCCTCTAAATATTTCTGTTCTCGGTTTAATTATCCAGAAATGATGTCGGTTAACCATCCAACTACCGGGATCCCAAAAAAATGCAAAGATAAAGACAGAGACAGGCTGTCGACGTCCAAAACTCCTGACAACGCTTCTCCTAAGCCAGTCGCCAGTTCGCCGGTACTCAGTGAGGTGCTTTCACAGCCTCTGATACCCGCTATGTCTGACTCACAGGCTTCTACTGAGACCCATCTGGAGTCTGGTATGCCCTGAGACACTTCACCTATGGAACCCGCAGCTGTCTCTACCTTGGATGTGTCCGGAGCCACTGTGCAGGCACCGGCTTCTGAGGGTGTATTCAGGTCTACAGACTTGCATATTAAACCACCTTCTATACTAAGGCCTAAACCTTGATCTATGTCTAAAAAAAATGACGCCCAGGCCACATGATGTCCTTCAAGGATGCATCTGCAGTCTTCACATATGGGTTGTCCTGCCTCAGGCAGCCCTTCGGTCGGCCGGATTCCAAAGTCTGGGTCCGGCGTCGGCTGATGTCGCACTTTCCCCGACGTCAGAGCGCCTGGGGTATAAAAGCATCAGCCGACGCCATCTTCCCCAGTCTTTCTTGCCACATGGTGCCCGAAGCAGAAGCAGTTCGCAAGTGCCGGTCGGCCAGCTCCTGTAATTCAGCTACTGAAGACTTCAAAAAGCTAAGTACCCCGTTGGGGACTCTTTCTTGCCTCAGCCGATGTCAGATAAAGTTAATAATTGTTTAACTTGTGGGAAACAAATACCTCATAAGGATTTCCACTCTTACTGCCTCCCCTGCCTAGGCCCAGACCACGACGTCTCGGTCTGTTCAGCCTGTGCTTCCTTCAACCGACGCACTCTTAGACATCGGGCGGAGTTTGCAGAGGAATTTTTTGGGGCTAGTTTTTCGTATAAGATGCCGTTGGAGACTCCGACTTCACATTTAATTAAGAAATGGAAGGACAAGGACCGACGCACGTGGGCCGCGGTTTCGGCTGAAACCACGGCCAGGCCTACCGCGAGTGTCTCGGTCTCGGCTGAAACCGAGTCCTTGGTACTTCCAATTACCGAAACTGCTCAACCGACTACCTCAGTCCCGGAGGCCCCGGCTGAGTCGGTTATTGAATTTCCAACAGAAACTGGTGTCCTGGAACCTTCCGACACCATTCCTTTAGACAAATCTACACCAGCACGTGGTGCAGCCAGGCCTCCTGCATCCATGTCCATTAAAGCTTTCTCCAGGGCTAAAGCTGCTAAACTCTCAAAAGCTTTGCCTCCCAAGGTTATTCCTCAGGGACCCTCTACTGGTTCACAGATTCTAAGCTTAGCAGAGGATCTTATCTCCTTAATTAGGGGCTCTCAACCTCATCCGGAGAGGGGCTCTCAACCTCCTCCAGACAAAAGGCCCAGGGTTGAGCCCTCTAATCCCCACTCCTCAGATGAGGCCTCTGATGGCTCTACTCTCTCGGACCTCCAGGAGAAGGTTTTTTCGGCCTACGAGGATTCTGATGCAGAGGAATCTATTCCTTCGGCCTCCCCTCCTGAAGAGTTTTCCTTTGGGGAGACACTACACACCATGAGAGAGCATTTCCAATGGTAGGGCCAGGAATTCTCTGATTCCAGGAAAAGATTAAGGACCATTTTACATTTGCCTCAGCATAGACCTTTAGCTTTTCCTCCTGTTTTGAATGTCATTGATGATGTGTACTCTGACTCTAGCACAACCCCTGATTCTCTCCCTCCGGCTCCTGCCAAACCCGATAGGTACTACAGGGTCCCGGACTCACATCTTTACCTTTACAAGGCCCACTCTGCTGATCCAGAAACTATTTCCCAGGGCCCTAAAGGGGTTGCAGCTGCCACTGCTAAAAATCCTCTCCCCTCTGAAAGGGAGTCCAGAGCTTTAGAGAGATGGGGTAAAAAAGTGTATACTTCTGCTACTCTTTCTATGAGGGCATTAAATTGTCAATTTCATATGATACAGTACCAAGAGTATTTGTTAGATGAATTGCATAAAAAACTGTCTTCACCTGACCCCCTAGACCGCAAGTCACTTCAGGATCTGGTACATAACTCACAACAGGTTAGCAACCATTTCTTGCAATGTGGTTATGATGCATTGGAAGCTTCATGTAGGTCAGCTATGACTGGCGCAGTCATACGTAGGCATGCTTGGCTGAAGGAACAATCTCTGCCAGAACATGTTAAAGCAAAGCTGCTGGATGCTCCACTGGAAAAGCAAAAGTTATTTGGCTCCACGGCTCAGGAGGTCCTAAATAAATTTGAAGAAAAGGCTAAATCCGTACAGACAGTCAAAGATTTTCTCCAAGTACAACCACCAAGATTCAGCAGGAATTGGCCTTCCAAGAATTGGTCCTTTCCAGACACAGAGAGGTTTCAGAGAGGCAAGAACAGGTGTGCCAGAGGTAGAGGGCAAGCTAGAGGCTCCTACAGAGGACGTCAATGGCAACCTCCCAACCAGAGAGGTAATGCAGGACCTTCAACTGCTGCACAAGGACAGGCTCAATGATTTTACTTTGACACCGCCAACCAGGGCTCAATTGGAAGCACCTTTGGGCGGAAAGCTTTCTTTATTCTCAGAAAATTGGCACAGTATTACAAGGGACAAATGGACACTACAAATAATAGACAAAGGATACAGGTTCCATTTCCACACATTACCAAAAGAAAAGGCATGCCAGACCTGCCACCGAATCAAAGGGCAGAGGCTTTGAAACAAATTTCCAGCTTAATGCAAATGAAAGCTATAGAAAAGGTTCCTCTCTCAGAACAAGGCCAAGGATTTTATTCCAGACTATTCCTTGTTCCAAGAAAAGAAAAACAATGGAGGCCTATTCTCGACTTGTCCGCACTGAATACTTATCTCATTGTGCCAAAGTTCAAAATGCTGACTCTACAGCAGCTCCTTCCCATGCTGGGCAAGGGGTCTTGGCTGGTAACTCTAGACCTCAAGGAGGCATACCTGCATGTCCCTATCAGACAAAGTTGCAGAAGACACCTCAGATTTCTTGCAGGGTCAGAGCATTATCAATTCTCAGCATTGCCCTTTGGCTTATCTACTGCACCCAGAGTATTCACGAAATGCCTGGTATCAGTAATGACACACTGCAGACTTCAGGGGATTCAAATATACCCATATCTGGACGACTGCCTTATACAAGCGGACAGCCAACAAACTTTGGTAAAACACTTGAATTATGCCATCCACCTACTTCAGGCCTTGGGATATACAGTCAACTTTCACAAATCAAGACTTGTTCCATCCCAAAGAATAACTTTTCTGGGTGCAAATCTAGATACAACCACCCAAATGGCCTTCCTCACAGAAGAAAAACAAAGTCAACTACCAGATTACTTCAAAATCTGACAAGACAAACCCAGCTGACTGCAAGGAAAATCCTGCAGGCCCTGGGTTACATGGCTTCTTGCATCCTTCTGATTCCGCAAGCAAGACTACATATGAGGAAACTACAATGGTAACTAAGGAGTTTATGGACTCAGCACAGTCACAGCCTGGAAACTTTGATACCACTCATTCCATGCCTTCAAAAGGAATTTCTGTGGTGGGCTCAAGCAAGCCAGTCAAACAGGGGTCTGCCTTTCAGCAAACCAATAGCCAGCCAAACCATTACAACAGACGCTTCAGACCACGGATGGGGAGCGCACTTGGAGGGAAGATGCATTCAAGGCCTATGGTCACAAAAAGAGCTACACATGCACATAAATCAAAAGGAAATGCTGGCAGTGATAAATGCAGTCGAAGCCTTCAAACCCTTTCTGCATCAAGGCCATCTGCTAATAAGGACAGACAATACCACGGTTATGTGGTACATAAACAAGCAAGGAGGCACCCATTCCTATCCTCTTTGCAGGCTGGCAATGAATCTATGGGAACTTTCCTTGAAGCTCAATATACAGCTACAATCCCAGTTTGTGCCAGGGAAAGACAATATACTGGCGGACAGCTAAAGCAGAAATATCATGGATGCACACAAATGGATGCTGCACCCGGACATCTTTCTACAGCTAACACAATCATGGGGGAGGCCGGACACAGATCTTTTTGCCTCCCCCCACAATCATCAACTGAAGAAATTCTGCTCAAGGACATACCACCCACAAGCATGGAAAGTGGACGCCCTCTCTTTCAGCTGGAGAACTCTAACAGTGTATGCATTTCCACCTCTCCCATTAATGACCAAAGTTTTACTGAAGATCAGGACAGAGCAGTCATAAGTGATTCTGATAGCTCCGGACTGGCCAAGACAGCACTGGTACCCACTGTTAAAGAGCATGTCACGCACAAAACCATGGCCTCTTCCTCTATGGCCACTTCTACTGACACAGCACAACTGCAAAACTCTGCATTCCAACCTGAAAACCTTGCAACTAACAGCCTGGAGAATACCTTGACTCCTCCTCAGGATAAGCTATCCCAGAGAGTGAAAGATATTATTATGGAAGCTCACCGGCCTTCCACAAGAAAGGCATATTCAGCAAAATGGAAAAGATTTCACATTTGGAACACCACAAAGGGCCTAGATGCAACAGTGATGAACATGGCACATATCCTGGAATACTTGGCAGAAATGTTCCACAATGGTCTGTCTTACTCTTCCATTAAAATTCATGCTTCAGCAATTTCAGCAGAGTACAATACTGATCCACCTGTCTTCTCTCATCCTCTCCTAAGACAGTTTCTAAGAGGAATCAAAAACATCAATCCTCCATGGAAACCACCTGTACCTACTTGGGACCTTAACTTCGTGTTGGAAAAACTAACACTGCCTCCCTTTGAGCCAGCAGCATCTGCAAAACTACAGTTCCTGTCTTGGAAGACTGCTTTCCTTCTGGCCATAACCTCAGCAAGAAGAGTATCTGAGTTACAGGCCCTTATGGCAGTACAGCCATTTCTTATTTTTCATCAGGACAGAGTTTCATTGAGAACCAATCCTACATTTATGCCAAAGGTGGTATCCAGGGTTTCATTAAATCAGGCTATTCACTTGCCTACCTTCTTTCCACAAAACAAAGGGGAGAAACTTCTGCACACCCTGGACATACACAGACAGTTGCGCTACTACTTGGACAGAACTAAAGGTTACAGAAAAACTGACCAGCTGATGGTAGCATATGCTGCTGGTACACAAGGAAAAGCAATTTCCAAACAGACAATTTCAAAATGGATAGGGAATTGCATTTGTTTTTGTTACTCCTTTCATGGAAAAACTGTGCCAGCTAACATTAGACCTCATTCCACGAGAGCCACAGCCACCTCCACAGCCTTCTTAAGAGGGGTGGCTACCAAGGACATTTTAGAAGCTGCTACATGGAGCTCTGTGCATACATTTGCCAAGCATTACAATTTACCTTTATATTCCAGATCCAGAGCAGGCTTTGCTACGGCAGTCCTGCAGGGCATTTTAGGTACACCATCCTTTACATAGTTCCTCCACCCCCAGATTGGCTATGGTATTCTACCCATGTGTGATGACTGCAGATGCATCCTTGAAGGACATAGTACAGTTTTGTACCTACCATAAATGTAGATGTCCGATAGGTATGCATCTGCAGTCAGGTTTACCCTCCCTCCTTCCCCTCTGTGGTATTTCTTGGGTCCTTACCCCTCTTATAGCTAGCTGGGGGTGATCTATTATGGTGTATTTGTTTTTATATTATTGTGCATGTTTGGATTTTTAAATGCATCTCTCCAAATTTAGCCTTTCTTAGAGGACACCTGGCATCTGGGGCAAGAAAAACTGAGGAAGATGGCGTCGGCTGATGCTTTTATACCCCAGGCGCTCTGACGTCGGGGAAAGTGCGACATCAGCCGGACCCAGACTTTGGAATCCGGCCGACTGAAGGGCTGCCTGAGGCAGGACAACCCATATGTGATGACTGCAGATGCATACCTATCGGACATCTACATTTATGGTAGGTACAAAACTGTACTTTCAGGCCCCTATGCCTAAAAACAAATTATCAAAATGGCTGAAGATCTTATTATTCTAATCAGGGGTAGTCAACCCCCCCCCTTCTAAGAGGCCTAGGGCTGAGCTTGACTATGAATCTTCTGATCAGGACTCTGTTTCTTCTGATTCTTCTAATGATCTGGATTTGTCCATACCTACTTATGAGGATTCTGATGCAGAGGATTCGATTCCCTCTGCTTCACCCGAGGACTTTTCTTTTGGGGAAACTTTGCATACCTTAAGGGAGCATTTCCACTGGGAAAGTCAGGAATTTTCTGAATCAAAAGAGGCTTAGGGATTTCCTTCTTTTACCTCAGCATAGGCCTTTGGCTACACCTTCTGTACTAGACATTGTTGATGATGTGTTTTCAGAATCCAGTATGGCCCCTGATTCCCTGCCACCGGCTCCTAGTAAACCTGACAGATACTACAGGGTTCCTGAGTCCCACAAGTTCCTTTTCAAAAATCCTGTTGCAAATCCAGAAACCATTTCTCAGGGGCCCAAGGGCATTAAGGCTTCTACTGCCAAAAATCCTACCCCTTCTGATAGATACTCAAGGGTGCTGGATAGATGGGGTAAAAAGGTTTATACTTCTGCAACTTTGGCAATCAGGGCTTTAAACTGCCAATTTAATATGTTAAAATCTCATCAGCATATTATTGGACTGATTAAACAGAAAATGATGTTGATCTCTGTGTGGAAAATAAAGATTTACAGGATTTATTGCATTCTGCTGAACAATTTGGAAAACATACTTTGCAATATGGTTTTGATTCTTTAGAGGCATCTTGCAGGGCTGCTGTTACTGGGTCTGTGCTTAGAAGGCATGCTTGACTTAAGGAGCAATCTCTGCCTGACCATGTTAAAGTGAAATTGTTGGATGCTCCTTTAAATCAGGACCGCCTGTTTGGCAATAAGGCTGAAGAAGTTCTAAAAAAGATGGAAGATAAAGTTAAATCTATGTAAACTGTAAAATATTTCTTGCAAGTGCAACCTCCAAGATTTACTAGGCACTGGCCTACTAAGAATTGGTCCTTTCCAGCTCCTTCCACATCCTCTCAAGCCAAACCCAGACAGACCAAATGCACCAGGTTTCAGTCCCAGGGGACTCAGAACTAAGCAATAGGGGGCCTCCACTTGCAAATCTGGAAATAACAAGACACCCCCTAATGGTAAACAGTCTCAATGACTTTCCTTTAAAATTACCAAATACTTACCTTTTAACCGCCCCTTTGTGGGGAAAGATTACTCTTCATGCAAAAAACTGGGAACTCATAACCCAGGACAAATGAGTTTTAAATATAGTGTCCTAGGGATACAGATTTCATTTCCACACGTAGCCAACACCAATCGGGTGGTCAGACCTGCCCCCAGATCAGTGGGCAGAGGCTCAAAAATAAGTACTTTCCCTCTTAAACATGGGGGCTATTCAACCAGTACCAGAAGAGGAAAATGGACAAGGTTTCCATTCCTGGCTTTTCCTGGTACCCAGAAAAGACAAATCATGGCATCCAATTCTGGACCTGTCCACTCTAAACACCTTTCTGGATATTCCAGAATTCAAGATGCTGACTCTTCATCAATTACTTCCTACGCTAGGCAAAGATGTCTAGTTGGCAACTCTAGCTTTAAAAGAATTCTACCTGCATATCCCAATCAGGGAATCTTGCAGAAGATTCCTACGCTTCAAAGCAGGCTACTTGCATTATCAGTTCTCTGCACTGTCCTTTGGCTTGTCTACTGCACCCAGGGTATTCACAAAGTGCCTGGCTCCAGTAATTGCATTTTGCAGGCAAAGAAATATTCAAATATATCCATACCTGGACGATTGTCTAATTCAGGCAGAAAATCAGGCCATACTTATAAATCATCTGGCGTTTGTAAAAAGGGTTCTGACTTATCTGGGGTACACTATAAATGAAAAGAAATCACAACCGGTACCCTCTCAACAGATTACATTCCTGGGTGCAAGCTTGAATACAACTGCCCAGATGGCTTTCCTCTTGCCAGAAAAGCGAATTCATTTGGAAACTTACTTCAAACAAGTGGCCACAAAATCCCTGCTAACTGCAAGACTAATACTGAAAGCCTTGGGGTTCATGGCCTCCTGCATTCTTCTAATTCCATATGCAAGACTGCATATGAGGAAACTTCAGTGGTACTTAAAAAGTCTATGGAGTCAACATTGTCACAGCCTGGAAACAATGATTCCTATCATACCTTGATTATGCCTGGAGTTCCTGTGGTGGGCAGATGCCTGCCAGCAAAACAAGGGACTGCCATTCACACTACCACCTGCTGCCCAAACCATAACTACAGATACATCAGACTATGCATGGGGGGCTCACCTGGCAGGGAAGTGCATTCAGGGCAAATGGAACCCAAATCAAATGCACCTACATATCAATCAAAAAGAAATGTTGGCTGTACAGAATGCTCTGACAGCCTTCAAGGACTACATTCTTCCGGGACAACTAATGGTAAAGACAGACAACACCACAGTTATGTGGTACATAAACAAGCAGAGGGGGTACACATTCCTACCCCCTCTGCAGACTAGCCATGGCATTGTGGAACATGGCCCTGAGCTACCAAGTGCACCTACAAGCTCAATTCCTGCCAGGAAAATTGAATACACTGGCAGACGGACTAAGCAGAAATCTCATGGACCTACACGAGTGGAAACTTGAACCATGGATTCTCAACATGTTGACAAGCAAATGGGGGAGCCCAGACATAGATCTATTTGCCTCCCCCCCAGAACTACCAGTTGGACAAATTTTGCACAAGGACTCCCCACAAAAAAGCCTTGAAAGTGGATGCTCTGACCTTCAGCTGGAAAAATCTATCAGTCTACGCCTTTCCCTGTCTGCCTCTGCTCTCCAAAGTCCTGCGAAAAGTCAAACCAAGAATGATTTTGATTGCTCCAGACTGGCCACGCCAACACTGGTACCCACTCCTGTGCAGTGTGTCACAGATATCTCCATGGCACGTGCCTCAGACACCTTCCTTGCTGTCTCAGCAGGAGAACCAAATTCCGCACCCTCAGCTCCTAACATTGAACCTTGCAGCTTGGCTAACCACTTAAATTCACCCTTAGCATCCCTCAGCAAACCTGTGATGGATGTCATCTTGGAGGCAAGAAGACCTAGTACTAGAAAATCTTATGCTGACAAATGGAAAAGATTCTGTGCCTGGAACCAGTCTTTAGGGATGAGCATTGCAGCACCCAATTTACCTCAGATTTTGCAGTACTTAACTGAGATGCTTCACAAGGGCCTGTCTTTTTTCTCTATTAAAATCCATGCTTCAGCTATTTCAGCTCACTGTAACACAGAACCACCCCTCTTTTCTCATCCCCTGCTCAAGCAGTATCTCAGAGGGGCAAAGAACTTGAGACCACCTTGGAGAGCTCCTACCCCTGCCTGGGACCTTAATTTTGTTTTGGAGAAGCTCACTCTACCTCCTTTCGAGCCAGCTGCTACTGCAGACTTAAAATTTCTTTCTTGGAAAACAGCCTTTCTCTTAGCAATCACTTCAGCTAGAAGGATATCTGAATTACAGGCCCTTATGACAGTGGAGCCTTTCATCATCTTTCATGCGGACAGGGTATCTCTGAGGACCAATCTATCCTTTATGTCCAAGGTGCTTTCCAGTGTGGCTCTTAATCAGTCCATTAATTTGCCAACCTTTATCCCAATGAACAGAACAGAGGGGAACGGATTCTGCATTCCTTGGATGTGCACAGATAACTTAGATTCTACTTGGACAGAACTAAATTTAGAAGAAAATTTGAACAATTGCTAGTAGCATTTGCTGCTGGGGCAGAGGGGAAGGCTATTTCAGAACAAACCATTTCTAAATGGATAAGCCATTGCATTAATTTCGGCTATAATCACCATGGAAAATCTATCCCCCCAGGGGATCCAATCTCATTCCACCAGGGCTGCATCTACTTCTGCAGCCTTTCTCATAGGTGTTCCTACCAGGCATATTCTAGAAGCTAAAAGCAAACTGGTTCCAACACAGCACTCTTAATAGCAACACAACAAGGTAAGTGCTTTCACGGATTACATCTGCTTCCTCAGACCAAAATATTAAAACTCAAGTCATCTTTAAACATTCTAGCAGCCAATGAGGCACACTAATCACTGAACCAATTTAACACATTCATTGCCTTGTCTAAGCAGTGAAGAAACTAACATCAGTGTGTAAATCAGCAACACTATAAAACATACATTGCAGCTCAAAAATTGCTAAGTACATAATTAAAACTGACTCTGGTCTATCACATAAACATAAATATAAATTCTAAAATGTATCAACATTTAAATATACTAAAATATATATATAAAAAAAATAAATATAAATATATATATATATATATATATATATATATATATACACATATATATATATATATATATACATATACTAAAATCTGTCTAAAATATGTATATAAAACTGGTCAATCTTGTGGGCATATAAAATAAAAACCATAGCAAAGATATATATAAGAAACCAAGGACATAAGCCTGGTACTACTTGTCAATGTTTCAGTGCTCTAACCTTTTGTCGATGATATTTTTTTGCTATGGCAAGATACAGAAGAGGAGTTAGTACAATTTTTACAGTACCTCAATGGATTGAATGACTTTTTGAGATTTACGTATACATATTCATCAGAAGAGATTGATTTTTTAGATGTGAAAGTGAGTAAAAATGCCCCATCATATGTTTCCACTACTATATATAGGAAGGACGTTAGGAGGAATAACATACTCCATAACAGCAGTATGCATCCCAATCACACAAAATTTAATGTTTTAAAAGGGCAGATCTCGCATGATGCATCTCCATAGTGATGATACACAGCTAACTCTTGCACTAACCAAATTGAAAGAGGAATTTATTGAGAGGTGATATAAGCTCACTGCCATTGACTCTCAGATTAGTGCAGCTTGGGTGGAGAGAAATAGAAGCTGTAGACCTTATTTTGAGAATGTTCCCCACAAATGCCCAAACAAATGGTAGAGCTGTTGATTCTCCATCTAATATTATCACCAGTAGTACTGTAGGGGTTAGGATGCCACTAACTTTTGCTAGCAATGTGTGCATGGTATGTGATGTTATTAAGAACAATTGAGATATTCTCTTGACTGATCCTGGACTCAAAGATGTTCTAAGTCGCCAACCCAGTTTTACTTTCAGGAATAACAAATCTCTTAAGAACCAGTTATGTTAAAAATCCAAGGGTAGACAGAATGCTGTACAATCTGATAGAATGGGTACGTACCCATGCAGGAGCTGTATGGCTTGAGTGTGTATATATGGGGGGGCACTTTTGTACATCCACAATTAGGCTTTGAGATTAGCACCACTTTATGTGCTGATTGCCATACCAAGCACATTGCATATTTTTGTTTCTGTACTATCTGTTTTTCATTCTATATAGGCAAAACAAATAGAGCCTTCAAGGAGAGAATTTTAGAACACCTAAGAGACATTAGGAATGCTAAGGAAATAAGTGCGTTGGCCATGCATGTTGCGAAAGAAGGCACTGCACATAAGTTTAAATTTTTTGTTCTAGAAGTCATACACGATAGTATTACAGGTGGTGACATCAATAATAAGTGCTTAAATAAAATAATGAGTGCTTCTTTGGTCTAGTGGTAGGACTTCTGCCTTTGAGTAGTAGGTATGTGGGTTTGAAACTGTCCATCCCAAACTTTCAGGAGCACAGGAAAATAATTTTCTTGGGTGGCGAAAGCCAGGGTACATTTTTGGCTAAGCTTGTATAGGCCCTAGGGCCAATAGCCTAGTACCTACTTATGAACCTATAATAAGACAGAATCAGTGGAACAGAAGTGGACTGTACGTTATCATGCTGACAAACCACCAGGTCTCAATAGTAAGGTGTCTCTGAAGCCCTTTTTAAAAGCTAGAGCACTGAAACATTGACCAAGTAGTACCAGGCTTATGTCCTTGGTTTCTTATATATATATCTTTGCTATGGTTTTTATTTTATATGTCCACAAGATTGACCAGTTTTATATACATATTTTTAGACAGATTTTATTATATGTATATTTAAATGTTGATACATTTTAGAATTTATATTTATGTTTATGTGATAGACCAGAGTCAGTTTTATTTATGTACTTAGCAATTTTTGAGCTGCAATGTATGTTTTATAGTGTTGCTGATTTACACACTGATGTTAGTTTCTTCACTGCTTAGACAAGGCAATGAATGTGTTAAATTGGTTCAGTGATTAGTGTGCCTCATTGGCTGCTAGAATGTTTAAAGATGTGATTTGAGTTTTAATATTTTGGTCTGAGGAAGCGGATGTAAACCATGAAAGTGCTTACCTTGTTGTATTGCTATTAGAGTGCTGTGTTGGAACCAGTTTGCTTTTTTCTTCACTATTTTGCTGTTTGCTACAGTTCATTTATCAGTTCAGAGGTTTGTTCTGAATTTATATTCTAGAAGCTGCTACGTGGAGTTTTGTACATACTTTCACCAAGCATTATCATTTACCAATTTTCTCTGAATCCAGAGCTGACTTTGCCACTGCTGTCTTGCAGGGCTTTATAACTGGTCCTAATGCTGTATAAATTCATCCTCCCAATCATAGCTTTGGGAATCTACCCAAATGTAATGACTGCAACAGTGAAACATGAAGAACATAGTACAGTTGTGTACACTTACCATAAATGTAGTTGTTTGAGTGTATTCACTGTTGCAGTCCTGGTTACCCTCCCTCCAGCCCCCTGTTTTTCTCTGACTATACCTCTATTTTCTTTTTCTATGCTTAAAAGCCTTTTTGGTGTATTTGCTTTTGGTTGGAGGTATACTTTTGTGTTTTTAATTTTATTTGCTCCCCATTTGGGGGGCACCTGACATCTGGGGCAAGAAAAACTGATGTAATGGCGTCGGCTGCATGTTTTATACCCCTGACGACCTGACGTCATGGAAGAAGGGACAGCAACTGACGCAGGACCCAAGACTTTGTTAATCAGGCCGACTGAGGGCAACCTGCCAGCAGATTACCTAAATGTAATGACTGCAACAGTGAATATACTTGAACATCTACATTTATGGTAAGTGTACACAACTGTAGTTTCTCTGCACTTCCCTTTGGCTTATCTACTGTGCCCAGGGTATTCACAAAATGCCTGGCTCCAGCCATTGCATACTGCAGGCAGGGAAATATCCAAATTTACCTGTACTTGGACGACTGCCTGATTCAGGCAGACAGTCAAGAATTGCTGCTGCAGCACCTGGCATTTGTAAAATAACCTTCTCACTTCCTTGGGGTACACCATTAATGAAATCACTTCAGAAAAACAAGTCTGACAGACCACTTCAAACAAATGGACACCAGAACTCAGCTATCTGCAAGAAAAATATTGCAAGCCCTAGGGTGCATGGCCTCATGTATACTGCTAATTCCATATGCAAGACTGCATATGAGGAAACTTCATTGGTACTTAAAAAGTCTTTGGTGCCAACATTCTCAGGACCTGGAAACAGTCATTCCTGTCATACCCTAAGGACAGAGTTCCTGTGGTGGGCAGAAGCATGCAACCACAACAAGGGACTCCCATTCTCTCAACCCCACGCCACCCAGACCCTGACCACAGATGCATCAGACTATGCCTGGGGGGCTCGCATGTCTGGCAAATGTATACAGGGCCACTGGAGCCCAAGCCAAATTCATCTGCACATCAACCAAAAAGAGATGCTAGCTGTACAGAATGCCCTGACAGCTTTCAGATCCCTACTCTTTCCAGGACAACTGCTAATAAAAAGACAACACCACAGTTATGTGGTACCTCAACAAGCAGGAGGGAACTCATTCCTACCCACTCTGCAGGTTAGCCATGGCCCTGTGGAACACGGCCTTGGACATCCAAGTCCATCTACAAACTCAATTCCTGCCAGGCAAGCAAAGCTCACTGGCAGACGACTTAAGCAGAAATCTCCTAGACGCACATGAGTGGAAATTGGAACCCAGCACCTTCAACCTTCTGATTCAGAAATGGGGGACCCCAGAGGTGGATCTCTTTGCCTCCCCCTACAGCAACCAGCTTAGCAAATTCTGCACCAGGAATCCCCACAGCAGGGCCTGGAAGGTGGATGCCCTATCCTTTCAATGGGAAAAGCTCTCAATCTATGCCTTTCCCTCTCTGCTCCCTCTCACAAGAGTATTACTCAAGATAAAACAAGACAGGCCAAGGACAATTTTGATTGCCCCAGACTGGCCATGCCAGCACTGGTACCCACTCCTGTGCAGCCTGACAACAGTGCCACCCTGGCACCTGCACCTGACCCCAACCCTGCTCTCTCATCAAGAGGGACAGATTTTGCATCCACAATTGCAAACCCTTAATCTTGCAGCCTGGCTTATTCCTTGAATTCTCCACCAGCAGCCCTAAGCAAAAAGGTGCTGGACATTATCCTTGAAGCCAGAAGGCCCAGTACAAGAAAATGCTATGCCGATAAGTGGAAAATGTATTGTTCCTGGATTCAGTCTAAAGGAGAGGACACAACTTTGCTCTCCTTACCTCTAATCCTTGATTAGCTAGCAGAACTACTTCACATAGGCCTATCCTTCTCGTCCGTTAAGATCCATGCCTCTGCCATCTCAGCTCATTACAAGATTGAGCCACCTCTATTCTCTCATCCTCTCATCAAACAGTTCCTGTGAGGGACAAACAACTTAAGGCCACCAAGGAGAGAACCCACCCCTGCTTGGGACCTTAACTTTGTACTGGAAAAGCTCACGCTTTCCCCCCTTTGAACCTGATGCTTCATCAGAGTTAAAATTCCTCTCTTGGAAAACAGCCTTGCTTCTAGCCATCACTTCAGCTAGAAGAATATCTGAGCTACAAGCACTGATGGCTATGGAACCCTTTATTATTTTCCATGCTCACAGGGTTTCTCTCAGGACTAACCCTTCCTTAATTCCTAAAGTGGTGTCCAGTGTGGCTCTCAACCAATCCATCCATTTGCCATCCTTCTTCCCTAATCCTCAAAATAAAGTGGAAAGGATCCTGCACTCTTTGGATGTGCACAGGCAGCTCAGATTCTACCTTGATAGGACTAACCCCTTCAGAAAATCTGACCAGTTGCTAGTCAGCTTTGCAACAGTGGCAGAGGGCAAGGCCATTTCAAAACAAACCATTTCCAAATGGATAGCACACTGCATCCATTTCTGCTACAAGCACCATGGAAAGCCAACCCCTCGGGGGGGGGGGGGTCAGAACACATTCCACTAGAGGTACATCTACCTCTACAGCATTTCTCAGGGGAGTCCCTACCAGTGACATCCTGGAAGCTGCTACCTGGGGTTCTGTACACACCTTCACCAAGCATTACCACCTGCCTATCTTTTCCAAATCCAGGACAGGTTTTGCTACAGCAGTCTTGCAAGGCCTACTAGCCAGCCCTAACTCTTCTGGACTGCCTCCACCCTTCCTCAGCATTCAGAATCCACCCAAGTGTGATGACTGCTACAGTGAAACATGAAGAACATAGTACAGATGTTCATCGTGCATACAGCTGCAGTAATAACAGATGGGTTCTCCTGCCGTCAGGCGGGTCCTCGGTCGGCCGAATTCCAAAGTCTAGGTCCGGCGTCTGTTGTCGTCGCTTCTTCCCTGACGTCAGTGCGACAGGGGTATAAAAGAACCAGCCGACACCATTTTCTTCAGTCTTTCTTGCCACGCGGTGCCCGAAGCAGAAGCAGTTCGCAGGTGCCGGTCGGCCAGCTCCTGAGATTACGAAAATTTGGAAACCGAAGTCTTCTTAAAAGCTAAGTACCCCGTTGGGGAAACTTTTCTTGCCTCAGACCGATGTCAGACAAAGTTAATAATTGTATTTCTTGTGGGAAGCAAATACCGCATAAGGATTTCCATTCACTCTGTATTCCTTGCTTAGGCCTAGACCACGATGTCTCGGTCTGTCGTTTTTGTGCTACATTCAACAAACGCACTATTAAGCATCGGGCGGAGTTCACCCAGCATTTTTTTGGGAAAGCATTTAACTATACTATGTCGTCGGATACTCCGACTCCGGTTTTGTCTAAAAAACGCAAAGACAAGGACCGACACTCGAAGTCCGCGGCCTCTACCGACACCACACCAAAGCCGACTCCACGTGGTCCGGTTCTCAGCGAGGCACCTACGCAGCCCCTGATTACCGACGACGCATCTTTGGCGGTGTCTCCTGTACCCGAGGTCGCAGGCTCCTCGGCCCACACCCCGAATACAGATACCGACGCCACTCTTGGCGTTGAAACACAGAATGTGGACAGGTCCACCTCCACTCAAGGTGTCTTCAGACCTTCCTCTTCTTTCTCCATCAAGGCCTTCACCAAGTCTAAAGCATCCATGCACTCTAAGAGACCAGCTACACAGGGCCCATCTCCAGGCCCCATGCCTAAGAAACAGATGCTTAAAATGGCTGAGGATTTAATTACTCTAATCAGAGGATGTCCTTCAAGGATGCATCTGCAGTCATCACATATGGGTTCTCCTGCCTCAGGCAGCCGTTCGGTTGGCCGGATTCCAAAGTCTGGGTCCGGCGTCGGCTGATGTCGCCATTTCCCCGACGTCAGAGCACCTGGGGTATAAAAGCGTCAGCCGATGCCATCTTCCTCAGTCTTTCTTGCCGCATGGTGCCTGAAGCAGAAGCAGTTCGCAAGTGCCGGTCGGCCAGCTCCTGTAATTCAGCTACCGAAGACTTCAAAAGCTAAGTACCCCATTGGGGACTCTTTCTTGCCTCAGCCGATGTCAGATAAAGTTAATAATTGCTTAACTTGTGGGAAACAAATACCTCATAAGGATTTCCACTCTTACTGCCTCCCCTGCCTAGGCCCAGACCACGACGTCTCAGCCTGTTCAGCCTGTGCTTCCTTCAACCGACGCACTCTTAGACGTCGGGCGGAGTTTGCAGAGGAATTTTTTGGGGCTAGTTTTTCATACAATATGCCGTCAGAGACTCCAACTTCACATTTAACAAAGAAACAGAAGGACAAGGACCGGCACACGCGGGCCGCGGTTTCGGCTGAAACCACGGCCAGGCCTACCGTGAGTGTCTCGGTCTCAGCTGAAACCGAGTCTTTGGTTCTTCCGACCCCCGAAACCGCTCAACCGACAACCTCGGCCCCGTAGGCCCCTGCTGAGTCGGTTATTGAATTTCCTTCAGAAACTGGTGTCTTGGAAACTTCCGACACCATTCCTCTAGACAAAACTACACCAGCACGTGGTGCAGCTAGGCCTCCTGCATCCATGTCCATAAAGGCATTCACCAGGGCTAAAGATGCTAAACATACAAAAGCTATGCCTCCCAGGGTTATTCCTCAGGGACCCTCTACAAGTTCACAGATTCTAACTTTAGCAGAGGACCTTATTTCCTTAATTAGGGGCTCTCAACCCCATCCGGACAGGGGCTCTCAACCCCCTTTAGACAAAAGGCCCAGGGTTGAGCCCTCTGATCCCCACTCCTCAGAGGAGGCCTCTGATGGCTCTGCTCTCTCGGACTACCAGGAGGAGGCTTTTTCGGCCTACAAGGATTCTGATGCAGAGGAATCAATCCCCTCGGCCTCCCCTCCTGAATAACTATCCTTTGGGGAGACCCTTCACATTATGAGAGAGCATTTCAAATGGCAGGGCCAGGAATTCTCTGATTCCAGGAAAAGATTAAGAACTTTTCTGCATTTAACTCAGCATAGACCTTTGGCTATTCCTCCTGTTTTGAATGTCATTGATGATGTGTACTCAGAGTCTAGCATAACCCCTGACACTCTTCCTCCGGCCCCTGTCAAACCCGATAGGTACTACAGGGTCCCGGACTCGCATCTTTTTCTTTACAAGGCCCACTCTGCTGACCCAGAAACTATTTCCCAGGGCCCTAAAGGGGTTGCAGCTGCCACTACTAAAAATCCACTCCCCTCTGAAAGGGAGTCCAGGGCTTTAGAGATGGGGTAAAAAAGTGTATACTTCTGCTACTCTTTCTATGAGGGCATTAAATTGTCAATTTCATATGATACAGTACCAAGAGTATTTGTTAGATGAATTGCATAAGAAACTGTCTTCTCCTGAACCCCTAGATCAAAAATCACTTCAGGATCTGGTACATAACTCCCAGCAGGTTAGCAACCATTTCTTACAGTGTGGTTATGATGCATTGGAAGCTTCATGTAGGTCAGCTATGACAGGTGCAGTCATACGTAGGCGTGCTTGTCTGAAGGAACAATCTCTGCCAGACCATGTTAAAGCTAAGCTTCTGGATGCTCCACTGGAAAAGCAAAAGTTATTTGGCTCCACTGCTCAGGAGGTCTTAAAGAAATTTGAGGAAAAGGCAAAATCTGTACAAACAGTCAAAGATTTTCTACAAGTCCAACCACCAAGATTCAGCAGAAATTGGCCTACCAAGAATTGGTCCTTTCCGGACACAGAAAGATTTCAGAGAGGCAAGAACAGGCGTGCCAGAGGTAGAGGGCAAGCTAGAGGCTCCTACAGAGGACGTCAATGGCAGCCTCCCAACCAGAGAGGTCGTGCAGGACCTACAACTGCTGCACAAGGACAGACTCAATGACTTTGCTTTGACTCTGCCAACCAGGGCTCAATTAGAAGCACCTTTGGGCGGAAAGCTTTCTTTATTCTCAAAAAATTGGCACAGTATTACAAGAGACAAATGGACACTGCAAATAATAGACAAAGGATACAGGTTCCATTTTCACACATTGCCAAAAAGAAAAGGCATGCCAGACCTGCCACCAAATCAAAGGGCAGAGGCTTTGAAACATATCTCCAACTTAATGCAAATGAAAGCTATAGAAAAGGTTCCTCTTTCAGAACAAGGCCAAGGATTTTATTCCAGACTATTCCTTGTTCCAAGAAAAGAAAATCAATGGAGGCCTATTCTCAACTTGTCCGCACTGAATACTTATCTCATTGTGCCAAAATTCAAAATGCTGACTCTACAGCAACTCCTTCCCATGCTGGGCAAGGGGTCTTGGCTGGTGACTCTAGACCTCAAGGAGGCATACCTGCATGTCCCTATCAGACAAAGTTGCAGAAGACACCTCAGATTTCTTGCAGGTTCAGAGCATTATCAATTCTCAGCATTGCCCTTTGGCTTATCTACTGCGCCCAGAGTATTCACAAAATGCCTGGCATCAGTAATTGCACACTGCAGACTTCAGTGGATTCAAATATACCCATATCTGGACGACTGCCTTATACAAGCGGACAGCCAGCAAACTTTGGTAAAGGACTTGAATTATGCCATCCACCTACTGCAGGCCTTGGGATATACATTCAACATTCACAAATCAAGACTTGTTCCATCCCAAAGAATAACTTTTCTGGGTGCGGATCTAGACACAACCACCCAAATGGTTTTTCTCACAGAAGAAAAACAAAGACAACTACTGGATTACTTCAAGAATCTGACAGGACAAACTCAGCTGACTGTAAGGAAAATCCTGCAGGCCCTGGGTTACATGGCATCTTGCATTCTTCTGATTCCACAAGCAAGGCTGCATATGAGGAAACTACAATGGTACCTAAGGAGTTTATGGACTCAGCACAGTCACAGCTTAGAAACTTTGATCCCACTCATTCCATGCCTCCAAAAGGAATTTCTGTGGTGGGTTCAAGCAAGCCAGTCAAACAGGGGTCTGCCCTTCAGCAAGCCATTAGCCAGCCAAACCATTACAACGGACGCTTCAGACCACGGTTGGGGAGCACACATGGAGGGCAGATGTATTCAAGGACTATGGTCACAAAAGGAGCTACGCATGCACATAAACCAAAAGGAAATGCTGGCAGTGATACATGCAATCGAGGCCTTCAAACTCTTTCTGCATCAAGGCCACCTGCTAATAAGGACAGAGACAACACCACAGTTATGTGGTACATAAACAAGCAAGGAGGCACCCATTCCTACCCTCTTTGCATACTGGCAATGAATCAATGGGAACTTTCCTTGAAACTCAATATAGAGCTGCAATCCCAGTTTGTGCCAGGAAAAGACAATGTACTGGCGGACAGCTTAAGCAGAAATATCATGGATGCACACGAATGGATGCTGCACCCAGACATCTTCCTACAGATAACACAATCATGGGGAAGGCCAGACATAGATCTTTCTGCCTCCCCCCACAATCATCAGCTGAAGAAATTCTGCTCAAGGACATACCACCCACAAGCATGGAAAGTGGACGCCCTATCTTTCAGCTGGAGAACTCTAACAGTGTATGCATTTCCACCTCTTCCATTAATGACCAAGGTCTTACTGAAGATCAGGACAGAGCAGCCAAAAGTGATTCCGATAGCTCCGGACTGGCCAAGACAGCACTGGTACCCACTGTTAAAGAGCATGTCACGCACGAAACCATGGCCTCTTCCTCAATGGCCACTTCTCCTGACACAGCACAATTACAAAACTCTGCATTCCAACCTGAAAACCTTGCAGCTAACAGCCTGGAAAATACCTTGACTCCTCCTCAGGATAAGCTATCCAAGAGAGTGAAGGATATCATCATGGAAGCTCGCCGGCCTTCCACAAGAAAGGCATATTCAGCAAAATGGAAAAGATTTCACACTTGGAGCACCACAAAGGGCCTAGATGCGACAGTGATGAACCTGGCACATATCCTGGAATACTTGGCAGAAATGCTCCACAATGGCCTGTCTTACTCTTCCATTAAAATTCATGCTTCAGCAATTTCAGCAGAGTACAATACTGATCCACCTGTCTTTTCTCATCCTCTCCTAAGACAGTTTCTAAGAGGAATTAAAAACATCAGTCCTCCAAGGAAACCTGCAGTGCCTACTTGGGACCTTAACTTCGTGTTGGAAAAACTAACTCTGCCTCCCTTTGAACCAGCAACATCTGCAGAACTACAGTTCCTGTCTTGGAAGGCCGCCTTTCTTCTGGCCATAACCTCAGCAAGAAGAGTATCTGAGTTACAGGCCCTCATGGCAGTACAGCCATTTCTTATTTTTCATCAGGACAGAGTCTCATTGAGAACCAATCCTTCATTTATGCCATAGGTGATATCCAGGGTCTCATTAAACCAAGCTATTCACCTGCCTACCTTCTTTCCAAATCCACAAAACAAAGGGGAGAAACTTCTGCATACCCTGGACATACACAGACAGTTGCGCTACTACTTGGACAGAACTAAAAGCTACAGAAAAACCTACCAGCTGTTGGTAGCATATGCTGCTGGTGCACAAGGAAAAGCAATTTCCAAACAGACAATTTCAAAATGGATAGGGAATTGCATTCATTTTTGTTATTCCTTTCATGGAAAAACTGTGCCAGCTAACATTAGACCTCATTCCACCAGAGCCACAGCCACCTCCACAGCCTTCTTAAGAGGGGTGGCTACCAAGGATATTTTAGAAGCTGCTACATGGAGCTCCGTGCATACATTTTCCAAGCATTACAATTTACCTTTATATTCCAGATCCAGAGCAGGCTTTGCTACCGCAGTCCTGCAGGGCATTTTAGCTACACCATCCTTTACATAGATCCTCCACCCCCAGATTGGCTATGGTATTCTACCCATATGTGATGACTGCAGATGCATCCTTGAAGGACATAGTACAGTTTTGTCCCTACCATAAATGTAGATGTCCGATAGGTATGCATCTGCAGTCAGGTTTACCCTCCCTCCTTCCCCTCTCCCCAAATTTAGCCTTCCTTTGAGGGCACCTGGCATCTGGGGCAAGAAACACTGAGGAAGATGGCATCGGCTGACGCTTTTATACCCCAGGCGCTCTGACGTCGGGGAAAGGGCGACATCAGCCAATGCCGGACCCAGACTTTGGAATCCGGCCGACCGAAGGGCTGCCTGAGGCAGGACAACCCATATGTGATGACTGCAGATGCATACCTATCGGACATCTACATTTATGGTAGGTACAAAACTGTACTTTCTCAGCCACCTCCAGACAAAAGGCCCAGAGTGGAGGAAGATTCCCCCTCCTCTGATCAGGGCTCCATTATTTCAGAACCCTGTGATGATCAGGAACAGTCTTACTCCCCTTTTGAAGACTCTGATGCAGAGGAGTCTATTCCTTCTGTATCCCCCCTGAGGATTATTCATTTGGGGAAACTTTGCATACCTTAAGGGAACACTTCCACTGGGAAGGCCAGGATTATTTAGATTCCAAGAAAAGGCTCAGGGAATTTCTTTTGTTACCCCAGCACAGGCCTCTGGCTATACCTCCTGTCTTGGACATCCTAGATGATGTTTACTCAGAGGCCTGCCTTAACCCGGACTCTCTTCCTCCAGCTCCAGTTAAGCCTGACAGGTACTACAGGATGTCCTTCAAGAATGCAACTGCAGTCATAACATATGGGTTGTCCTGCCTCAGGCAGCCCTCGGTCGGCCAAATTCCAAAGTCTGGGTCCGGCGTCGGCTGGTGTCGCCTCCTCTCCGATGTCACAACGGCTGGAGTATAAAGGCATCGGCCGACGCCATCTTCTTCAGTCTTTCTTGCCGTGCGGTGCCCGAAGCAGAAGCAGTTCGCAAGTGCCGGTCGGTCAGCTCCTGTGTTTTCAGTACAGAAGTCATCTAAAAGCTAAGTACCCCATTGGGGAACATTTATTCTTGCCTCAGCCGATGTCAGAACAAATTGAGAAAGTTAATAATTGTTTGTCTTGTGGTAAACAAATACCTCATAAGGACTTCCATTCTCTCTGCCTTCCTTGCCTGGGCCCAGACCACGACGTCTCAGCCTGTGCTGCCTGTGCTTGCTTTAATAAGCGCACTCTCAGGCGCTGGGCAGAATTCGCCGAGGACTTTTTCGGTGAATCCTTTGCGTATATCATGCCATCGGATCAACCGACAACCCAATCTGCTAAAAAACGCAAGGACCAGGACCGACATCCTCGGCCCGCGTCCACTACCGATACTACGCCTAAATCCTTTGCTAGCGCTCCGGTCCCCTCGGAAGTGGTAAATCAACCGCTCCAGGCCGACGACACAGCGTTAACACGACCTTCGGTCTCGGAGATCTCTCCGGTGCCGGTTGTGGATTTTCCTCTGGAAACCGAAGTTCTGGATCTTCCCGACACCATTCCTGTGGACAAGGTAACGCCTGCACGTGGGGCTGCTAGGCCTCCTGTTTCCATGTCCATCAAGGCCTTTGCATGTGCTAAGGCCGCCAGTCAGGCCAAGGCCCATCCTAAACCTGCCCAGGCCCCTTCATCTGATAAGCAGATCATGTCAACCTCAAATCAAAGAAGTGGCACAGACAATTCAGCTGCACCACAAGGACAATCACAATGACTTGACTTTCGTACCGCCTACAAAGGTTCAAAGAGAAGCACCTTTGGGCGGAAAATTAGCCTTATTCTCACAAAACTGGCATATCTTAACCAAGGACAATTGGATTCTGGATTTGATAGACAAAGGTTACAGATTCCACTTCCACACATTACCAATAAAACAAGGCATGCCAAACCTGCCACATCATCAAAGGGCAGAGGCACTCACTCAAGTTTCCAAATTATTAAGTATAAAAGCAATAGAAAGGGTTCCTCCTCAGGAACAAGGCCAGGGATTTTATTCAAGACTGTTCCTTGTTCCAAGAAAAGAAAACAAATGGAGACCCATACTGGACTTGTCAACTCTAAACACTTTCCTCATTGTGCCAAAGTTCAAAATGCTGACGTTGCAGCAACTTCTTCCCATGTTGGGCAAGGGGTCTTGGCTGGTCACTCTGGACCTCAAGGAGGCATACCTGCATGTCCCAATCAGACAAAGCTGCAGAGGATACCTCAGATTTCTTGCAGGGACAGAGCATTATCAATTCTCAGCATTGCCGTTTGGCTTATCTACTGCGCCCAGAGTGTTCACGAAATGCCTGGCATCAGTAGTGGCACACTGCAGACTGCAGGGGATTCAAATATACCCCTACTTGGACGACTGTCTCATACAAGCAGACAACAAACAAACCTTAAAAGGGAATTTGGACTATGTCATGCATCTACTGCAGGCCTTGGGATACACAGTCAACATTCAGAAGTCAAACTTACTACCATCCCAACAAATTATATTCCTAGGAGCCAAACTGGACACGGAAAAACAAATGGCCTACCTCACAGAGGAAAAACAGCAGCATTTACCAGAGTACTTCAAAGGCCTAGCAAAGCTTTCCCAGCTGACTGCAAGGAAAATCCTGTGCAGGCCCTGGGTTTCATGGCATCTTGCATCCTTCTGATACCTTTGGCAAGACTTCATATGAGAAAGCTGCAATGGTATCTAAAAAACTTATGGTCTCAACACAACAACAGCCTAGAGGACATAATCCCACTTATTCCATGTCTGCAGAAGGAATTTCTATGGTGGGCTCAAGCCAGTCAACTCAACGAAGGCATGCCTTTCAACAGACCTCAAGCAGACCAAATGATAACAACAGACGCCTCAGACCATGGATGGGGGGCGCACATGGAGGGCAGATGCATTCAAGGTCTTTGGACGCCAAAGGAAAGACATCTGCACATAAACCAAAAGGAGATGCTGGCAGTGATACATGCCATCGAGACTTTCGAAAAAACACTAAAACAGGGACATTTGCTAATAAGGACAGACAACACTACTGTCATGTGGTACATAAACAAGCAGGGAGGCACTCATTCTTACCCCCTCTGCAGACTAACAATGCTTCTCTGGGAAAAATCCCTGAGCCTGAGGATACATTTACAATCCCAGTTTGTACCAGGCAAGGACAATGTACTGGCGGACAATCTGAGCAGAAATTTCATGGATCCACACGAATGGATGCTGCACCCTCACATTTTCTCTCAACTGGCAAGGACATGGGGAAGTCCGGACGTAGATCTTTTTGCTTCCCACTTAAATCATCACCTGGAAAAGTTCTGCACAAGGACTCACCACCCTCTAGCTTGGAAAACGGATGCTCTCTCCTTCAGCTGGAATTCTATAAAAATTTATGCATTCCCTCCCCTGCCTCTGCTGACCAAGGTGATACTGAAGATCAAAGCAGAACAACCAACAGGCATCTTGATAGCTCCAGACTGGCCGAGGCAACACTGGTACCCGTTGCTATTGACCATAACTCAGACCAAGCCATGGCCTCCGACCCTATGGCCCCTGCTCCTAACTCAACACAATTACAGGACTGTACATCAAGACCTGAAAACACTGCATCTGACAGCCTGGAGGCTACCATGACTTCAACACCAAACTCTCTTTCCAAATCTGTTCAAGAGATCTTGCTGGAAGCACGCAGACCTTCCACCAGAAAAACCTATTCAGCCAAGTGGAAGAGATTCAGTATCTGGAATGCCAACAGGGATCAGGACACAGCATTACTGAGTATACCTCAAATATTAGAATACTTGGAAGAACTATTTCATACTGGACTTTCATACTCCTCAATAAAGATTCATGCCTCAGCAATCTCAGCAAAATACAACTGTGACCCTCCAGTGTTTTCACATCCTCTGCTAAGACAGTTTCTAAGAGGGATAAAGAATATCAAACCTCCCAGAAAACAGCCAGTACCTGCATGGGACCTCAACTACGTGTTGGAAAAACTAACTCTTCCTCCATTTGAGCCAGCAGCAACCTCAGAAATGCAATTTCTGTCATGCAAGATGGCCTTCTTATTGGCAGTCACCTCTGCAAGAAGAGTTCCGGAGATACAGGCACTCATGGCAGTGACCCCCTTCCTCATTTTTCATCAAGACAGAGTCTCTCTAAGAACCAATTCTACATTCATGCCAAAAGTAATTTCCAGGGTGTCTCTAAATCAAGCTATTCATCTACCTGCATTCTTCCCCAATCCTCAAAATAAGGGGGAAAAACTACTGCATACTTTGGACATACACAGACAATTACGCTACTACTTGGACAGAACTAAGGCCACCAGAAGGTCTGACCAGCTGTTTGTAGCCTATGCTGCTGGAGTACAAGGAAAAGCAATCTCCAAACAAACAATTTCAAAATGTATTGGACATTGCATCAGATTTTGCTATTCTTTCCATAGAAAAGGTGTGCCAGCCAATATCAGGCCACATTCCACCAGAGCTATAGCCACTTCCACAGCTTTCCTAAGAGGAGTGGCAACAAAGGACATTTTAGAAGCTGCTACATGGAGCTCTGTGCATACATTTATCAAGCACTATAACCTGCCCTTATACTCCAGATCCCGAGCAGGCTTTGCTTCGGCAGTCCTGCAGGGGATTTTAGCTACACCATCCTTATCATAGTTCCATCCACCCCCAGCTTGGCTATGGTACTCAACCCATATGTTATGACTGCAGTTGCATTCTTGAAGGACATAGTACAGTTTTGTACCTACCATAAATGTAGATGTCCGATAGATATGCAACTGCAGTCAGATTTTCCCACCCTCCTACCCCTCTGTATCCTTCTTTTTGGGTCCCTACCCCTCTTCCCTTCAGCTGGGGGTATCTCCTATGGTGTATCTGTTTATTACTGTTGTGCATGTTTGGGATTATTTTATCCATTTACCAAATTTAGCCTTCCTAGGAGGGCACCTGGCATCTGGGGCAAGAAACACTGAAGAAGATGGCGTCGGCCGATGCCTTTATACTCCAGCCGTTGTGACGTCGGAGAGGAGGTGACACCAGCCGACGCCGGACCCAGACTTTGGAATCCGGCCGACCGAGGGCTGCCTGAGGCAGGACAACCCATATGTTATGACTGCAGTTGCATATCTATCGGACATCTACATTTATGGTAGGTACAAAACTGTACTGTTCCTGACTCACACCAATTTCTATACAAAAGCCATGCTGCTGACCTAGAAACCATCTCACAGGGGCCCAAGGGAGTTAAGGCCTCCATTGCCTTCCGAGAGAGATTCCAGATCCTTAGAAAGGTGGGGAAAAAAGGTATATACCTCGGCTACCTTATCCATGAGGGCCTTAAACTGTCAGTTTCATATGCTAAAATACCAACAATTTTTGTTACAATTGAAAAGTAAAATGTCACAACCTGAACAACCAGACTTGAAGGAGTTGCAGGATTTGATGCATAGTGCAGAACAAGTGGGTAAACATACCTTACAATGTGGTTTTGATGCTCTAGAGGCCTCATGTAGAGCTGCTGTTACAGGCTCAGTCATACGTAGGCATGCCTGGCTCAAGGAACAAGCCTTGCCTGATCATGTCAAAGCTAAATTACTAGACGCCCCTCTTCAAAAGGATGTACTATTTGGGGCTAATGCTGAGGAAGTATTACGGAAAATGGAGGAAAAGGCTAAATCAATGCAAACTGTGAAAGAATTTCTGCAGGTTCAACCCCCACATTTTAGTAGAAATTGGCCTTCCAAAAACTGGTCCTTTCCTGCCACAGACAGACCCCAAAGAGGCATATACAGGCGCCCGAAGGGCAGAGGACAATCACAAGGATCGTATAGAGGCAGACAATGGCAAGCTCCTACACAAAGAGGTGGTGAGGACAACTCACAATCTTTCAGAAAGCAAACCCAATGACTTTCCCCTTTGCATGCCAACCAGGTCTCAAATGGCAGCCCCCTTAGGAGGAAAGCTGGCACTATTTTCAAAAAATTGGCATGTTGTCACAAAGGACAAATGGATCCTGGACATTATAAACAGAGGCTACAAATTCCATTTTCATACCCTTCCAAAAATGAGAGGCATGCCAAACCTGCCACACAATCAAAGGGCAGAGGCACAAAGGCAAATTTCAGATCTCATAAACATGAAAGCTATTCAAGAGGTACCTACACACGAACAAGGTCAAGGTTTTTATTCCAGGCTATTTCTGGTGCCAAGGAAGGTAAAAGATTGGAGACCTATTTTGGATCTTTCCTTCCTAAACACATTCCTACTCGTTCCAAAATTCAGGATGCTCACTCTACAGCAACTTCTTCCCATGCTGGGCAAGGAGTCTTGGCTGGTAACATTGGACCTCAAGGAGGCATACCTGCATGTCCCAATCAGACAAAATTGCAGAAGATACCTCAGATTTCTTGCAGGTTCAACCCATTATCAATTCTCTGCATTGCCCTTTGGCTTATCTACTGCACCTAGAGTATTCACGAAATGCCTGGCATCAGTAATTGCCTACTGCAGACTTCAAGGGATACAAATATACCCTTATTTGGACGACTGCCTGATCCAAGCAGACAGCAAGCACATTCTTCTGAAACATCTGGCTTATGTAATAATGTTATTAAACTCTCTGGGATACACAGTCAACAAAGAGAAATCAAGGCTAATACCCTCTCGGAAGATAATTTTCCTGGGTGCCAATTTGGACACAAACACCCAGATGGCCTACCTCACGCCAGAGAAGCAGGGGCAGCTAATTCAATACTTCAGAACACTGGCAAATTGCACCAGGCTGACTGCAAGGAAAATCCTGCAGGCTCTGGAATTCATGGCATCTTGCATCTTACTAATCCCATGTGCAAAGCTGCATATGAGAAAACTACAATGGTACCTAAAAAATATATGGTCTCAACACAGCCACAGTTTGGAAACAATAATACCACTAATTCCATGTCTGCAAAAGGAATTTCTGTGGTGGGCTCAAGCATGTCAAACAAACACAGGTCTTCCATTCAGCAAGCCTCAAGCAAATCAAGTCATCACAACAGACGCCTCGGACTACGCCTGGGGGGCGCACATGACAGACCGGTGCATTCAGGGGAAATGGTCCCAAAAAGAAAAGCACCTTCACATCAATCAAAAATAAATGCTAGCAGTAATAAATGCTATTATAGCTTTCAAGGACCTTCTACAACCAGGTCAACTATTGATAAGAATGGACAACACCACAGTTATGTGGTACATAAACAAGCAGGGAGGAACACATTCTTACCCCCTATGCAGACTGGCCATGTCACTTTGGAACATGGCCATGGACTTACAAATGGAACTAAAAGCACAGTACTTGCCAGGCAAGGAAAATACGCTGGTAGACAACCTAAGCAGGAATATGACAGATCCACATGAATGGAAGTTGCATCCAAAAGTTTTTACAGAAATAATCCAAGAATGGGGAAGGCCAGACATAGATCTCTTTGCCTCCCACAAAAATCATCAATTGACAAAATTCTGCTCAAGGATCTTCCATCCAAAGGCCTGGAGAGTGGATGCTCTCTCTTTCAGTTGGACATCAATGACATTTTATGCCTTCCCGCCTCTTCCTCTGCTGTCCAAAGTCCTATTGAAGACCAGAGCAGACAGACCAAAGATGATCCTCATTGCTCCGGACTGGCCAAGACAACACTGGTACCCACTCCTGAGGAGCCTGACGCATTCCCCACCATGGACCCTGCCTCTAATGCCTCTTCTTCTGACTCAGCACAGCTTCAAAACTCTTCACAGTCAGCTAAAAACACTCGATCTAGCCGCATGGAAGATTCCTTAGCATCACAGCCGGCCCTACTCTCCAAGGAGGTGCAGGATGTCATTTTGGAGGCCAGAAGGCCATCAACTAGAAAAGCTTACTCCACAAAATGGAAACGTTTCTGTGTCTGGAATGAGAAAGAGGGCCAGGACCCTGGAAAACTGAATTTACCTCAAATACTACAATATTTGGCTGAACTGCTAAGCAGTGGATTTTCGTTCTCCTCCATCAAAATACATGCCTCAGCCATTTCTGCAGAATACAGCACTGAACCACCTTTATTCTCTCATTCTCTCTTAAGACAGTTCCTCAGAGGGTTCAAGAATTTAAGACCTCCAAGGAAACAACCAATACCTGCTTGGGATCTTAATTTCATTCTGGAAAAACTGACCTTGCCTCCTTTTGAGCCAGCTGCCTCATCAGATTTGCAATATTTTTCCTGGAAAACGGCTTTCCTTCTGGCTATCACTTCAGCTCATAGAGTTTCAGAACTACAGGCTCTTATCATCTTCCATCAGGACAGAGTTTCCTTATGAACCAACCCGTCCTTTATGCCTAAAGTGGTATCCAGGGTAGCTTTAAATCAGGCCATACATTTACCTACTTTTTATCCTAATCCTCAAAACAAGGGGGAGAGACTACTACATTCCTTGGACATCCACAGACAACTGCGTTATTATTTGGACAGAAAAAAAGCCTTTCAGAAAATCAGAACAGCTCTTTGTGGCCTATGCGGTAGGAGTTCAAGGAAAGCCAATTTCCAAACAGACAATCTCAAAATGGATAGCACACTGCATACGCTTTTGCTATTCTTTTCATGGCAAAACTGTACCTACAGGCATTAGAACCCATTCCACCAGGGCCACAGCCACCTCTGCAGCCTTCCTCAGAGGAGTACCTACCAAGGATATTTTGGAAGCAGCCACTTGGAGTTCTGTGCATACCTTCTCCAAGCACTACAACCTACCATTATACTCCAAATCTAGAGCAGGCTTTGCCACTGCAGTCTTGCAGGACATTTTGGCTCCTCCTAGTTCCACCTAGTGCCTACCACCCCTTTCTTAGCTTTGGGATTCTACCCATCTGTTATGACTACAGCTGTATGCATGATGAACATAGTACAGTTTTGTACCTACCATAAATGTAGATGTTCGAGTGCTAATACAGCTGCAGTCGAGGTTTCTCTCCCTCCTTCCCCTCTAGGGGTTTTCTTTTATGGTGTATTTGCTTGCAACTACTGTTTTTATGATTATATTGCATTGCATTATTACATAATTTTATGTATTGCCTTCCTTCTGGGGGCACCTGACATCTGGGGCAAGAAAAACTGAAGAAAATGGCGTCGGCTGGTTCTTTTATACCCCTGTCACACTGACGTCAGGGAAGAAGTGACGACAATCAACGCCGGACCTAGACTTTGGAATTCGGCCGACCGAGAACCCGCCTGACGGCAGGAGAACCCATCTGTTATGACTGCAGCTGTATTAGCACTTGAACATCTACATTTATGGTAGGTACAAAACTGTACTTTGTGTACACTTACCATAAATATAGATGTTCAAGTATATTCACTGTTGCAGTCCTGGTTTCCCTCCCTCCAGCCCCCTGGTTTTCTGTATCTCTCACTCTCTCTTTTCTATGGCTATTACTATTGGTATTGGTATTTACTTTTTACTGGTGGTGATTTTCCCAGCATAGCTTAGCTCCCTATTTGGGGGCTCCTAACATTTGGGGCAAGAAAAACTGATGTAATGGCATCGGCTGCCTGTTATTATACAGTTGACATCAGTCCTGGAGCGACAGCATTGGGGTGACTGAGGGCTACTTGCAGGCAGATAACCCAAGTGTGATGTGACTGCAACAGTGAATACATTTGAACATCTACATTTATGGTAAGTGTACACAACTGTACTTTCTTACTTATCTGTTGGGTCCAAAACCAAAGAAATTGAAACCCTTGGATTTGAAATTATCTTCAAAACTAGAGGCCTCTGGCTCTAAACCACCAATGTTGACTACTCCAGCACCTACAGCTGTTTCAGGTCCTCCGACATCGAAGGCCCTGGTGCAGGAATAAGTTCCTGCTTCACCTACTGTTGAAAGACGGAACAAACTTGTTTTGAAAGGTTTGATTCCCTCAACAAAAGACATTTTTCCAAGAATGACTTATTCGTCGTCAGTTGAGCCTTTTGCTGGAGAGCTACCAGACGTTTTTCTGCAGAGGCCTAAGTCTCCTTCAACTTCATCTGTCTGCTCCACCAGAAGTCTTTCTAAACTCGACATGGGAAGGCTGGTGAAAAAATTTTGTGTGCTAGAGGACTCTCGGGTCTCCTTTTGGTTCCTACCCCTTTGGGCCTTGGAACTGAACCTTCTTTTACTTCATTAACTATGCCTTCTCTAACTTCCTCCGAGGTCTTAGAATCATTTGCCCCAGATCTGCTGACACAGACTGTGCCGGTTCTGATTTCTGAGGTCCTCACATCTTTGGAACCGGTAATTCCCTTGAGCTGTTCAGTGGTTTCGGAACTGGAGACCTCTCAGAGGCACCACTACGGTGTCACTTCCTGGGGGGGGGGGCAGGACTTGTCTCTAGATTTTTTGTAGCCATCCCTGCTCCTTGGGGCTTTGGTTCAAGTTAGTTCGGCTCTGGCTTCTGTCTCGAGGGTCGGTTCTTCGGAGCAGTTAGTGGCCCCGGTCCTGAGGCAGTCGCTCTCTGTTCCGGGCTCCCTTCCTTCTTGGGGGGTGGCCTTTGAGGCTATGGAGGGAGCCCTCTCATGGTGACTCAGTCAGTGCCTTCCACCTCGGAACAAGTACCTCCCTCTAGCTCTATTATTCTCTCTGCTGGGACAGCGGGTGCTGAAGTGTTAGGCATCTCAGACTCCGGTTCTGTCATCTTCTGACACTCCCTCAATTATCCTCCTGAGGAGGTCCCTCAGAAACAGAAGTGCAAGAGGAAGCTCTTGGATTCCCCTAAGAAATCTGTCACCAAGGAGACCGGTTTTGATGATGGGGAAGGGTCCCCAAGGTCACCACCTGAAGATGTCTCATTTGGAGTAATCCTAGAAATCTTAAAACAAACTTGTTGCTAGAAGTCTCAAAACCCTTCCTTAGAGGAATCTGTTTACCTGTAGGCTTTTGGCACTCACCCATCAACTTCTTGGGTCACCTCACCCACTGATGAACTCATTCGTTTGATTTCACAGCGGGCGTGGAAGACTCTGGACACCATCTAACCCGTCCCCAAGAGACCTGATAAAATATCTGCCCAGGAGGATAAACAGATGATGTTCTTCTTGTTTCACTGTTGCAGTCATCACATTTGGGTTATCTGCCTGCAGGTAGCCCTCAGCCGGCCTGAATACCAGAATCTTTGGATTTCTGTGTCGGATAATGTTGCTTCTTTCAGGTCGTCAGGGGTATAAAACATGTAGCTGATGCCATTACAGCAGTCTTTCTTGCTGTGCGGTGCCCAAAGAAGAAGCAGTTCGCAAGTGCCAGTCAGCAGACTCCTGAAATTTTCGATTTCGAGTTTCAGACCTGAAGTCTTCAAAAAGATAAACTGGGGATTCTTTTTTCTTGTTCTAACCGATGTCAGAAAAAATAAAAAATTGTCTTGTCTGTGGAAAGCAAATACCTCAGAGATTGTCATTCTTACTGCATCAGTTGTTTAGGCCCAGACCATGACGTCCCTCGCTGTCAGTTTTGTGCCTTGTTCAACGCCCAAATTATTTGTCGTCGGGCTATTTTTGTAGCAAAATACTTTCATTCTCGATCTCCATACTCCGAAATGTCTTCGTTAAGCCATCCAGCTACAGATCTTTCAAAAAAACGTAAGGATAAAGGCAGAGACAGACCGCATAGGTCCAAAACTGCCAACGATGCTTCCATTAACTAGTCTCCAGTCTGCCAGTACTAAGTGAGGTGCTTTCGCAGCCCCTGATAACAGCTACTACAGATTTGCAGGCCTCTACTGAGACTCATTCGGAGTCCGGTATGCCGCGAGATGCTTCTTCGACTATGGAACCTGCGGATGTCTCTACCTTGGATGAGTCCGGAGCTGCTGTGCAGGCACCGGCTTCTGAGGGTGTATTCAGACCTACAGATTTTCATATTAAACCGGCAACGTCTTTTCAAGCTAGAAATACCGAATTCCTCAGGTCTAAAGCTCGCACTACGCCTAGAAAATCAATGACCAAACCGCATACTCAGGCCCATATGCCTCAAAAACATGATTAAAATGGCTGAAGACCTTATTACCCTTGTGCACCTTTAACTCCTAGTGGGCGTGGCTTGAGCCTTTAAAAAATAAAGTTATCACCTTACAATTCTAACAAATACTCATTGACATAGGTCAAATATCAATACAATTGTGTTTGCCATCAAGTATGCTTCAAGATAAAATATTCTGATACCTTCTATAGGGCATGGTTTTGGAATTATTAATGCAAATATGAACAAGCAATATTTGACGCCTAGAGGAGCAGTAGGCGGTAACTGCAGATGCACCTGGAGGCGTCACTCGGCTGTAATGAGTTAATTAGGAACAGCCAGCATTCCCCCTCAGAGACCTAGAACTGATTTTCTTTCTGATTCTTCTGATCAGGAATCTGATATTTCTGTTCCTTCTGACTACCAGGATTTACCCTTATCTACTTATGAGGATTCTGATGTGGAGGATTCCATTCCCTTTGCTTCCCTTCCAGAAGATTTTGGAGCATTTCCGCTGGGAAAGCCAGGACTATTCTGAGACCAAAAAGAGACTTAGGGGTTTTTTTTACTCCTGCCTCAACACAGGCCTCTAGCTATCCCTCCTGTTCTGGAGATTGTAGATGTTTTCTTGTAATCCAGCCTTACCCCAGACACATTGCCTCCAGCTCCCAGGAAACCTGACAGGTACTAAAGAGTACATGACTCTTACAAATTCCTCTTCAAGAATCCCACTGCGGATCCAGAAAACATTTCCCAAATCCCAAGGACCAAAAGACATTAAGGCTACTACTGTCAAAAACCCTACACCTTCTGATAGGGACTCTAGAGCTTTAGACAGATGGGGTAAGAAGGTATACATAGTTCATAGTTCAGTACTAGACTAACTGCCCCTGTGAGCCATTTTAAGCCTGGCCAGTTATCCCTTGTGAGACTCAAACCCTGCATGTTGTGTTTGTAAGGCAAACACCTTATCCATCAAGCCACCCTCCCAACCCTTTAGGGTTTAGCCATTAGGGATTTAAATTGCCAGTTTTATATGTTTAAAGTATCATCGGTATACTATGGGACTACTAAAACAGAAAATGATGTTGATTCCTGACTGTGTTGAACACAAAGAGTTGCAAGAGTTAATGCATTCTGCTGAACAAGTTGGTAAACAAACTTTGCAATGTGGTTTTGATGCTTTGGAAGGATCTTGCAGGGCTGCTGTCAGTGGGTCTGTACTTAGAAGGCATGCCTGGCTTAAGGAATAAAACTTGCCAGATCATCTTAAAGCTAAATTACTGGATGCACCCTTAAACCAAGACTGCCTTTTTGGCAACAAAGCAGAAGAGGACCTCAAAAGGATGGAGGAAAAGCTAAATCTATGCAAACTGTTAAAGAGCTAAATTACTGGATGCACCCTTAAACCAAGACCGCCTTTTTGGCAACAAAGCAGAAGAGGACCTCAGAAGGATGGAGGAAAAAGCTAAATCTATGCAAACTGTTAAAGAGCTAAATTACTGGATGCACCCTTAAACCAAGACCGCCTTTTTGGCAACAAAGCAGAAGAGGACCTCAAATGGATGGAGGAAAAAGCTAAATCTATGCAAACTGTTAAAGATTTCTTACAAGTACAGCCTCCTAGATTCAGTAGGCATTGGCCTTCAAAGAGCTGGTCTTTTCCAGTCCCTTCCAGGCCTTCAGTCCAAACCTAGGAGCAGCAGACAACAAAGATGTCAGTCTCAGGCTATGCACAGATCTAAGCAGTGGGGGGGGGGGGCTCCCACTTCCAAAGCAGGGAGTAGTAAGCCACCCCCTATGGAAAAATGGCACAATGACTTATCCTTAACTCTTCCAAGCCCTGCTCAACTACTTGCTCCCTTAGAAGGAAAGCACACCCTGCATGGAAAAAACTGGGAACTCACACCCTGCATGGAAAAAAACTGGGAACTCATTACCCAGGACAAATGGGTTTTAAACATAGTTTTCCTAGGATACAAATTCATTTCCACTTATTACCAAACCCAAGTGGATGACCAGACCTCCCCCCAAATCAGTGGGCGGAGACCCAAAAAACAGTTATTTTTCTCCTCACTATCCGTGCTATTCAAGCTGACCCAGCAGAACAAAGCGGACAAGGTTTTTGTTCAAGACTGTTCCTGGTTCCCAGAAAAAAAAACGTCCTATCCTGGACCTGTCTATTCTCAACACCTTTCCGGTGGTTCCAAAATTCAAAATGTTAACTCTTCAACAGCTTCTTCCTATGCTAGCCAAGGATGCCTGACTGGCAACCCTAGACTTAAAAGAAGCTTACCTGCACATCCCAATAAAGTAATCATACAGCCAATACCTATGTTTCAGGATGGGCTGCATGTATTATCAGTTCTTTGCACTTCCCTTTGGCTTATCTACTGTGCCCAGAGTATTCACAAAGTGCCTAGATCCAGCCATTGCATTTTGCAGGCAGAGAAAGATTCAGAGTTACCCATACTTGGACGATTGCCTGATTCAGGCAGAAAGTCATGACTTACTATTACACCTGGCATTTGTAAAGAGACTTCTAACCTCACTGGGCTACACCATCAACGAGAAGAAATCACACCTAGTACCCTGCCAACAGATTGTATTTCTGGGAGCAAGCTTGAATACAACTTCCCAGATGGCTGTATTTCTGGGAGAAATCTTGAATACAACTTCCCAGATGGCATTCCTCACTCCAGAGAAATGAGTTTATTTGGCAACCTACTGGCCGCAAAAAAACAGCTCTCTGCAAGGAAAATCCTGCAAGCCCTGGGGTTCATGCCTCTTGCAGTCTGTTAATTCCATATGCAAGACTGCATATGAGGAAACTTCAATGGTATCTAAAAAGTCTATGGTGTCAACATTCTCAGGACCTAGAAACAATGATTCCTATCATTCGTTGTCTAAGGGTAGAGTTCCTTTGGTGGGCAGAGGCCTACTACCACAACAAGGGACTCCCTTTCACTCTACCCCCTGCCACCCAAACCCTTACAAAAGGCACAGACCATGCATGGGGGGCCCACATGGCAGGACAGTGCATTCAGGGCAAATGGAACCCAAAACAGATGCACCTGCATATCAAAAAGAAATGTTGGCTGTACAGAATGCTCTGACAGCCTTCAAAGACCTTATTTTTCCAGGACAACTATTGGTAAAGACAGACAACACCACAGTTATGTGGTACATAAACAAGCAGGGGGGAACCCATTCCTAGTTAAAACACGCTTAGTTGTTCAGCAAAATCCAAAAAACACACGAAAGTCACCACATGTCAAGATTCAATGAAGCTTTCAGGTCTACACCCTTCCTCAGCATATAAAAAATACATCCATTCATTACTTTTAAATAGAGGATTAATTCTATCACATGATTAAGCCAGCCAAAATACTTAAAGGAACATGAATTATTAACCTATCCTAAACATTAGTTAAAATCTAACTTTTATAAGCATTCATTGAAAACATTCATTAAAAAGATTGTTATAAATACTAAACATTTACATATACAGTATAAAATATAAAAATGTAAACAATATATAAACATATAGGAAGTAACAGAGCCACAAACATTCAAAGATATTGTTTTTGCCTCTTTATCAAAATTGGTTTTATACTAACAGCACTATTAAGACCAGGTGGTTTATCTGCTTGTAAATGAACTATCCATATTCCCTTGTTTGTAGATAGTTATCTAGATCACCTCCCCTTGGTCCTAGAGTTAACACACAAATAACTCTAAATTTAAAAGTGTGATCTGGGAAGTCCATTATATGCCTATACAACCCATTTGATTCAACTTTTCTTTTCATTTCAGACTTGTGCTCTATTATTCTATCCTTTAATTTCCTACATGTTTTTCCCACATAAAATACATTACATTGTGTGCACGTTGCTAAATAAACTAATTTTGTCGTATTACAGTCAGCCCTACATTTAAAGGTGAATTCTTCATTTGTTAAGGGATGCTGAAAATATCCTATTGTTTCATATATATCCATACAACAAGTGCAATTATGACACTTGTATGTTCCTATTTTAGTTGGTATATTTTTTGGAACATCAATAAAATCTTTATAACAGAGCATCTGTTTTATTGATTGCCCATTCCTGTAGGCAAATCTTGGTCTCAAACCCAGGATGTCCCTCAATTCCGGTTGGGCCATCAGTATCACCCAGTTCTTTTCAATAATCTTACGAACTTTTATGGTGTTGGTGTTATAACTTGTAACAAATCTTACAACATTATCTTTTATTTTATTTTCACCACCTTCTGTTATTTGATCTTGATGTTCCGTATTTGTGAATCCAAAGATAGGTTTATATATGTTTTTTCTTCCTTGTATAACCTCATCACATGCTTGATTTATATCTGTTAACAAATAACCACTTTTCACAAATTCATCCTTCATTTTATTAAGCTGCTCTATAAAACTATTTTCCTCAGTAGTAAGTCTACTAACCCTTATTAATTGCGACTTTAAAATTCCCTTGTAAATATGTGGTGGGTGCATACTGTTCATCTTAAGATATCCTTCAGCATATACTTCCTTCTTATGTACCCTAGTTACTACTCTATCATAGTTTTTCTGAATACTCACATCTAAAAAAACTATCTCATGTAATGAGTATTCCATTTTAAACTCAAAAAAATCTGTAGTACTATTCAAATACTGCACTGAACTCTCTAATTCAAGTACTGTCCCTGTCCACGTAAAAAAATAATCATCTACAAATCTACAATAATTATTTAGCAAATGGCTAAATCTATTAGTTTCATTCATTACATATTCCTTTTCCCAAATATATAGCACCATATTGGCAAAACTATTGGCCACTGATGTTCCCATGGCCACCCCATTTAGTTGTTGATATGGCGCTCCATCAAAAATAAAAATATTTTTTGTCAACACCAACTCAAGTAATGAACATATATTTTCTATCTCACGTGGTTGAAGCATAGATTCCATCATTAACAATTTTCTAATGGCATCTATTCCATATTCTATCGGGATGACTGTAAATAATGATGCTATATCCAGTGTAACTAGAAAAAAGTTCATCCCTACTTCTTTTCTTCTATACCACGTATCAAACTTTTCCAAAAAATGAAATGTATCCTTTAGTATGGTAGTACATTTGGGTAAGTACTTAGCCAACACTCTTTGCAAGTATATAGATATAGGTTCTGTGACCCACCCTTTTCCTGAGACTATAGGTCTCAAAGGGGGGTCACTCATAGATTTGTGTAATTTTGGTATTCCATAAATTTGAGGAATTTTAGGGCATGGGACAGTAAAATAAGTTAACAATTCTATAGAAATATCATGTGTTAGATGCATGTCATATACTGCTAAATTCACTTGTGCTATATGATTCTTTACATCTACAAATGATATTTTTTTAAAATTTGTGTCATCAGATAGAAAGTTTTTAAACTTATCCATGTACCATGCTTTGTCCATTATTACTGTGGCCCCTCCCTTGTCCGCTAGTTTTAATATTATATTCTCATCCTTCTTTAGTTGTTGAAGCGCCCTATAGTATAGCAAAAACAATATCTTTGAATGTTTGTGGCTCTGTTACTTCCTATATGTTTATATATTGTTTACATTTTTATATTTTATTCTGTATATGTAAATGTTTAGTATTTTTAGCAATCTTTTTAATGAATGTTTTCAATGAATGCTTATAAAAGTTAGATTTTAACTAATGTTTAGGATAGGTTAATTGTTCATGTTCCTTTAAGTATTTTGGCTGGCTTAATCATGTAATAGAATTAATCCTCTATTTAAAAGTAATGAATGGATGTATTTTTTATATGCTGAGGAAGGGTGTAGACCTGAAAGTTTCATTAAATCTTGACGTGTGGTGACTTTCGTGTGTTTTTTGGATTTTGCTGAACAACTAAGCGTGTTTCAACTGTGATATTTGTGCTTTTGAGAGCCACTGTGAACGTTATAAGAGGAAAAGTAAGCCAGCCATTTCAGTTTTTAAACTTTGAAACGTTTGCTGCTCAAAGTATGAGTTCTACAATTAAGAGACTGTTGACAAAATCAATTAATCCTTTAATGCAGCTTACTACTGTGGAACCTATAACAAGAGATGCAGATACAAGTAAAACTATAAGTGAGTTTAACAAATTAATATTTGATCTGGAAAAGAAAGTCCAAAACTTTAAGTACTTGCAGTGGCAGAGACTGAGTTTTTTAGCGTACTTGGAACTTGGTATAGTTCCTAGAGGGCTTCGTATTTTGAAAATGCCATCGTATGGGAATACATATAAGGAGCTCTTGAGACAATGGCAGCAACTAAATTTGGAGCTCAGTATGAATTATATGAAACTGATGAATAAATATTTTGAAGAAGTGGAGAGTACACTGTTAGAAGAAATAGAGAAGCTGGAAAAAGATATGGTGAAATTGTTAACTACAGACTTTTTGAATGAACAATACCAGGCGTTCGTGAGTAGAATCCAAGTCCTGGATAATAAACTGGAGGTTCAGAAGAAACGTAAACTCCAGCGTGACATAGAAGATTTTAAAAATGGCCATATCTTCTCTTGGCCAAAATTTGACTATAAAAAGGCAACAAATCACCATAAAATAATTAATACGATGAACAGGGATGGCAGGACAACGCGAGGAAATCTAGATCAGCTGGATGCATTTGAGATACCGGCAACGCCAACGGACATAACCACCAATCCTGATGAGCGCGTGGAAGGTGTGTCAAACTCTGTTCTGGCATTGGCTACACAACGAGAGCCAAGTCGGCCTAATGAAGAAAGGGTTGAAGGGAGCTTGATCTCCAGTGAATCCACCATGACTGGTAAGACAACGAGCAAAGCGAGTACGCTATCGGTGCAGAATTTGATGACAATGGATGTGAGACCAAAGGAAAAATGCAAGCAGATGGAAATCTCTTCTCTTTTACCGTTTCAATTGAAAGAACCGGAGAAAATCCCATTGCAGCTGAAGAAGCAATCTACTATAGAAAAGACCATACAGCATTCAACGCTAGCAATGAAGAGGAAGAACGAGAGTCCCAAACTACCCAACAAGGCAGTTCGCAGATAAGACTGTATGGTCATTTATATAAAGGTACTGTAAATATTTCTAAAGTGACTTTAACAGATCAACATTATGTACTATTAGTGAACGGGATGAAATTCATCCCTACATTTACTGACACTATAGTTGATGTAATAACAGATGTAAAGCTATTTGCTAGAAATTTAATGTTTAAATTAATGTTTAAACAGATGCATGATGTTCATTCAACTTTTAGAAAACTGAGTACGTTTATACATAACTTTCACCAGTAATTGTGGCTTTTTCGGAATTAGTGGAAGTAGAACTTAGAAATGTATATGCTGACCAAAGGGTCAAGAAACTTAACAAAGCCAAGTTTAATTTGTCTTATACTGACTATAGGGCACTTCAACAACTAAAGAAGGATGAGAATATAATATTAAAACAAGTGGACAAGGGAGGGGCCACAGTAATAATGGACAAAGCATGGTACATGGATAAGTTTAAAAACTTTCTGTCTGATGACACAAATTTAAAAAAAATATCATTTGTAGATGTAAAGAACCATATAGCACAAGTGAATTTAGCAGTATATGACATGCATCTAACACATGATATTTCTATAGAATTGTTAACTTATTTTACTGTCCCATGCCCTAAAATTCCTCAAATTTATGGAATACCAAAATTACACAAATCTATGAGTGACCCCCCTTTGAGACCTATAGTCTCAGGAAAAGGGTGGGTCACAGAACCTATATCTATATACTTGCAAAGAGTGTTGGCTAAATACTTACCCAAATGTACTACCATACTAAAGGATACATTTCATTTTTTGGAAAAGTTTGATACGTGGTATAGAAGAAAAGAAGTAGGGATGAACTTTTTTCTAGTTACACTGGATATAGCATCATTATTTACAGTCATCCTGATAGAATATGGAATAGATGCCATTAGAAAATTGTTAATGATGGAATCTATGCTTCAATCACGTGAGATAGAAAATATATGTTCATTACTTGAGTTGGTGTTGACAAAAAATATTTTTATTTTTGATGGAATGCCATATCAACAACTAAATGGGGTGGCCACGGGAACATCAGTGGCCAATAGTTTTGCCAATATGGTGCTATATATTTGGGAAAAGGAATATGTAATGAATGAAACTAATAGATTTAGCCATTTGCTAAATAGTTATTGTAGATTTGTAGATGATTGTTTTTTTACGTGGACAGGGACAGTACTTGAATTAGAGAGTTTTGTGCAGTATTTGAATAGTACTACAGATTTTTTTGAGTTTAAAATGGAATACTCATTACATGAGATAGTTTTTTTTAGATGTGAGTATTCAGAAAAACTATGATAGAGTAGTAACTAGGGTACATAAGAAGGAAGTATATGCTGAAAGATATCTTAAGATGAACAGTATGCACCCACCACATATTTACAAGGGAATTTTAAAGTCGCAATTAATAAGGGTTAGTAGACTTACTACTGAGGAAAATAGTTTTATAGAGCAGCTTAATAAAATGAAGGATGAATTTGTGAAAAGTGGTTATTTGTTAACAGATGTAAATCAAGCATGTGATGAGGTTATACAAGGAAGAAAAAACATATATAAACCTATCTTTGGATTCACAAATACGGAACATCAAGATCAAATAACAGAAGGTGGTGAAAATAAAATAAAAGATAATGTTGTAAGATTTGTTACAAGTTATAACTCCAACACCATAAAAGTTCGTAAGATTATTGAAAAGAACTGGGTGATACTGATGGCCCAACCGGAATTGAGGGACATCCTGGGTTTGAGACCAAGATTTGCCTACAGGAATGGGCAATCAATAAAACAGATGCTCTGTTATATTTTATTGATGTTCCAAAAAATATACCAACTAAAATAGGAACATATAAGTGTCATAATTGCACTTGTATGGATATATATGAAACAATAGGATATTTTCAGCATCCCTTAACAAATGAAGAATTCACCTTTAAATGTAGAGCTGACTGTAATACGACAAAATTAGTTTATTTCGCAACGTGCACACAATGTAATGTATTTTATGTGGGAAAAACATGTAGGAAATTAAAGGATAGAATAATAGAGCACAAGTCTGAAATGAAAAGAAAAGTTGAATCAAATGGGTTGTATAGGCATATAATGGACTTCCCAGATCACACTTTTAAATTTAGAGTTATTTGTGTGTTAACTCTAGGACCAAGGGGAGGTGATCTAGATAACTATCTACAAACAAGGGAATATGAATGGATAGTTCGTTTACAAGCAGATAAACCACCTGGTCTTAATAGTGCTGTTAGTATAAAACCAATTTTGATAAATAGGCAAAAACAATATCTTGAATGTTTGTGGCTCTGTTACTTCCTATATGTTTATATATTGTTTACATTTTTATATTTTATACTGTATATGTAAATGTTTAGTATTTATAACAATCTTTTTAATGAATGTTTTCAATGAATGCTTATAAAAGTTAGATTTTAACTAATGTTTAGGATAGGTTAATTGTTCATGTTCCTTTAAGTATTTTGGCTGGCTTAATCATGTGATAGAATTAATCCTCTATTTAAAAGTAATGAATGGATGTATTTTTTATATGCTGAGGAAGGGTGTAGACCTGAAAGCTTCATTAAATCTTGACGTGTGGTGACTTTCGTGTGTTTTTTGGGAACCCATTCCTACCCACTCAGCAGACTAGCCATGGCTGTGTGGAACACAGCCTTGAACTACCAAGTGAACCTGCAAGCTCAATTCCTGCCAGGCAAACTAAATTCACTGGCAGGCAACTTAAGCAAAAATCTCATAGATTCACATGAATGGAAACTGGAACCCCAAATATTCAAGCTCTTGAGGAACAAATGGGGGACACCAGAGGTAGACCTGTTTGCCTCCCCTCAGAACTACCAATTGAACAAATTCTGCACCAGAACTCCCCACAGTCAAGCTTGGAGAGTGGATGCCATGTCCTTTACCTGGGAAAGCCTCTCAGTTTTTGCCTTTCCCCCCTCTGCCTCTCCTCTCGAAGGTTCTACTAAAGATCAAACAGGACAAGCCAAGGACAATGCTGATTGCCCCAGACTGGCCACACCAGCACTGATATCCCCTTTTGCGCAGTCTAACAGTGCTACAACCATGGAACCTGCCTCAGAGCCCCTCCCTGCTGTCCCAGCAGGCGGGCCAGATTCTGCACCCTCAGCTTCAAACCCTGAACCTTGCAGCCTGGCTAATTCCCTGAGCTCACCCAAAGCAACCCTCAGTAAGCAGGTGCTAGATGTCATTCTTGAGGCAAGGAGGCGTAGTACTAGAAAATCCTGGTCAAAAAAGTGGAAAAGATACTGTTCTTGGAGCCAGGCTCAGGGGAGAGGCACAACGGTGCCCAGCTTACCCCATATTCTAGATTATTTAACAGAAATGCTCCACAAGGGCCTATCTTTCTCTTCAGTTAAGATTCATGCCTCTGCCATTTCAACACATTATAATACTAAGCCACCCCTCTTCTCTCATCCCCTGCTAAAACAATTCCTTAGAGGGGTCAAAATTTTAAGGCACCCCAGGAGAACTTCCACTCCAGCCTGGGACCTTAACTTTGTATTGGAAAAACTCACCCCCCCCCCTTTGAACCAGCTGCTACAGCAGAGCTTAAATTCCTTTCCTGGAAAACAGCCTTACTTCTAGCCATCACTTCAGCAAGAAGAGTGTCTGAACTGCAGGCCCTCATGGCAGTGGAACCCTTCATTATTTTCCATGCGGACAGGGTTTCCCTCAGGGCTAATCCATCCTTTATGCCCAAGGTGATATCTAGTGTGGCTCTAAACCAGTCCATTCATTTGCCTACTTTTTTCCCTAATCCTCAAAATAAGGGGGAAAGGATACTGCATTTTCTGGATGTCCACAGCCAGCTTAGATTATATTTGGACAGAACTAAGCCACTCAGAACATCTGACCAGCTGCTAGTTAATTTTGCTGCAGGAGCAGAGTGGAAGGCCATTTCAAAGCAAACTATTTCCAAATGGATAGCCCATTGCATCCATTTCTGCTACAAGCACCATGGAAAACCTACCCCACAGGGGATAAGATCACATTCCACCAGGACTGCATTTACCTCTACAGCATTTCTCAGAGGAGTCCCTACCAGGGACATCCTGGAAGCTGCTACCTGGAGCTCTGTACATTCTTTCTCCAAGCATTACCACCTGCCTATCTTTTCGAAATCCAGAGCTGGATTTGCTACAGCAGTCTTACAGGGCCTGATTGCTAGCCCCAATGCTCTTTAACTGCCTCCACCCTTCCTTAGCTTTGGGAATCAACTCAAATGTGATGACTGCAACAGAGAAACATGAAGAACATAGTACAGTTGTGTACACTTACCATAAATGTAGATGTTCGAGTGTATTCACTGTTGCAGTCCTGGTAACCCTCCCTCCAGCCCCGTGACTTCTCTTGGCTCTACTTTTCCTTCTTGATGATCTTCATGTTTCACTGTTGCAGTCATTACATTTAGGGTAATCTGCTGGCAGGTTGCCCTCAGTCAGGCTGAATAACAAAGTCTTGGGTCCTGCTTCAGGTGCTGTCTCTACTTCCATGACGTCAGGTAGTCAGGGGTATAAAACATGCAGCCGGCGCCATTTTCTTTAGTCTTTCTTGCCGTGCAGTGCCCGAAGCAGAAGCATTTCGCAAGTGCCAGTCGGCCGACTCCTGAAATATGAGTTTCAGAACCGAAGTCTTAACTAAAGTTAAGTACCCCGTTGGGGAAACTTTTTTCTTGCTCCATTCCGATGTCAGAAAAAGGAGCCCAGACATACATCTATTTGCCTCTCCTCAAAACTATCAGTTGGACAAATTCTGCACAAGAACTCATCATAAAAAAGCATGGAAAGTGGATGCTCTATCCTTCAGCTGGAAAAAACTATGCCTTTCCCCCTCTGCCTCTACTCTCCAAGGTCTTACTAAAAGTCAGACAGGAAAAACTAAAAATGATTCTGATTGCTTCGGACTGGCCTCGCCAAGACTGGTACCCGCTTCTAAGGAATATGTCACACCTTCCCCCATGGTACTTGCCTCAAACACCTCATCTATTGTCTCAGCAGAACTATCAAATTCTGTACACTCAGCTCAAAACTCTGAATCCTGCAACATGGCTAACTAATTTCACCAATCACCTCTCAGTAAACCTGTGATGGATGTCATTTTGGAGGCTAGAAGGTCTAGTACTAGAAAATCTTATGCTGATAAATGGAAGAGATTCTGTGCTTGGAACAAAGCACAAGGAATAGACACAGCAAAGCCTGATATTCCTCAGATTTTGCAATACTTAACTGAGATGCTTCACAAGGGCCTATCTTTTTCTTCAATAAAAATTCATGCCTCTGCCATCTCGGCTCATTACAACACAGAGCCTCCTCTCTTTTCTCATCCCCTGCTAAAGCAGTACCTCAGAGGGGCCAAAAATTTAAGCCTCCCAGGAGAGCACCGACTCCTGCATGGGACCTCTATTTTGTGCTGGAAAAACTCACTGTACCTCCTTTTGAACCAGTTGCTAATGCGGATATAAAATTTCTTTCATGGAAGACGGCCTTTCTTTTAGCAATCACTTCAGCTAGAAGGGTTTCAGAACGACAGGCTGTCATGGCAGTGGAGCCTTTCATTATCTTTTACCTGGACAGGGTGGCCCTCGGGACCAATCCTTCTTTTTATGCTTAAGGTGGTATCCAGTGTGGCTCTTAACCAGACCATTCACCTGCCAGCTTTTTTTCCCAAATCCGCAGAACAAAGGGGAGCGGATTCTGCATTCATTGGATGTACACAGACAACTAAGATTCTACATAAACAGGACAAAATCTCTAAGGTCTGAGCAACTTCTGGTGGCATTTGCTGCAGGAACAGAGGGGAAGGGTATATCAAAGCAGACTATTTCAAAATGGATAAGCCATTGTATTCGATGTTCTTTGTGTTTCACTGTTGCAGTCATTACATTTGGGTAATCTGCTGGCAGGTTGCCCTCAGTCGGCCTGAATTCCAAAGTCTTGGGTCCTGCATCGGTTGCTGTCTCTTCTTCCATGACGTCAGGTCATCAGGGGTATAAAACAAGCAGCCAACGCCATTGTCTTTAGTCTTTCTTGGCACGCGGTGCCCGAAGCAGAAGCATTTCGCAAGTGCCAGTCGGCCGACTCCTGAAATATTCGAGTTTGAGTTTCAGAACCGAAGTCTTCACTAAAGCTAAGTACCCCGTTGGGGGAACTTTTTTCTTGCTCCATTCTGATGTCAGAAAAAGTTAATAATTGTATTACTTGTGGGAAGCAAATACCTCATAAGGATTTCCATTTATACTGTATTCCTTGCCTAGGCCCTGATCACAGCGTGCCTGGCTGTCGGTTTTGTGCTAGATTTAACCAACGTACTATTAAGCGTCGGTATATTTTTGCCTCAAAGTATTTTGGAAACAGATTTAACTACCCAGAAATGTCACTGGATAGCAATCTGACTACCAGAGTACATAAAAAATGCAAAGAAAAGGACAGAGACAGACAGTCGTGGTCCAAAACCGACGATGAAACTTCTCCTAAGTCAGTCGTTTGTTCACCGGTACTCAGTGAGGCGCTTTTGCAACCCCTGATACCCGCTACTTTTGAGTCGCAGGTCCCTACCGAGACCCACGTGGAGTCCGACACACCGCGAGATACTCAAAGTATTGGACCCATGGATGTATCTCCCTCGGATGGGTCTGTAGCCGCTGAGCAGGCACCGGCTTCTGAGGGTGTATTTAGGCCTCAACGTTTTTATATCAAACAGACGACAGCTGCAAAATCAAAGACAATAGAAACTTCTAAAGCTAAAATAATGACGCATGAGCCATGTGCACAGGCCGCTATGCCTAAAAAACAGATGATCAAAATGGCTGAAGACCTTATTACCTTGATCAGGGGTTCCCATCCCCCTCCTGATGAGAGGCCTAAGCAAGACACTGACTATGAATCTTCAGATCATTTTTCTATTTCTTCTGATTCCTCTTCTGATCAGGAATTATCTATACCTCCCTATGAGGATTCTGATGCAGAGGAGTCTATCCCGTCTGCATCACCTCCTGAGGATTATTCATTTGGAGAAACCTTGCATACTATGAGGTAGCATTTTCACTGGGAGAGTCAAGATTTCTCAGAATCAAAAAAGAGGCTCAGGGATTTCCTTCTTCTCCCTCAGCACAGGCCTTTAGCCATACCCCATTTTAGACATTGTCGATGATGTGTTTTCAGAGTCAAACTTGACCCCTTACTTCTTACCTCCGGCTCCCAGCAAGCCTGACTGATATATTACAGGGTCCCTGACTCTCACAAATTTTTATTTAGAAACCCTGCTGCTGATCCTGAAACTATTTCACAGGGTCCAAAGGGAGTTAAGGCCTCAACAGCAAAAAATCATACCCCCTCTGACAGAGATTCAAGGGCACTGGATAGGTTCATAGGTTCATAGGTTCATACTAGGCTATCTGCCCAAGGGCATTTATAAGCCTAGCCCATAGTTATGTGGCTTTCGCCACCCCTTTAGTTTGAATAAAAACTATGCCTATCATTTTGCTGTGCCTCTGTCAAGCAGTGACGCTGAAGTAATCCCTGGGGTATATCTGCAATCTCCCATCCATTGGTCAAGATTCCTCTTGAACAAGACCAGAGAGGTGCTCTGCCTCACATGTACCGGGATTTTGTTCCACAGCATAGGGAGTCTCTGGGTGATGAATCTGTCCCTCCAGCACGTTCTATTTATAACCGTGTCAAGGTTTAAGTCTCCCGCCCTTGTGGTTCTGAGGGATCTAGATTTTTGAGGTGAAGCATATTCATCAAATCTGGGTTTGACATGGCCTTATATGTCAGGCACAGGTCACCTCTGAGCAAGCGGTATGAGACTGAATAGAGCTGGAGTTCTTTCAGTCGGGCAGCATAAGACATATTTTTGAGACCCTTTATCCTTTTGGTGAGGAACTTTTGGGGCCTTTCAAGCTGCAGCAGGTGTCTGGTCAGATACATTCGAACGGGCATTGTACTCAATCATAGGTCTAATAAGTGATGAGTACAGGGGACGATGACCTCCCTTGATCTAGATGTGAATCCCTTCATGATCAGGTGGGTGATATAGAAGGTTTTCCTAACTACTTTAGCAACATGAGTGTCAAACGAAGGCTACTGTCAACCTGGGTCCCCAGATCTCTGATGACTTTTTCTGTGCTCAGTGGATTGCCACCTATATGGTAGCTAGGGTAGCCTTGTTTTTCCCAAAGGGTATGACTATGCATTTTTGGCGTTTAACTTCAGGCCATGGCTCTGGCACCAGTTATCCATTTCTGTGAGGCCCTTCTGGAGGATATCTGTGTCAGATGTGTTTTCACTATGGCCCAGTTTGCAGTCATCTGCAAACTTTGTCAGCCATAACCCTCCTGTGTTTGCTTGTACTTCAGAAAAGTAGATGCCGAACAAGAGTGGACCCAGGACTGAGCCCTGTGGGACACCACTTGTGACAGGCTTTGAGTCTGACATGGCTCCAGCAACTCTGACCCTGTGGGTTCTGTCACTTAGCCAGTTTGCAACCCATCTTGTGATGTATGGGTTTACATTCAAGCTGATGAGTTTTTCGATGATACCTGAGTGGGGTATTGTGTCGAAGGCCTTTGCCAGGTCGAGGTAGGCTGTATGGACTGCCTTTCCCTCATCAATGGCCTTGGTGACTGTCTCGAAAAAGTCAACCAAGTTTAAGAGGCAGGATCTGTGGGGAAAGAAGGTTTATACATCTGCAACCTTGGCAATTAGGGCCTTAAACTGCAAGTTTCATATGCTCAAGTATCAACAACATGTTATGGGATTGCTGAAACAGAAAATGAGGTTGATTTCTGAATGTGCAGAAAATAAAGAATTGCAGGAATTATTACATGCAGCTGAACAAGTTGGAAAGCATACTTCACAATGTGGTTTCGATTACTTAGAGGCCTCCTGCAGGGCCGCAGTTACTGGATCTGTGATTAGGAGGCATGCCTGGCTAAAAGAGCAAAATTTACCTGATCATGTTAAAGCTAAATTACTGGATGCACCTTTACAGCATAATACTCTGGTATTAAGGCAGAAGAGGTTTTAAAGAAAATGGAAGACAAAACTAAGTCTATGCAAACTGTAAAAGACTTCTTACAAGTGCAGCCACCAAGATTCAGTAGACACTGACCTACAAAAAATTGGTCCTTTCCTGTGTCAGACAGAGCTCAAAGGGGCAAATCCCGATGCCCTAAGGGTTCCAGATACCAGGCACAAGATTCTTACAGGTCAAAGCAATGGGGTGCTTCTACCTCCAAATCTGGAGGAGATAAAGCACAACCCTACAGAAAACAGTCCCAATGACTTCCCTCTGCCTTCACCAAGCACTTACCCTTTGGCAGCACCCTTAGGGGGAAAATTAGCACTTTTTGCTCAAAATTGGCAATTAATAACCCAGGACAAGTGGGTGCTAAACATAGTATCACAGGGATACAGATTCCATTTCCATACTTTGCCAATGGCAAACGGTTGGCCGGATATGCCAAAAAATCAATGGGCAGAGGCATAGAAACAAGTTACATCCCTCATGGATATGGGGGCCATTCAGCCAGTACCAGAACAGGAAAAAGGACAAGGTGTTTACTCAAGACTGGGCAAGAATGCTTGGCTGGTGACATTAGACCTAAAAGAGGCATACCTGCATGTCCCAGTAAGGAAATTGTGCAGAAGATACCTCTGTTTCAAGGCTGGCTTAATGCATTACTAATTATTTGCACTGCCCTTTGGCTTATCTAGTGTGCCCAGGGTCTTTACAAAGTGCCTGGCACCAGTAATTGCTTTTTGCAGACAAAGAAGTATACAAATATATCCTTACTTGGACGACTATCTCATTCAAGCAGAGAACAAGGACATTATTCTTCAACACCTGGTGTTTGTGAAAAGGCTTTAAGCATGCCTATTTGTGCACAATAAACAAAAATAAATCACAACTGATACCCTCTCAAAAGATAATATTCCTGGGTGCAAGCTTGAATACAACTGCCCAGATGGCTTATCTCATGCCAGACAAACAAAGGCAACTGACTACTTACTTCAAACTGATGGCAACAGAAACCCAGTTATCTGCAACACAAACACTGCAGGCTTTGGGCTTCATGGCATCCTGCATCCTACTGATTCCATATGCAAGACTGCATATGAGGAAACTTCAGTGGTACCTAAAAAGTTTATGGAGTCAACATTGTCGCAGTCTGGAAACAATTATTCCTCTCATTCCCTGCCTACAACACAAGTTTCTATGGTGGGAAAAGGCATGTCAACAAAACATGGGACGGGCCTTCACTCTACCCCTGCCAGCCAATCCTTAACAACAGATGCATCAGATTATGCATGGGGGCCCACATGGCGGGAAGATGCATTCAGGGCATATGGACCCCAAAACAAATGCATCTACATATCAAGCAAAAAGAGATGCTAGCTGTTCAAAATGCCCTGACAGCCTTCAAGGACTTACTTCATCCAGGACAACTACTGATAAAGACGGACAACACCATGGTTATGTGGTATATAAACAAGCAGGGAGGCACGCACTCATACCCCCTTTGCAGATTAGCCATGGCACTGTGGGACACAGCTTTGACTTACCAAATACATCTTCAAGCTCAATTCCTGCCAGGAAAACAAAATACTCTGGCAGACGATTTAAGCAGAAACCTTATGGACCCTCATGAGTGGAAACTAGATCCACAAGTCTTCAGCATGATGATAAAGAAATGGGGTAGCCCGGACATAGATCTATTTGCCTCTCCTAAAATTATCAATTGAAAAGATTCTGCACAAGGACTTATCACAGACAAGCATGGAAAGTGGACGCCCTGTCCTTCAGTTGGAAAAAAACTATCAGTTTACGCCTTTCCTCCTCTGCCTCTTCTTCCCAGGGTCCTACTAAAAGTCAGACAAGAGAAACCAAGGATGATGCATATTGCCCCAGACTGGCCCCGCCAGTACTGGTACCCAGTCCTAAGGAACTTGTCTCAATACCCAGCTTGGACCTTACCTCAAAGACCTCAACTACTGTCCCAGCAAAACAATCAGATCCTGCATAATCAACTCCAGACACTGAACCTGGCAGCATGGCTGATCATGTAGTTATACAAACAACAACTCTCAGTAAAGCTGTGTTGGATGTCATTTTGAAAGCCAGAAGGTCTAGTACTAGAAAATCTTATCCTGATAAATGGAAGAGATTCTGTGCTTGGAATCAAGCACAAAGAACTGATACAGCAGAACCAAATATTCCTCAGATATTACAATACTTGACTGAGATTAATCAATTAAAATCCACGCCTCTGCCATTTCGGCTCATTACAATACAGAGCCACCAATCTTTTCTCATCCTTTATTAAAGCAGCATCTTAGAGGAGCCAAAAATTTAAGGCCTCCTAGAAGATCACCAATACCTGCATGGGACCTCAATTATGTGTTGGAAAAGCTCACCCTGCCTCCATTTGAACCAGCTGCTGATATAAAGTTCTTATCATGGAAAACAGCTCTGCTCCTAACAATTACTTCAGCAAGAAGAGTCTCAGAGCTACAGGCCCTCATGGCTGTGGAGCCTTTTATCATATTTTACCCAGACAGGGTGTCTCTGAGGACTAATCCTTCATTTATGCCTAAGATGGTTTCCAATGTGGCTCTTAACCAAACTATTCATCTGCCAACCTTTTATCCAAATCCGCAGAACAAGGGGGTGAGAATTCTGCATTCCTTGGACGTACACAGACAGCTAAGATTCTACTTGAACAGGACTAAAGTTCTACGAAAAACTGAGCAATTACTAGTGACATATGCTGCAGGATCAGAAGGAAAAGCTGTTTCAAAGCAGACTATTTCAAAGTGGATAAGCCACTGCATTTGTTTCTGCTACTTACACCATGGCAAACCTGTGCCCAAGGGCATTAGGTTTCATTCCACTAGAGCTGCAGCTACTTCAGCAGCCTTTCTCAGAGGAGTACAAACCAAAGACATTCTAGAGGCTGCTACTTGGAGTTCTGTTCACACCTTTACAAAGCATTATCATTTGCCTCTCTACTCTAAGTCCAGGGCAGGCTTTGCCACTGCAGTTCTGTAGGGCCTTATAGCCGCACCTAATGCTGTTTAGCTCCAGCCTCCCATCCATAGCTTTGGGATTCTACCCAAATGTAATGACTGCAACAGTGAAACATGAAGAACATAGTACAGTTGTGTACACTTATCATAAATGTAGATGTTCGAGTGTATTCACTGTTGCAGTCCAGGTTACCCGGCCGCCATCCCCCTTTCATTCTGGAGTTTAGCTTTTCTTCTCTATCTTCTACAATCTATGTGGTGTATTTGCTTGTAGATGAAGGAAAAATTTGTATTGATGCATATGTGTGTATATATATATATATATATATATATATATATATATATATATATTTGCTACCTTTTTGGGGGCACCTGACATCTGGGGCAAGAAAAACTAAAGAAAATGGTGTCGGCTGCTTGTTTTATACACCTGACATCATGGAAGAGGAGACAGCAACCGACGCAGGACCCAAGACTTTGGAATTCAGGCCGACTGAGGGCAACCTGCCAGCAGATTACCCAAATGTAATGACTGCAACAGTGAATACACTCGAACATCTACATTTATGGTAAGTGTATACAACTGTACTTTTCTGCTACTTGCACCATGGTAAACCTGTGCCCAAGGGGAACAGATCCCATTCCAACAGGGCTGCTTCTACTTCTGCAGCCTTTCTCAGAGGGGTTCCTACCAGAGACATTCTAGAAGCTGCTACTTGAAGCTCAGTTCATACGTTCACAACGCATTACCATTTACCTGTATAAATCCAGGGCAGGCTTTGCCACTGCAGTCCTGCAGGGCCTTTTAGCTACTCCTAAAGCTGTTTGATTCCATCCTCCCATCCATAGCTTTGGGATTATCCCCAAATGTAATGACTGCAACAGTGAAACGTGAAAAACATAGTACAGTTGTGTACACTTACCATAAATGTAGATGTTCGAGTGTATTCACTGTTGCAGTCCAGGCTACCCACCCGCCAGACCCCTTTCTTCTCTATTATTATACCTCTTCTTTCCTTCACTATGCTCAAAAGCCTTTGTGGTGTATTTACTTTTAGTTGAGGGTAAATTTTTTGTGTTCTAAAGTACGTGTGTGTGTGTGTGTGTGTGTGTGTGTGTGTGTGTGTGTGTGTGTGTGTATATATATATATCTATATCTATATATATATATATATATATATATATATATATATATATATATATATATTTGCTCCCCATTTGGGGGCACCTGTCATCTGGGGCAATAAAAACTGATTAAAATGACGTCGGCTGCATGTTTTATACCCCTGACGTCATGGAAGAGGAGACAGCAACCGACGCATGACCCAAGACTTTGTTATTCAGGCCGACTGAGGGCAACCTGCCAGCAGATTACCCTAAATGTAATGACTGCAACAGCGAATACACTCAAACATCTATATTTATGGTAAGTGTGCACAACTGTACTTGTATTTGCTTTTTTCTGGGGGGTGTTCCATACCATATAATTGCTTCCTATTGTAGGGGCACCTGACATCTTTGGCAAGAAAAACTGATGTAATGGCGTCGGCTGCATGTTTAATACCTATGACCACCTGATGTTATGGAAGACGTGACAGCATCCGATGCAGAAATCCGAAGACTCTGGTATTCAGGCTGGCTGAGGGCTACCTGCAGGCAGATAACCCAAATGTGATGACTGCAACAGTGAATACACTCAAACATCTACATTTATGGTAAGTGTACACATCTGTACTTTCTTCATGTCTCACTGTTGCAGTCATCACATTTGGGTTATCTACCTTCCAAGTTCCCCTTTGCTGGCCCGAATAACAGAGACTTAGTGTTTCTGCTTCGGTTGCTGTTGGTTGAGGACTGCCGTCAGGTTGTCAGCAGTATAAAGTAAGGCAGTCGACACCATTGTATCAGTCTTTCTTGCCATGGAGCCCGAAGTAGAAGCAGTTCGCATGAGTGCCAGTCAGCTGCTACCTGAGTTTTCGTTTCCGAATTGAAGTTGAAGTCTTCTAAAGCTAAGTACCCCATTGGGGATCCTTTTTTCTTCCACTAACCGATGTCAGAAAAAGTTAATTATCTCGTCTATGGAAAGCAAATACCACACCAAGACTTACACTTTTACTGCATCACTTGTTTAGGCTCAGACCACGATGTCCCCGATGTTCATCGTGTTACACTGCTGCAGTCATTACACTTGGGTTATCCTGCCATCAGGCGGTCCCGCAGTCGGCCAGAGTTCCAAAGTCTTGGTCCGGGGTCGGTTGCTGTCGCTTCTTCCCTGACATCAGTGCGCCACGGTAATATGCATCCAACGCCATTTTCTTCAGTCTTTCTTGCCACGTGGTGCCAGAAGCAGTTCTCAAGTGCCGGTCGGCCGACTCCTGAGATTTTCGAAGTCGAATTTCAGATCCGAAGTCTTCAATAAAGCTAAGTACCCCATTGGGGAAACCTTTTTCTTCCCTCTGACTGATGTCAGAAAAAGTTAATAATTGTATTTCTTGTGGGAAGCAAATACCTCATAAGGACTTCCACTCTTACTGTATTCCATGCCTAGGCCCTGATCACGACATCACTAGTTGTCGGTTTTGTGCTAGATTCAACAAACACACTATAAAAAGACATTTTGATTTTGCTTTACATTACTTTGGCCGAAGGTTCAATTATACGATGCCGTCGGATCAGCCGACGACCTCAATACCGAAAAAACACAAAGACAAGGATAAAGACAGGCATCCGAGGTCCAAAACCGACAACGAAACCTCTTCTAGGCCAGTCACCGGTTCGCAGTGAGGTGCTTTCGCAGCCCCTGACACCCGCTACCTCAGAGCCACAGGCCACTTCCGACTCCCACGTGAAGACATCTAGGCCTCTGGAAACTCAAGGTATTGGGCCTACAGAAACTAATCCCTCAGATGGGTCCGGAGCCGCTGAGCAGGCACCGGCTTCTGAGGGTGTTTTCAGACCTTTACAACTTACCATTAAAACAACAGCCAAGACAAAGGTACCATTAAAGACAAAGAAGCAAGTACAGCATTCTCCTGGACAGTCCTCCATACCTAAGAAACAGATGCTTAAAATGGTCGAAGACCTCATTACTCTAATCAGGGGTTCCCGTCCCCCTCCTGAGAAAAGGCCTAGGCAGGATACAGACTGACTCCTCTGATCAGGTTTCCATTTCCTCTGGTTCCTCTTCAGACCAGGGATACTCTTTACCCCCCACCCCCCCATGAGGACTCTGATGCTGAGGAATCTATCCCTTCAGCCTCTCCTCCTGAGGATTATTCTTTTGGGGAAACTTTACATACCATGAGGGAACATTTCCATTGGGAAAGTCAGGATTACTCAGAATCCAAGAAAAGGCTCAGGGATTTCCTCTTATTGCCTCAGCACAGGCCCCTGGCTATTCCGTCTGTGCTAGACATTGTGGATGATGTGTTCTCTGAATCCAGCTTATCTCCTGACTCACTGCCCCCTGCTCCAGCCAAGCCAGATAGGTATTATAGTGTCCCTGACTCTCACAAGTTTCTTTACAAAAACCCTTCTGCTGATCCAGAAACTGTTTCCCAGGGTCCAAAAGGGGTTAAGGCTTCCATTGAAAAAATCCAGTACCCTCTGACAGAGATTTCAGAGCTTTGGATAGATGGGGGAAGAAAGTATACATATCTGCAACTTTAGCAGCAAGAGCTTTAAATTGCCAGTTTCACATGCTTAAGTACCAACAATATTTAATGGCTCAGTTAAAACAGAAAATGCTTGCTAGCTCAGAAGCTCCTGATTGTAAAGAAATGCAGGATTTATTGCATGCAGTTGAACAGGTGGGAAAACATACTCTGCAATGTGGTTTTTGATTCTTTAGAGGCCTCTTGTAGAGCCGCAGTTACAGGTTCTGTTATTCGAAGACATGCTTGGTTAAAAGAACTGAGTTTACCTGATTATGTTAAGGCAAAGTTATTGGATGCTCCTTTACAACATGACACCTTGTTTGTTGTTAGGGCAGAAGAGGTGTTAAAAGAAATGGAGGATAAAGCTAAATCTATGCAAACAGTCAAGGATTTCTTACAGGTACAGCCACCTCGGTTTAGCAGAAATTGGCCAACAAAAAAATTGGTCCTTTCCAGTGTCAGACAGGCCACACAGAGGCAGATACAGATGCCCAAGAGGCAGATCTCAACCCCAAGGCTCAAACAGACAACGACAGTGGGGGCACCTCAACCCCAAAAGTAGGTGAGTACAGTCTCAACCTTACAGGAAACAGTCACAATGACTTTCCTTTACGTACGCCAAGCATGTCCCTTTTGGAAGCCCCCTTAGGGGGAAAACTACCACTTTTCTCTCAAAATTGGCAAACAATCACCCAAGACAAATGGGTCCTGAATATTGTGTCTCAAGGTTACAGATTACACTTCCATACTTTTCCAAAGCTAAAAGGAATGCCAGACCTGCCACAAAATCAATGGGCAGAGGCACAAAAACAAATTTCAGCCCTCATGGACATGAGAGCTATACAAAAAGTACCACAACAGGAACAAGGACAAGGATTTTACTCAAGACTCTTCCTGGTCCCCAGAAAGGACAAAGCCTGGAGGCCTATACTGGACCTTTCAATTCTGAATACTTACCTGGATATTCCGAAATTCAGAATGTTGACATTACAACAGCTTCTACCCATGCTGGGCAAGAAGGCTTGGCTTGTTACTCTGGACCTCAAAGAGGCATACCTGCATGTCTCTATCAGACAAAATCGCAGAAGATACCTCAGATTCAAAGCTGGTACAATGCACTACCAATTCTCTGCACTGCCCTTTGGCTTATCTACTGCGCCCAGGGTCAACACAAAGTGCCTGGCACCAGTAATTGCATTTTGCAGACAAAAAGGAATTCAAATATATCCATACCTGGATGACTGCCTCATTCAAGCAGAGACAAAGAACATTTTTCTACAGCATCTGGCATTTGTGAAAAAGTTGCTAATTTCTCTAGGGTACACAGTAAATGAAAAGAAGTCAAAACTAGTGCCCTCACAACAGATTGCATTCCTGGGTGCCAGCTTAAATACAACAGCCCAGATGGCTTACCTCACGCCAGACAAACAAGTGCAACTAACTCAATATTTACAACTACTGGCAAAAACGTCCCATCTCCCTGCAAGAAAAATTCTGCAGGCCCTGGGATTCATGGCATCCTGCATACTACTAATACCATATGCAAGACTGCATATGAGGAAATTACAATGGTACCTAAAAAGTGTTTGGACTCAACATTCTCACAGTCTAGAAGCAGTAATTCCAATGATTCCCTGCCTACAACAGGAGTTTCGATGGTGGGCACAGGCATGTCACCTAAACAAGGGTCAGCCTTTTACCCAACCCACAGCCAGGCAAACTCTAACAACAGATGCTTCAGATTACGCCTGGGGAGCACACATGGCAGGAAAATGCATTCAGGGCAAGTGGACCACAGACCAGATGCATCTTCACATCAATCAAAAAGAGATGTTGGCTGTTCAAAATGCCCTAACAGCTTTCAAGGACCTTCTACATCCAGGACAACTATTACTAAAGACAGACAACACCACAGTAATGTGATACATAGACAAGGGGGCACTCATTCTTATCCCCTATGCAGGCAAGCCATGACCTTGTGGAACACAGCTCTAACGTACCAAGTTCACCTGCAAGCACAATTCCTGCCAGGAAAGAAAAATACTCTGGCAGACGACCTAAGCAGAAATATCATGGACCTTCACGAATGGAAATTGAATCCACAAATCTTCAGCATGATAACACAAAAATGGGGATGCCCAGACATAGATCTTTTCGCCTCCCCCCTGAATTGCCAACTACAAAAATTCTGCACAAGGACTTATCACAAACAAGCATGTAAAGTGGATGCTCTTCTGTTCAGCTGGAAAAACCTAAAAGTCTATGCCTTCCCACCACTGCCTCTCCTTTCAAAGGTACTCCTAAAAGCCAGGCAAGAAAAATCAGAGATGATCCTGATTGCTCCAGACTGGCCACGCCAGCACTGGTACCCTATCTTAAGGAACTTGGCTCAGGGCCCACCATGGATTTTGCTCCAAATTCCACACCTTCTGACTCAACAAAACAATCAGATCCTGCACGGTCAGCTCAAAACCCTAAACCTGGCTGCATGGCAGATACTTTAGTCAAACAGGCAACACCTCTCTCTAAAGCTGTTATGGATGTCATTTTGGAGGCCAGGAGGCCTAGCACCAAGAAAGCTTACTCAGAAAAATGGAAGAGATTCTGCGCCTGGAACCAGGCTCACAGCCTTGACCCTCTTGTTCCAAACATTCCTCAGATTTTACAATACTTAACTGAGCTGGTGGACAGAGGCCTGTCCTTTTCATCAATTAAAATTCACGCTTCTGCCATTTCTGCACATCACAACACAGATCCTCCTTTATTCTCTCATCCCTTGCTAAAGCAGTACCTCAGAGGAGCTAAAAACAAGACCGCCCCAGTGAGCACCAACACCAACTTGGGACCTCAATTTCGTTTTGGAAAAACTGACCCTACCACCTTTTGAGCCAGCCAATACAGCCGATCTAAAATTTTTATTATGGAAAACAGCTCTGCTCCTGGCAGTAACTTCAGCACGAAGAGTCTCAGAGCTACAGGCATTAATGGCAGTGGAACCTTTTATAATTTTTCATCAGGACAGGGTATCTTTAAGGACAAACCCTACCTTCATGCCAAAGGTAGTATCTAGTGTGGCTCTTAACCAAACCATCCATTTGCCTACTTTTTATCCAAACCCTCAAAATAAAGGGGAGAAACTTCTGCATTCTTTGGACATACACAGGCAGCTACGCTTCTACTTGGACAAAACAAAAGATTTCAGGAAAACTGATCAACTGTTTGTAGCATATGCTGCAGGATCACAAGGCAAGGCTATCTCAAAGCAGACTATATCCAAATGGATAGGACACTGTATTCGGTACTGCTACACACAACATGGAAAATCAGTCCCTAATAATATTAGGCCTCATTCCACCAGGGCAACAGCCACTTCAGCCTTTCTCAGAGGAGTACCTACCAAGGAAATTTTGGAGGCTGCAACTTAGTTCAGTGCACACCTTCACCAAGCATTACCACCTGCCTCTTTACTCTAAGTCCAGAGCAGGATTTGCCACTGCAGTTCTGCAGGGCCTCTTAGCCAATCCTAACTCTTTATAGACCAGCCACCCAAACTTAGCTTTGGGATTCAACCCAAGTGTGATGACTGCAGCAGTGTAACACGATGAACATAGTACAGTTTTGTACCTACCATTAATGTAGATGTTCGAGTGTTCACACTGCTGCAGTCCAGGTTACCCTCCCTCCATCCCCACTGAACTAGCTGGACTTATCTATACCCTTCTATCCTATACAACCTTTGGGGTGTATTTGCTGGTAACTGAAGGTATTGTTTTTATTTTATATGTATATTTTTGATTAGCAGTATGTATTGCCTACCCACTTGGGGGCACCTGACATCTGGGGCAAGAAAAACTGAAGAAAATGGCGTTGGATGCATGTTATATACCCCTGGTGCACTGACGTCAGGGAAGAAGTGACAGCAACCGACACCGGACCAAGACTTTGGAACTCTGTCCGACTGCGGGACCGCCTGATGGCAGGATAACCCAAGTGTGATGACTGCAGCAGTGTAAACACTTGAACATCTACATTTATGGTAGGTACAAAACTGTACTTTGTCCCTTCTGTGCTTTGCTCAATGCCAGAACTATCTATCGTCGGGCCCTTATTGTAGCCAGATATTTTCGTTTACAGTCCTCTAATTCCGATATGGCTTCAGTAAGCCATCTGACAGCAGGTCTTCCGAAAAAATGTAAAGATAGAGACAGACTGCACAGGTCCAAACCTACCAGTGACGCTTCCGTTAAGCTAGTCGTCAGTCCTACGGTACTCAGTGAGGCACTTTCACAGCACCTGATGCCCACTTCAGTTGATTCACAGGCCGCTACCGAGACCCTTTAGGAGTCCGGTATGCCCCAAAACTCTTATTTGATTAAGGATCTTGTGGTCGTCTCTACCTTGAATGGATCCATAGCTGCTGATCAGGCACCGGCTTCCAAGGAAGTTTTTTGCACAACCGAATCTCAACAGAAACCGACATCTTCTTTCGCAACTACCGTTCTTTCAAAAACAACCAAGTTTCTTAGGCTCAGGGTTCAAACCACACCTAACAAACCGACGACCCACTCTCAGGTGCCTGCTACCTTGCCTCAGTCTCAAATGCTTAAAATTGTGGAAGACCTTATCAGGCTGATCAGGGGAAGCCAAGCTACCCCCTCAAAAAGGAAAAAAGATCTGTCCCCCATAGTTTTGTCTGAACAAGAGTCAGATTAATCTGATGCATCTGACTATGAAGACAATGGTAACCCCTCTCCACTTATGAGGATTGTGATGTAGAGGACTCTATTCCTTCAGCCTCTTCCCACAGAGGATTTTTCCTTTGGGGAAACCCTGCATACTTCAAGGGAGCAATTCCAGTGGGAGAGTCAGGACTACCTTCAATCCAAAAAGAGACTCTGGGAATTTCTAGATGTTCTTTGTGTTTCACTGTTGCAGTCATTACATTTGGGTAATCCTGCTGGCAGGTTGCCCTCAGTCAGCCTGAATTCCAAAGTCTTGGGTCCTGTGTCGGCCGCTGTCGCCCCTTCTCTGACGTCAGGTCATCAGGGGTATAAAAGAAGCAGCCAACGCCATTTTCTTCAGTCTTTCTTGCTGCGCGGTGCCCAAAGCAGAAGCAATTCGCAAGTACCGGTCGGCCGACTCCTGAGATTTTCGTATTCAAATTTCAGATCTGAAGTCTTCATTAAAGCTAAGTACCCCGTTGGGGAAACTTTTTTATTGCTCCAGACCGATGTCAGAAAAAGTTAATAATTGTATTTCTTGTGGACTTTCATTATGACTGTATTCCTTGCCTAGGCCCTGACCATAACGTTTCAGGTTGTCGGTTTTGTGCTAGATTTAACCAACGCACTATTAAGCATCAGTATGATTTTGCATTAAACTACTTTGGACGCAGGTTTAATTATCCAGAAATGTCGTCGGATAGCCATCCGACTACCTGAGTTCACAAAAAACGCAAAGAAAAAGATAGACAATCAAGGCCCAAAACCAACGACGAAGCTTCTCCTAAGCCAGTCGCCGGTTCGGCGCTTCTCAGTGAGGTGCTTTCGCAGTCCCTGACGTCCGCTACTTTAGAGTCGCAGGCCGCTACCGACTCCCATGTGGAGTCAGCTATGCCGCTGGAAACTCAAGGTATTGGAGCCTCGGACAGTATTCCTTCAGATGGGTCTGGAGCCGTTGAGCAGGCACCGGCTTCTGAGGGTGTATTCAGACCTAAACATCTGTACATTAAACCGACTTCAGCTTCAAAGGCAAAGACTAAAGCACCTTCAAAGACAAAGAAACAAACTCAAGAGCCACATGGACAGGCCTCCATGCCCAAAAAACAGATGCTCAAAATGGCCGAAGACTTGATTACCTTGATCAGGGGTTCCCAACCCCCTCCTGATAAAGAGGCCTAGGCAAGAGACAGAATATGAATCTTCAGATCAGGTTTCTATTTCTTGTGATTCCTCTTCTGACCAGGAATATTCTTTTACCCCCTATGAGGATTCTGATGCTGAAGAGTCTATTCCTTCAGCTTCTCCTCCAGAGGACTTTTCTTTTGGGGAAACCTTACATACCATGAGGGAGCATTTCCACTAGGCGAGCCAAGATTTTTCAGAATCTAAGAAGAGGCTCAGGGACTTCCTTTTACTACCTCAACACAGGCCTCTAGCTATTCCACCTGTGTTAGACATTGTAGATGATGTGTTTTCAGAGTCTAGTCTGACCCCTGACTCCTTACCCTCCAGCTCCTATTAAGCCTGACAGATATTACAGGGATGTTCATCATGCATACAGCTGCAGTCATAACAGAAGGGTTCTCCTGCCATCAGGCGGGTCCTCGGTTGGCCGAATTCCAAAGTCTAGGTCCGGCGTCGGTTGTCGTCGCTTCTTCCCTGACGTCAGTGCGACAGGGGTACAAAAGAACCAGCCGACGCCATTTTCTTCAGTCTTTCTTGCCGCGCGGTGCCCGAAGCAGAAGCAGTTCGCAAGTGCCGGTCGGCCAGCTCCTGAAATTACAAAAATTTTGCAACCGAAGTCTTCTTGAAAGCTAAGTACCCGTTGAAACTTTTCTTGCCTCAGACCGATGTCAGACAAAGTTAATAATTGTATTTCATGTGGGAAGCAAATACCGCATAAGGATTTTCATTCCCTCTGCATTCCTTGCTTAGGCCCAGACCATGACGTCTCGCTCTGTCGTTTTTGTGCTACATTCAACAAACGCACCATTAAGCGTCGGGCGGAGTTCGCCCAGCACTATTTTGGCAAAAAATGTAACTATATTATGTCGTCGGATACTCCGACTCCAGTTTTGTCTAAAACACGCAAATATAAGGACCGACACACGAGGTCCGCGGCCTCTACCGACACCATGCCAAAGCCGACTACAGGTGGTCCAGTTCTCAGCGAGGCACCTACGCAGCCCCTGTCTACCGACGACACTTCATTGGCGGTGTCTTCTGTGCCCGAGGTCGCAGGCTCCTCGGCCCACACCCCGACTACAGATACCGAAGTCACTCTTGGTGGTGAATCTCAAAATGTAGACAGGTCTGCCTCCTCTCAGGGTGTCTTCAGACCTTCCTCTTCTTTTTCCATCAAGGCTTTCACTAAGTCTAAAGCAGCCATGCATTCTAAGAGACAAGCTACACAGGGCCCTTCTCCAGGCCCCATGCCTAAAAAACAGATGCTTAAAATGGCTGAGGATTTAATTACTCTTATCAGGGGTTCCCAACGCCCCCCCGCGGACAAAAGGCCCAGAGTGGAGGAAGAATCCCCCTCCTCTGACCAGGCCTCCATTATTTCAGAGCACTCTGATGAACAGGAACATTCTTACTCCCCTTTTGAAGATTCTGATACAGAGGAGTCCATTCCCTCTGTCTCCCCCCCAGAGGATTACTCATTTGGGGAAACCTTGCATACCTTAAGGGAACACTTCCACTGGGAAGGCAAAGAGTACTCAGATTCCAAGAAAAGGCTCAGGGATTTTCTCTTGCTACCTCAGCACAAGCCTCTGGCTATGCCTCCTGTCTTAGACATACTAGATGATGTGTACTCGGAGGCCTGCCTTAACCCGGATTCTTTACCTCCAGCCCCAGTCAAGCCTGACAGGTACTACCGGGTTCCTGACTCACACCAATTTTTATACAAAAGCCATGCGGCTTACCCAGAAACTATTTCACAGGGCCCCAAGGGAATTAAGGCCTCCACTGCTAAAAATCCATTACCTTCCGAGAGAGATTCCAGATCTTTAGAAAGGTGGGGAAAAAAGGAATATACCTCGGCCACCTTAACCATGAGGGCATTAAACTGCCAGATGTCCTTCAAGGATGCATCTGCAGTCCTAACAAATGGGTTGTCCTGCCTCAGGCAGCCCTTCGGTCGTCCGGATTCCAAAGTCTGGGTCTGGCCTCGGCTGATGTCGCACTTCACCCGACGTCAACGCTGCTGGGGTATAAAGTCATCAGCCGACGCCATTTTCCTCAGTCTTTCTTGCCACGCGGTGCCCGAAGCAGAAGCTGTTCGCAAGTGCCGGTCGGTCAGATCCAGAGATTTCTACTACCGAAGACTTCTAAAAAAGCTAAGTACCCCGTTGGGGACTCTTTCTTGCCTCAGCCGATGTCAGAAAAAGTAAATAATTGTTTAACTTGTGGGAAACAAATACCTCATAAGGATTTCCACTCTTACTGCCTTCCTTGCTTAGGCCCAGACCACGACGTATCAGCTTGTTTAGCCTGTGCTTCCTTCAACCGACGGACGCTTAGACGTCGGTCGGAGTTTGCAGAAGAGTTTTTTGGTCCCGCTTTTGCATATAAAATGCCGTCGGAGACTCCGACTACACAATTAGCTAAAAAACGCAAGGAAAAGGACCGACACTCGCGGCCCACGGTTTCGGCTGAAACCACGGTTAGGCCTACCGCGAGTGTCTCGGTTTCGGCTGAAACAGAGTCCTCGGTTCTTCCTTCGGCTGAAAGCATGCCTCCGATAACCGAGGCCACACAGGCCATGGCTGAATCGGCTTCAGATATTACTGCTGCAGAAGCAGTCACCGAGGATTTGTCAGACACTATTCCTTTAGACATCTCTAATCCTGCACGTGGGGCTGCTAGACCCCCTGCTTCTATGTCTATCAAGGCCTTTTCCAGGGCTAAAGCAGCCAAAATTTCCAAGGCCTTACCTACTAAAGCTCCCTCTCACAGGCCTACTTCTAGTTCCCAGATACTCAGCCTTGCTGAGGACCTTATTTCTTTGATCAGAGGGTCCCAACCTCACCCAGACAGGGCCTCTCAACCCCCTGCAGATAAGAGACCTAGGACTGAACCACCTGAACCTCTCTCTTCAGACTATTCCTCGGATGGCTCAGATTTATCTGACCATCAGGAAGGCCCATATTCACCTTATGAGGATTCTGATGCAGAAGACTCCATACCTTCTGCTTCTCCTCCTGAAGAATTTTCTTTTGGGGAAACTCTACACTCAATGAGGGAACACTTCTAATGGCAGGGTCAGGATTTTTCAGATTCAAGGAAAAGGCTAAGGACTTTTTTACATTTACCACAGCATAGGCCTTTAGCCATACCTCCTGTACTATCTGTTGTTGATGAGGCATATAATGATGCCAGTACTGCCCCTGATTCTCTTCCTCTGGCCCCTGCAAAGCCTGACAGATATTACAGGGTCCCGGGCTCTCACTACCACTTGTATAAGGCTCATGTTGCAGACCCAGAAACCATTTCTCAGGGCCCTAAGGGTGTTGCAGCTGCCTCTGCCAAAAACCCTCTTCCCTCTGAAAGGGAATCTAGAGCATTGGAGAGATGGGGTAAAAAAGTTTATACATCTGCTACTCTTTCTGCCAGGGCCTTAAACTGTCAATTTCACATGATACAGTACCAGGAATTTTTATTAGACCAGCTAAATAAAAAACTGTCCTCTCCTGAACCTATAGACCGTAAGTCCCTTCAGGAATTGGTACATAACTCTCAGCAGGTCAGTAATCATTTTTTAAAATGTGGCTTTGATGCACTGGAGGCTTCTTTTAGCTATGACTGGAGCAGTCATTCGAAGGCATGCCTGGTTAAAAGAGCAATCCTTACCAGACCATGTTAAGTCAAAACTCCTAGATGCTCCTATGGAGAAGCAAAGTTTGTTTGGCTCCCCAGCTCAGGAGGTTCTAAAGAAAGTGGAAGAAAAAGCAAAATCTGTCCAAACAGTCAAGGATTTTTTTACAGGTCCAACCTCTGAGGTTTAGCAGGAATTGGCCCTCGAAAAATTGGTCCTTTCCAGACACATCCAAAGAACAGAGAGGCAGAAATAGATGTCCAAGAGGCAGAAACCAATCAAGAGGTGCCTACAGGGGTCATCAATGGCAACCTGCCAACCAGAGAAGTGCTGCCACAGCTGCCACTACAACCACTTCCGCAGGACAGACACAATGACTTGACTCTCATTCCGCCTACCAGGGAACAACTAGAAGCACCCTTGGGCGGAAAGCTAGCTTTATTTTCAGAAAACTGGCATTGCATTACAGGAGACAAATGGACTTTACAAACAATAGACAAGGGCTACAGGTTTCACTTCCACACTCTACCAAAAAGGAGAGGAATGCCAAACCTTCCACCAAGCCAAAAAACAGAAGCTCTAAAACAAATCATCAGTTTACTAAAGATGAGAGCAATAGAAAAGGTACCACCTATGGAGCAAGGCCAAGGATTTTACTCCAGACTATTTCTTGTACCAAGAAAAGAAAATCAACAGAGGCCTATTCTCGGCTTGTCCGCACTGAACACATACCTCATTGTTCCAAAATTCAAAATGCTGACCCTCCAGCAACTTCTTCCCATGCTGGGCAAGGAGTCTTGGCTGGTGACTCTAGATCTCAAGGAGGCATACCTGCACGTCCCTATACGGCCAGATTGCAGAAGACACCTCAGATTTCTTGCAGGATCAGAGCATTATCAATTTTCAGCATTACCCTTTGGCTTATCTACTGCACCCAGAGTATTCACGAAATGCCTGGCATCAGTAATTGCTCATTGCAGGCTTCAGGGAATTCAAATTTACCCATACCTGGACGACTGCCTAATACAAGCAGACAGCAAGACAAAATTAATAAAGGATTTGGCCAATGTCATACACCTGTTGCAAGCCTTGGGATACACAGTCAACATTCAAAAGTCAAGGCTAGTACCATCCCAAAGGATAACATTTCTGGGTGCAGAACTGGATACAACAACTCAGATGGCTTTTCTCACAGAAGAAAAACAAAAGCAGCTACCACTCTATTTCATGGCACTAACAACACAAACTCAGCTTACGGCAAGGAAAATCCTGCAAGCCCTGGGTTACATGGCATCCTGCATAATATTGATTCCGCATGCCAGGCTGCGTATGAGAAAGTTACAATGGTACCTAAGGAATGTATGGTCTCAACACAAGCACAGTCTAGAAGCCCAGATACCAATTATTCCATGCCTGAAGAAAGAATTCCTGTGGTGGGCTCAGGCCTGTCAGATAAACAGAGGATTGCCTTTCCACAAACCACATCCAAGCCAGACAATCACCACGGACGCCTCAGACCTAGGCTGGGGGGCACACATGGAAGACAAGTGTATACAAGGCCTATGGTCCCAAGACCAGTTGAATCTTCACATAAATCTAAAGGAGATGCTGGCAGTGAAACATGCAATCTAGGCATTCAGACCATTCCTCCAACAAGGACACCTGCTGATAAGGATGGACAACACCACAGTTATGTGGTACATCAACAAACAGGGAGGTACTCACTCATACCCTCTATGCCGGATGACAATGGACCTGTGGCATTTGGCCCTGAATCTCAACATTCATCTGCAGGCCAGATTTGTACCAGGGAAAGAAAATTCACTAGCAGACACCTTAAGCAGAACTACCACCAATGCTCACGAATGGATGCTGCATCCAGATATCTTCAGAACCATAACAAAGAAATGGGGAATGCCAGAGATAGACCTGTTCGCCTCCCCACACAACCACCAATTGAAGAAATTCTGCTCGAGTATACCACACACTTGCCTGGAAGGTGGACTCTCTATCCTTCAGCTGGAAAAACCTAACAGCATATGCATTTCCACCTCTTCCTTTGATGTACAACGTCCTACTGAAGATCAGAGAGGAACAGCCAAAGGTAATTCTGAAAGCTCCGGACTGGCCAAGACAACATTGGTACCCGCTTCTGAGAAACATGTCTCGGGCACACTCATGGCCTCTACCTCTATGCCCCTTACGTCTAACACAGAACAACTACAAGACCCTGCATCCAAACTTGAAGACACTGCAGCTAACTGCTTGGAATATCCCATGAAACAAAATCAACCAGATTTATCTCAGAGGGTTAAGGACATTATCCTGGAGGCTCGCAGACCCTCCACAAGGAAAACATATTCGGCCAAATGGAAAAGATTCCTCATTTGGAGTGCAGCAAAGGGAGAAAATGTCTCAATGGCAAACATAGCACACATCCTGGAATACTTAGCAGAACTGTTCCACAATGGCCTGTCCTACTCCTCCATTAAGATTCATGCATCAGCAATTTCAGCAGAGTACAACATGAATCCTCCTGTCTTCTCTCACCCTCTACTCAGGCAGTTTTTGAGGGGAATCAAAAACGTAAAGCCTCCAAGGAAACCACCCCTGCCTGCATGGGATCTCAACTTTGTGCTGGAAAAATTAACACTTCCCCCTTTTGAACCAGCAGCAACAGCAGGCTTACAGTTCTTATCTTGGAAAACTGCATTCCTGCTAGCAATCACTTCAGCAAGAAGAGTATCTGAGTTACAGGCATTAATGGCAGTACAGCCTTTCCTTATCTTCCATCAGGATAGAGTGTCACTGAGAACCAATCCTACTTTTATGCCAAAGGTGGTCTCCAGGGTATCCTTGAACCAAGCTATACATTTACCTACATTCTTCCCCAACCCACAGAACAGGGAAAGACTACACACCTTGGATGTGCACAGACAACGCTACTATCTGGACAGAACTAAAGCCAGCAGAAAAACTGACCAGCTTCTGGTAGCATATGCAACAGGAGTGCAAGGAAAAGCAATTTCAAAACAGACAATCTCAAAATGGATAGGAAATTGCATTAGATTCTGCTACTCTTTTCATGGAAAGACAACTCCTGAAAATATCAGGCCTCATTCCACAGAGCTACAGCCACCACTACAGCTTTCCCTACGAGTGGCTACCAAAGACATTTTAGAAGCTGCTACTTGGAGCTCCGTGCATACATTTGCCAAGCATTATAATCTTCCTTTATACTCCAGATCCCGAGCAGGTTTTGCAACTGCTGTTTTGCAGGATCTTAACTACCATCATTATCTTAGTGCCTCCTCCCCAGTTTGGCTATGGTATTCTACCCATTTGTTAGACTGCAGATGCATCCTTGAAGGACATAGTACAGTTTTGTACCTACCATAAATGTAGATGTCCGATAGGTATGCATCTGCAGTCAGATCACCCTCCTTCCCCTCTGTGGTATTCCTAGGGTACTTACCCCACTTTTAGCTAGCTGGGGGAATCTATTATGGTGTATTTGTTATATATATATATATATGTACCCTAGGAATACCACAGAGGGGAAGGAGGGTGAGTAATCCTGACTGCAGATGCATACCTATCGGACATCTACATTTATGGTAGGTACAAAACTGTACTATGTCCTTCAAGGATGCATCTGCAGTCCTAACAAATGGGTAGAATACCATAGCCAAACTGGGGAGGAGGCACTAAGATAATGATGGTGTAGTTAAGATCCCTTGCAAAACAGCAGTTGCAAAACCTGCTCGGGATCTGGAGTATAAAGGATGATTATAATGCTTGGCAAATGTATGCACGGAGCTCCAAGTAGCAGCTTCTAAAATGTCTTTGGTAGCCACTCCTCGTAGGAAAGCTGTAGTGGTGGCTGTAGCTCTTGTGGAATGAGGCCTGATATTTTCAGGAGTTGTCTTTCCATGAAAAGAGTAGCAGAATCTAATGCAATTTCCTATCCATTTTGAGATTGTCTGTTTTGAAATTGCTTTTCCTTGCACTCCTGTTGCATATGCTACCAGAAGCTGGTCAGTTTTTCTGCTGGCTTTAGTTCTGTCCAGATAGTAGCGTAGTTGTCTGTGCACATCCAAGGTGTGTAGTAGTCTTTCCCCCCTGTTCTGTGGGTTGGGGAAGAATGTAGGTAAATGTATAGCTTGGTTCAAGGATACCCTGGAGACCACCTTTGGCATAAAAGTAGGAAGCCAAAGCCATTTTCCTCAGTGTTTCTTGCCCCAGATGCCAGGTGCCCTCTAGGAAGGCTAAATTTGGATAAATGCAGATAATTCCAAACAATAGAGAGCAAAATATATATATACACACATATATATATATATATATATATATATATATATATATATATATATATATATATATATATATATGTATATATATATTTTGCTCTCTATTGTTTGGAATTTTCTGCATTTATCCAAATGTAGCCTTCCTAGAGGGCACCTGGCATCTGGGGCAAGAAACACTGAGGAAAATGGCTTCGGCTGATGCCTTTATACCCCAGCAGCGATGACGTCGGGTGAAGTGCGACATCAGCCGAGGCCAGACCCAGACTTTGGAATCCGGCCGACTGAAGGGCTGCCTGAGGATGGACAACCCATTTGTTAGGACTGCAGATGCATACCTGTTGGACATCTACATTTATGGTAGGTACAAAACTGTACTTTCCATATGTTAAAGTACCAACAGTTTCTGTTATCACAGTTGAGAAGCAAAATGTCACAACCTGAACAACCAGACTTGAAGGAGTTGCAGGATTTGATACATAGTGCAGAACAAGTGGGTAAACATACCTTGCAATGTGGTTTTGATGCTCTAGAGGCCTCATGTAGAGCTGCTGTTACAGGATCAGTCATACGTAGACATGCCTGGCTCAAGGAGCAAACCTTACCAGATCATGTCAAAGCTAAATTACTAGATGCCCCTCTACAAAAGGATGTATTATTTGGTGTTAAAGCTGAGGAGGTATTAAAGAAAATGGAGGAAAAGGCTAAATCAATGCAAACAGTGAAAGATTTTCTACAGGTACAACCTCCACGTTTCAGTAGAAATTGGCCTTCCAAAAATTGGTCCTTTCCATCCACGGACAGACCCCAAAGAGGTAGATACAGGCGCCCGAGGGGCAGAGGGCAATCTCAAGGATCGTTTAGAGGCAGACAATGGCAAGCTCCTACACAAAGAGGTGGTGAGGATAGTTTTCAGCCATTCAGAAAGCAAGCCCAATGACTTTCCCCTTTGCATGCCAAGCAACACTCAAATGGCAGCACCCTTAGGCGGAAAACTGGCATTATTTTCAAAAAATTGGCATATTGTCACAAAAGACAAATGGATCCTGGACATTATAAACAGAGGCTACAGATTCCATTTTCACACCCTTCCAAAAATGAGAGGCATGCCAAACCTGCCACACAATCAAAGGGCAGAGGCACAAAGACAAATTTCAGATCTCATGGACATGAAAGCTATTCAAGAGGTACCTACTCACGAACAAGGTCAAGGTTTTTATTCCAGACTATTCCTGGTACCAAGGAAAGGAAAAGATTGGAGACCTATTTTGGACCTATCCATCCTAAACACATTTTTACTGCACCAAAATTCAAGATGCTCACATTACAGCAGCTTCTTCCCATGCTGGGCAAGGAGTCTTGGCTGGTAACATTGGACCTCAAGGAGGCATACCTGCATGTCCCAATCAGACAAAATTGCAGAAGATACCTCAGATTTCTTGCAGGTTCAACCCATTATCAATTCTCTGCATTGCCCTTTGGCTTATCTACTGCGCCCAGAGTATTCATGAAATGCCTGGCATCAGTAATTGCCTACTGCAGACTTCAAGGAATACAAATATACCCATATTTGGATGACTGCCTGATCCAACCGGACAGCAAGCACATACTTCTGAAACATCTGGCTTTTGTAATAATGTTGTTGAATTCTCTGGGATACACAGTCAACAAAAAGAAATCAAGGCTAATACCCTCTCAGAAAATAATTTTCCTGGGTGCCAACTTGGACACAAACACCCAGATAGCCTACCTCACACCAGAGAAGCAGGGGCAACTAACTCAATACTTCAGAAAACTAGTAAATTTCACCAGGCTAACTGCAAGGAAAATCCTGCAGGCTCTGGGATTCATGGCATCTTGCATCCTACTAATCCCATGTGCAAAGCTGCATATGAGGAAACTTCAATGGTACCTGAAAAACCTATGGTCTCAACACAGCCACAGTTTGGAAACAATAATACCACTAATTCCATGTCTTCGAAAGGAATTTCTGTGGTGGGCTCAAGCATGCCAAACAAACACAGGTCTCCCATTCTGCAAGCCTCAAGCAAATCAAGTCATCACAACAGATGCCTCGGACTACGCCTGGGGGGCGCACATGACAGATCGGTGCATTCAGAGCAAATGGTCCCAAAAAGAAAAGCACCTTCACATCAATCAAAAGGAAATGCTAGCAGTGATAAATGCTATTATAGCTTTCAAAGACCTTCTGCATCCAGGTCAACTATTGATAAGAACGGACAACACCACAGTTATGTGGTACATAAACAAACAGGGAGGAACCCATTCATACCCCCTATGCAGGCTGGCCATGTCACTTTGGAACATGGCTCTGGAATTACAAATCTAACTTCAAGCACAGTACTTGCCAGGCAAGGAAAACATGCTGGCAGACAACCTAAGCAGAAATATGACAGATCCACACGAATGGAAGTTGCATCCTCAAGTTTTTACAGAGATAATTCAAGCATGGGGAAGGCCAGACATAGATCTCTTTGCCTCCCACAAAAATCACCAATTGACAAAATTCTGCTCAAGGACTTTTCATCCACAGGCCTGGAGAGTGGACGCTCTCTTTCAGTTGGACAACAATGACAGTTTATGCCTTTCCACCTCTTCCTCTGCTGCCCAAAGTTCTATTAAAACCAGAGCAGACAGACCAAAGATGATTCTCATTGCTCCAGACTGGCCGAGACAGCACTGGTACCCACTCCTGAGGAGCCCGTCCATGGACCCTACCTCTAATGCCTCTTCTTCTGACTCAGCACAGCTTCAAAACTCTTCACAGTCAGCTGAAAACACTCAATCTGGCCGCATGGAAGATTCCTTAACATCACAACAGACCCTACTCTCCAAGGAGGTGCAGGATGTCATTTTGGAGGCCAGAAGGCCGTCTACTAGAAAAGCTTACTCCGCAAAATGGAAACGGTTTTGTGCCTGGAATGAGAAAAAGGGCCATAATCCTGGAAAACTGAATTTACCTCAAATATTACAGTATCTAGCTGAGGTGCTAAGCAGTGGACTTTCATTCTCCTCCATCAAAATCCATGCCTCAGCCATTTCTGCAGAATACAACACTGATCCACCTTTATTCTCTCACCCCCTCTTAAGACAGTTCCTCAGAGGGGCTAAGAATATAAAACCCCCAAGGAAACAACCAATACCTGCTTGGGACCTCAATTTCATTCTAGAAAAGCTGACCTTGCCTCCTTTTGAGCCAGCTGCCTCAACAGATTTGCAATATTTGTCCTGGAAAACAGCTTTCCTTCTGGCTATCACCTCAGCTTGCAGGGTATCGGAACTACAAGCCCTTATGGCTGTGCAGCCCTTTATCATCTTCCATCAGGACAGAGTTTCCTTATGAACCAATCCGTCCTTTATGCCAAAGGTGGTATCCAGGGTAGCTTTGAATCAGGCTATACACTTACCTACCTTTTTCCCCTAATCCTCAAAACAAAGGGGAGAGACTATTACATTCCTTGGACATCCACAGACAGCTGCGTTATTATTTGGACGGAACAAAGCCTTTCAGAAAATCAGAACAGCTCTTTGTGTCCTATGCTATAGGAGCTCAAGGGAAGCCAATTTCCAAACAGACAATCTCAAAAAGGATAGCCCACTGCATACGCTTTTGTTACTCTTTTCATGGTAAAACTATACCTGCAGGCATCCGATCTCACTCCACAAGGGCCACAGCTACCTCTGCAGCTTTCCTCAGAGGAGTTCCTACCAAAGATATTTTGGAAGCAGCCACTTGGAGTTCTGTGCATACCTTCTCCAAGCACTACCACCTACCATTATACTCCAAAACTAGAGCAGGCTTTGCCACTGCAGTCTTGCAGGGCATCCTGGCTCCTCCTAGTTCCACCTAATGCCTACCACCCCTTTCTTAGCTTTGGGATTCTACCCATCTGTTATGACTGCAGCTGTATGCACGATGAACATAGTACAGTTTTGTACCTACCATAAATGTAGATGTTCGAGTGCTAATACAGCTGCAGTCCAGGTTTCCCTCCCTCCTTCCCCTCTTGGAACAGGCCTATTGGCTAACACCTCCTCATACAACCTGATTGGGGTATTCATTTATGGTGTATTTGCTTGCAACTACTGTATTTTGATTATATTGCATTGCTTTATTACACAAATTTATGTATTGCCTTCCTTCTGGGGGCACCTGACATCTGGGGCAAGAAAAACTGACGAAAATGGTGTCGGCTGGTTCTTTTGTACCCCTGTCGCACTGACATCAGGGAAGAAGCGACGACAACCGACGCCGGACCTAGACTTTGGAATTTGGCCGACCGAGGACCCGCCTGACGGTAGGAAAACCCTTCTGTTATGACTGCAGCTGTATTAGCACTCGAGCATCTACATTTATGGTAGGTACAAAACTGTACTTTCTTGACTCTCACAAATTCCTTTTCAAAAACCCTGCTACAGACCCAGAAACTATTTCACAGGGTCCTAAAGGGGTTAAGGCTTCTGCTGCAAAAAAACCCCTACCCCATCTGACAGAGATTCAAGGGTACTGGATAGATGGGGAAAAAGGTTTACACATCTGCTACCTTGGCTATAAGGGCCTTAAACTGTCAGTTTCATATGCTTAAATATCAGCAACATGTCATGGCATTGCTTAAACAGAAAATGTTGTTAAACTCTGAATGTGCAGAAAACAAGGAAATGCAGGATTTATTGCATGCAGCTGAACAAGTTGGAAAACATACTTTGCAATGTGGTTTTGATTCTCTGGAGGCCTCCTGCAGGGCCGCAGTTACGGGTTCTGTAATCAGGAGGCATGCTTGATTAAAGGAACAAAATCTGCCTGATCATGTTAAAGTTAAATTACTAGATGCACCTTTACAGCATGATACTTTGTTTGGTGTTAAGGCAGAAGAGGTGTTAAAGAAAATGGAGGACAAAGCTAAATCTATGCAAACTGTCAAAGATTTTTTACAAGTACAGCCACCTCGGTTTAGTAGACACCGGTCTACCAAGAATTGGTCCTTTCCTGTGTCAGACAGACCTCAAAGGGGCAGATCCCAGAGAAAGGTTCATACAGGTCAAAACAATGGGGTGCTTCTACCGCCAAAAATGGAGAAGACAAATCATAACCTTACAGGAAACAGTCCCAATGACTTCCCCCTGCCTGCACCAAGCACTTATTTCCTGGCAGCACCCTTAGGGGGAAAATTGGCACTTTTTTCTCAAAATTGGCACATTATAACCCAGGACAAGTGGGTTCTAAATATCGTGTCACAAGGCTACAAGTTCCATTTCCATACCCTGCCAAAGGCAAACGGCTGGCCAGATCTGCCAAAAAATCAATGGGCAGAGGCACAACAAGTCTCATCCCTCATGGACATGAGGGCAATTCAACAAGTGCCAGAGCAAGAGTGGGGACAAGGATTTTACTCGACTGTTCTTGGTACCCAGAAAGGACAAGGCCTGGAGGCCAATACTGGACCTATTTATTCTGAACACATTCCTGGATATACCAAAATTCAAAATGTTGACTTTGCAGCAGCTTCTGCCCATGCTGGGCAAGAACGCTTGTCTTGTAACTTTAGACCTAAAAGAGGCTTATCTGCATGTCCCAATCAGACAAATATGTAGAAGATACCTCAGATTCAAGGCTGGAGCGATGCATTACCAATTCTCTGCATTGGCTTATCTACTGCGCCCAGGGTCTTTACAAAAGTGCCTGACACCAGTAATTGCATTCTGCAGACAAAGAGGAATACAAATATATCCTTACTTGTACGACTGTCTAATTCAAACAGAGAACAAGGACATCATTCTACAGCATTTGGCGTTTGTGAAAAAAACTTCTAACATGCCTAGGGTACACAGTCAACGAAAATAAATCAAAGCTAGTACCCTCTCAAGAGATAATATTCCTGGGTGCAAGCTTAAATACAACTGCCCAGATGGCTTCTCTCACACCAGACAAACAAAGGCAACTGACTATCTACTTCAAAATGTTAGCAACAAAGGCCCAGTTATCTGCAAGAAAAATTCTGCAGGCTTTGGGCTTTATGACATCCTGCATCCTACTAATTCCATATGCAAGACTGCATATGAGGAAACTTCAGTTTGTCCTAAAAAGTATTTGGACTCAACATTGCCACAGCCTGGAAACTATAACTACTCTCATTCCCTGCCTGCAACAGGAGTTTTGATGGTGGGCAAAAGGCTTGTCACCCAAACAAGGGACAGCCATTCACATTACCCCCAGCCAGTCAAACACTAACGACGGATGCATCAGATTATGCCTGGGGTGCCCACATGGCAGGAAGATGCATTCAGGGCACATGGACCTCAAACCAGATGCATCTACATATCAATCAAAAATAGATGCTAGCTGTTCAAAATGCCCTGACAGCCTTCAAGGACCTACTTCATCCAGGATAACTACTGATAAAGACAGACAACACCGCAGTCATGTGGTATATAAACAAGCAGGGGGGCACACATTCTTAATCCCTTTGCAGACTAGCCATGACTTTGTGGGACACAGCATTGACTTACCAATTACATCTGCAGGCACAATTCCTGCCAGGAAGGAAAAATACTCTGGCAGACGAATTAAGCAGAAACCTCATGGATCCCCATGAATGGCAGCTGGATCCACAAGTCTTCAGCATGATAACAAGGAAATGGGGATGCCCGGACATAGATCTATTTGCTTCTCCTCACAACTACCAACTAAAAAGATTATGCACAATGATTTATCACAGACAAGCATGGAAAGTGTACGCCCTATCCTTCAGCTGGAAAAACCTATCAGTATATGCCTTTCCCCCTCTGCCCCTCCTCCCCAAGGTACTCCTAAAGGTCAGACAGGAGAAGCCAAAGATGATACTGATTGCCCCAGACCGGCCCTGCCAGCACTGGTACCCAATATTAAGGAGCTTGTCTCAATGCCCAGCTTGGACCTTACCGCAACTACCTCATCTACTGTCCCAGCAAAACAATCAGATCCTGCACAGCCAACTCAGGACTTTAAACCTGGCAGCATGGCGGATAATGTAGTCATACAAAACACACCTCTCAGCAAAGCTGTGATGGCTGTCATTTTGGAAGCCAGAAGGTCTAGTACTAGAAAATCTTATGCTGGAAAATGGAAGAGATTCTGTGCTAGGAACCAGGCACAAGGAACAGATACAGCTGTGCCAAATATTCCTCAGATTTTACAATACTTAACTGAGATGCTGGACAAAGGCCTATCTTTCTCATCTATTAAAATCCATTTCGGCTCATTACAATGCGGAGCCACCAATCTTTTCTTATCCATTATTAAAACAGTACCTCAGAGAAGCCAAAAAGTTAAGGCCTCCAAGGAGATCACCAGTGCCTGCATGGGGACCTCAAGTATGTCTTGGAAAAACTCACCCTGCCTCCTTTTGAGCCAGCTGCTACTGCTGATACAAAGTTTTTATCTTGGAAAACAGCTCTGCTCCTAGCAATAACTTCTGCAAGATGAGTTTCAGAGCTACAGGCACTCATGGCTTTGGAACCTTTTATCATTTTTTATCCAGACAGGGTCTCCCTGAGGACAAACCCAACATTTATGCCTAAAGTGGTGTCCAGTGTGGCTCTTAACCAAACCATTCATCTGCCAACTTTTTTTCCAAATCCACAGAACAAGGGGGAAATAATTCTGCATTCTTGGGACGTACACAGACAGCTTAGATTCTACTTGGACAGAACCAAAGCTTTCAGAAGGACAGAGCAATTACTAGTGGCATATGCTGCAGGATCACAAGGAAAGGCTATCTCAAAGCAGACTATTTCAAAGTGGATAGGCCACTGCATTAATTTCTGCTACTTAAACCATGGCAAGCCAGTGCCTAAGGGCATTAGGCCACATTCCAACAGAGCTGCAGCCACTTCAGCAGCCTTTCTTGGGGGAGTACCAACCAAGGACATTTTAGAGGCAGCTACTTGGAGTTCAGTGCACACCTTTCAAAGCACTATCATCTGCCACTCTACTCTAAATCCAGGGCAGGCTTTTCCACTGCAGTTCTGCAGGGTCTCATAGCCGCTCCTAATGCTGTTTAGCTCCAGTCTCCCAACCATAGCTTTGGAAATCTACCCAAATGTAATGACTGCACCAGTGAAACATGAAGAACATAGTACAGTTGTGTATACTTACCATAAATGTAGATGTTTGAGTGTATTCACTGTTGCAGTCCAGGTTACCCACCCACCATCCCCCTTTTCTTCTGATGGAACCTATCTTTCCTTCTCTGATTTATACAACCTATGTGGTGTATTTGCTTGTAGATGAAGGTAAAATTTATATTGGTGCATGTAGTTTTATATATATTTATAAATTTTGGCTACCCTTTTAGGGGGCAACTGACATCAGGGGCAAGAAAAACTAAAGAAAATGGCATCGGCTGCTTCTTTTCTACCCCTGACGACCTGACATCAGGGAAGGGGTGACAGCGGCCGATGTAGGATCCAAGACTTTGGAATTCAGGCCGACTGAGGGCAACCTGCCAGCAGGATTACCCAAATATAATGACTGCAACAGTGAATACACTCAAACATCTACATTTATGGTAAGTGTACACAACTGTACTATCTTCCACAACACAGAACCTTGGCCATCCCCCCAGTCCTGGATGTTGTGGATGATGTTTTCCTTGAATCCAGCATGACTCCTGATACCCTACCTCCTGCTCCCAGAAAGTCAGACTGGTACTATAGAGTCCCTGACTCACACAAATATCTTTTTAAAAATCCAACAGCTGACCCTGAGGTCATTCTCAAGGGCCTAAAGGGATTAAAGCAACCTCTGCTAAGAATCCCACCCCCTCTGACAGGGATTTCCGAGCATTGGACAAATGGGGTAAAAACGTATACACCTCAGCTACTCTTGCTGTCAGGGCACTAAATTGTCAGTTCCATATGCTGAAATATCAGCAACATACCTTGAAACTCCTTAAACAAAAAATGTCTTCCTTTCCTGCTTGGGTAGAATCTAAAGATTTACAAGACTTAATGTAGTCTGCAAGTCAAGTAACTAAACACACTTTGCACTGTGGTTTTGATGCCCTAGAAGCTTCTTGCAGGGCAGCAGTCACTGGATCTGTCATTAGAAGACATGCATGGCTTAAGGAATAGCCCCTGCCAGACTATCAAATCTAGATTGTTGGATGCCCCCTTGCACAAAGATAACTTATTTGGCACTAAGACAGAAGAGGTCTTAAAAAGGATGGAAGAAAAAGCAAAATCTATGCGAACAGTTAAAGATTTCTTAGAGGTCCAGCCCCCTAGGTTCAGCAGGCATTGGACCTCCAAGCACTGGTCCTTTGTTTCTCCGAGAAAACAGGCCCAGCCTAGGCCCTGTGAAAGCACTCCACCCCCCCCCCCCCCAGACAGCAGCCCCAGGAAATGCAGAAATCTAAGCAGTGGACTACCTCCACTTCAAAGCCAGGGAGTTCTAAGCCACCCCCTTATGGTAAGAATTCACAATGACTCACCTCCTCCCGACCTCCCCTCTGCCCACCTTCACTTACCCCTAGGAGGAAAACTCTACTTTAACTCAAGCACCTGGGCCACAATTACCAAGGACCAATGGGTTGTGAACTTTGTGTCTCAGGGTTACAACTTCTCCTTCCAACCCCAAAAGGGTTCCCAGATCTACCACCAAATCAGTGGGCAGTGGCTCAAAAACAAATCCATTCCCTGCTCTCTATGAAGGCAGTAGAACATGTTCCTGCAGAACAGATAGTCCAAGGCTTCTACTCCAGACCTTTTCTAGTCCCCAGAAAAGAGGGCACCTGGCGTTCCATCCTCGATCTATCTATCTATTCTAAACACCTTCCTGGTGATTCCAAAATTCAAAATGCTCACCCTCCAGCAGCTGCTGCCCATGCTCTCCAAGGAGGCTTGGCTAGCCACCCTAGATCTAAGAGGCCTACCTCCACATTCTTATCAGGGAATCATGCAAGAAATATATCCGCTTCAGGGCAGGATCTCAGCACTTTCAGTTCTCTGCGCTTCCCTTTGGCTTATCTACTGCTTCCAGAGCTTTCATAAAATATCTGGCTCCGGCAATTGCCTTTCGCAGACAAATAAATATTCAAATTTACCCATACTTAGACAGCTGCCTTATTCAGGCAGACAGCCAGGAAAAGCTGCTCAAGCACCTGGTCTTTGTAAAGACTCTACTAACCTCCCTAGGATACACAATCAATGAAAAGAAATCCAAACAGGTGCCCACCCAAAGGATAATCATCCTGGGAGCAAGTCTGGACACAGCATCCCAGAATGGCATACCTTACACCAGAGAAACAAATTTTCCTGACAGCCTACTTCTCTCAACTGACCACCAGGCCCCAGCTATCTGCAAGGAAGATCGTGCAAGCTCTGGGGTTCATGGCATCTTGCATACTACACATTCCATATGCCAGACTGCATATGATGAAACTTCAATGGTACCTAAAGAACCTTTGGTGTCAACACTCTCAGGACCTGGAAGTTCTTCTACTTAAAATCAGTTGCCTCAGAAAGGAATTTCTTTGGTGGACAACAGCATGCTCCCACAACAAGGGACGGACCTTCTCCCCAACCCCCACTGGCCAGACCCACACCACAGACGCATCAGACTACACACCTGGATAGCAGGTGCATACAGGGCCAATGGAGCCCACAGCAAATCCCCCTGCACATCAATCAAAAAGAGATGATGGCTGTGCAGTATGCCTCGATAGCTTTCAAAACCCTTCTCTCTCCAGGTGTTCTCCTGATCAAAACAGACAACACCACTGTCATGTGGTACATCAGCAGGCAGGGAGGGGCACACTCCTACAATCTATGCAGGCTGGCCATGACCCTTTGGCTCACCCCCTCTTCCATGCAACTGCACCTGTTAGCACAATTCCTACCAGGATCTCTCAACTCCCTGGGAGACCAATTAAGCAGAAACTTTCTAGACCCAGACTAGTGGCAGCTCAACAGAAGTACCTTCACCCTAATAACTCAGAAATGGAGAACCCCAAATGTTGACCTCTTTGCCTCCCACACCAACTATCAGCTCAGCAAATTCTGCACCAGGGAGCATCACTGCATGGCTTGGAAAGTGGATGCCCTGCCCTTCCCTTAAGTCAATCTCTCAGTCTATGCCTTTCCTCCCCTTCCTTTCATCCCCAGGGTAATGCTCAAAATAAGGGAGAAAAAAACAAGGACCATTCTTATAGCTCCAGACTGGCCCCGACAACACTGGTACGCCTTGCTGCGCAGCCTGTCTCTGCTGCCTCCATGGCATTTTCATCAGATTCTAAACCTCCTGACTCAGAGGGAAGGGGAATTCATGCATCCCTAATTGCAGACACTCAGCTTGGCTTATTCCCTAACCCTGAACCAATCTGCCATCCTCAGTAAACAGGTTCTGGATGTTATCCATGAGGCCAGACATCCTAGCACCAGAAGTCTTATGCAGATAAATGGAAAAGGTTCTGCACCTGGAGCCATGCTAAGGGGGCCAGTACTGCACAGCCCTCCATCCCTGTCATCCTGGATTATTAGCTGACCTACTAAACAGTGGTCTCTCTTTCTTCTCTATAAAAATTCATGCCTCTGCTATTTCTGCTCATTTTCCCACTGAGCAGCCCCTTTTCTCACACCCTTTGATCAAACAGTTCCTCAGAGGGGCTAGCAACTTGAAGCCCCCCAGAAGGGCACCAACACCAGCTTGTGAGCTTAACTTTATCTTGGAAAAGCTCAACCTGCCTCCTTTCGAACCAGCTTCCTCTGCAGAGCTAAAATTTCTCTCCTGGAAGACAACATTCCTTCTGTCTCTGAGCTGCAAGCCCTCATGGCTGTAGAACCCTTCATCATCTTCCATGCAGACAGGATATCCCTCAGAACTAACCCATCCTTCATGCCCAAGGTGGTGCCCAGTGTGGCTCTCAACCAATCCATTCATTTTCCCACCTTCTTTCCTAATCCCCAGAACAAGGGGGGGGGGGGATTATTTACCCTAGATGTGCACAGACAGCTCAGATTCTATCTGGACAGGACTAAATCCTTCAGAAAGTCTGATCAATTGCTGGTTATCTTTGCTACAGGGGCAGAAAGCAAAGCCATCTCCAAACAAGCCATTTCCAAATGGATAGCACACTGCATCCATTTCTGCAACAAACACCATGGAAAGCGTCCCCCCAAGGGGGTCAGGACACACTCCACCAGAGCAGCCTCCCTCAGATGAGTTCCCACCAGGGACATCCTGGAGGCTGCCACCTGGACATCTGTTCACACTTTTATGAAGCATTACCACCTGCCTCTCTTCTCGAAATCCAGGGCAGGGTTTGCCTCTGCAGTCTTGCAGGGCATCCTAGCCAGCCCCTAGATGTTCTTTGTGTTTCACTGTTGCAGTCATCACACTTGGGTTATCCTGCCAAGGGTAGCCCTCAGTTGGCCCGAATAGCAGAGGTTTAGTATTTCTTCATCAGTTGCTGTCACTCCAGGACTGACATCGGGTCATCAATGGTATAAAATCAGGCAGCCGACGCCATTACATCAGTCTTTTTTGCCGAGGAGCCCGAAGCAGAAGCAGTTCGCACGAGTGCCAGTCAGCCACTACCTGAGTTTTTGTTTCCGAATTGAAGTTGAAGTCTTCTAAAGCTAAGTACCCCATTGGGGATCCTTTTTTCTTGCTCTAACCGATGTCAGAAAAAGTTAACAATTGTCTCACCTCTGGAAAGCATATACCACACCGAGACTTCCATTCTTATTGCATCACCTGTTTAGGCCAAGACCACGACGTCCCTTGCTGTTGTTTTTGTGGTTTGTTCAACACCAGAACTGTACATCGTCAGGCCCTTATTGTAGCTAAATATTTTTGTTCTCAGTCCTTGTATTCCGATATGGCTTCGGTAAGCCATCTGACTACCGATCTTCCATAAAAATGTAAAGATGAAGACAGACTGCATAGGTCAAAAACTGCTAACGACTCTTCCATTAAGCTAGTCATCAGATTTTCATCGTGTTTCATTGTTACAGTCATTACTCTTGGGTTATCCTGCTGGCAGGCTACCCTCAGTCGGCCAGAATTCCAAAGTCCAGGTCTGGCATCGGCTGCTGTTGCCTCTTCCCTGACGTCAGAGTGCCAGGGATATAAAAGATGCAGCCGATGCCATTTTCTTCAGTCTTTCTTGCCATGTGGTGCCCGAAGCAAAAGCAGTTCGCAATTGCCGGTCGGCCGACTCCTGAGATTTTCAAATCCGAATTTCAGAACCAAAGTCTTCATTAAAGCTAAGTACCCCATTGGGGAAACTTTTTTCTTGCTCCAGACCGATGTCAGAAAAAGTTAACAATTGTATTTCTTGTGGGAAGCAAATACCTCATAAGGATTTTCACTCTTACTGTATTCCTTGCCTAGGCCCTGATCACAGCGTTGCTAGCTGTCGGTTTTGTGATAGATTTAACCAACGCACTATTAAGCGTCGGTTCGATTTTGCATTTCATTACTTTGGCCGAAGATTTAACTATATAATGCCATCGGACCAGCCGACAACCGGAGTTTACAAAAAAATGCAAGGATAAGGATAGGCATCCGAGGTCCAAAACCGATGACGAGGCCTCTGCTAGGCCAGTCACCGGTTCGCCGGTTCTCAGTGAGGCACTTTCACATCCCCTGTCGCCCGCTACCTCAGAAGCCACAGGCCGCTTCCGACTCCCACGTGGAGCCGACTGGGCCTCTGGATACTCAAGGAATTGGACACTCGGAAGTCATTCCCTCAAATGGGTCCGGAGCCGTTGAGAAGGCATCGGCTTCTGAGGGTGTCTTCAGACCTACACAATTATATATTAAACCATCTTCAGCTTCAAAGACTAAAGCAGCTCTAAAGACAAAGAAACAAGTACAGCATTCTCCTACTCAGACTTCCATGCCTAAAAAAACAGATGCTCAAATGTCCGAAGACCTAATTACTCTGATCAGGGGCTCCCATCCCCCTCCTGATAAGAGGCCTAGGCAAGAGACAGTATGATTCTTCTGATCAGGTTTCTGTTTCCTCTGATTCCTTTTCTGAACAGGATTACTCCATGCTTCCCTATGAGGATTCTGATGCTGAAGAATCCATTCCTTCAGCCTCTCCTCCTGAGGATTATTATTTTGGGGAAACCCTGCATACCATGAGGGAGCATTTCCACTGGGAGAGCCAAGATTATTCTGAATCTAAGAAAAGGCTCAGAGACTTTCTGCTACTTCCTCAGCACAGACCCCTTGCTATTCCACCTGTTCTAGACATTGTAGATGATGTATTTTCAGAGTCAGGCCTGTCCTCTGTCTCTTTACCCCCTGCACCTGCTAAGCCAGACAGATACTACAGGGTTCCGGATTCTCATAAATTCCTATATAGAAACCCCACTGCTGACCCAGAAACTATATCTCAGGGTCCCAAAGGGGTTAAGGCTTCCACTGCAAAAAACCCTGTCCCCTCTGATAGGGATTCTAGGGCTGTAGACAGATGGGGGGAAAAAAAGTCTACACTTCTGCTACCCTGGCTGTAAGGGCTTTAAATTGCCAGTTTCATATGCTTAAATATCAGCAATATTTAATGTCACTGCTTAAACAGAAATTGTTGGCAAATACTGAATGTTCAGAGAACAAGGAATTGCAGGATTTATTGCATGCAGCTGAACAAGTGGGAAAGCATACTTTGCAATGTGGTTATGATTCACTGGAGGCCTCTTGCAGGGCCGCTGTTACAGGTTCTGTTATTAAAAGGCATGCTTGGTTAAAGCAACAGAATCTGCCTGATCATGTTAAACAAAATTATTAGATGCACTATTACAGCATGATACTTTGTTTGGTACTAAAGCAGAAGAGGTGTTGAAATAAATGGAGGATAAAGCAAAATCCATGCAGACAGTCAAGGATTTCTTACAGGTACAGCCACCCAGGTTTAGCAGGAACTGGCCTTCCTAAAATTGGTCCTTTCCAGTATCAGACAGACCACAAAGAGGCAGATACAGGCATCCTGGAGGCAGATCTCGGCCCCAAGGCTCATACAGGCCTAAACAATGGGGTGCCCCCTACCTCCAAAAGCAGAGAAGACAAATCACAGCCTTACAGGAAACAGTCCCAATGACTTTCCTCTACCAGATCCAAGCACTTTTCTTTTGGCAGCCCCCTTAGGGGGAAAACTAGCACTTTTTTCATCAAATTGGCAAATGATTACCCAAGACAAATGGGTCCCGCACATAGTGTCCCAAGGCTACAGGTTCCATTTTCACACTCTACCAAGGTCAAAAGGCATGCCAGACCTGCTACACAATCAATGGGCAGAGGCACAAAAACAAATTACAGCCCTCATGGACATGAGGGCCATTCAGTAGGTACCACAACAAGAGCAGGGGCAAGGATTTTACTCCAGACTTTTCCTAGTACCCAGAAAGGACAAAACCTGGAGACCAATACTAGACCTGTCTATACTAAATACGTTTCTGGAAGTTCCAAAATTCAAGATGTTGACTCTACAGCAGCTACTTCCCATGCTGTGCAAGAAGGCTTGGCTCCTAACTTTGGACCTAAAAGAGGCATACCTGCATGTCCCAATCAGACAATCTTGCAGAAGATACCTCAGATTCATAGCTGGATCAATGCATTACCAATTCTCTGCACTGTCCTTTGGCTTATCTACTGCGCCCAGGATCTTCACAAAATGCCTGGCACCAGTAATTGCGTTTTGCAGACAAAAAGGAATTCAAATATATCCATACTTGGACGACAGCCTAATTCAAGCAGAGAACAAGGACATTCTTCTAAAGCATCTGGCATTTGTAAAAAGATTACTAATTGGCCTAGGGTACACAGTAAACGAAAAGTAATCAAAACTATTACCCTCTCAAGAGATAATATTCCTGGGTGCAAGCTTAAATACAACTGCCCAGATGGCTTATCTCACGCCAGACAAGCAAAAGCAACTGAATACTTACTTCAAGAAATTGGCAACAAAAACCCACTTATCTGTAAGGAAAATCCTGCAGGCCTTGGGTTTCATGGCATCCTGCATTCTACTAATTCCATATGCCAGACTGCATATGAGGAAACTACAATGGTATCTAAAAAGTGTTTGGACTCAGCATTGCCACAGCCTGGAGACAGTAATTGCACTCATTCCCTGCCTGCAACAGGGGTTTCGATGGTGGGCAGAAGCCTGTCACCACAACAAGGGTCTGCCATTCAGTTTACCCACAGCCAGACAGACACTGACAACGGATGCATCAGATTATGCCTGGGGGGCACATATGGCAGGAAAATGTATTCAGGGCACATGGCCTGCAAACCAGATGCATCTTCACATCAATCAAAAAGAGATGATAGCTGTTCAAAATGCCCTGACAGCTTTCAAGGACCTGCTTCATCCAGGACAGTTACTGATAAAGACAGACAACACTACGGTCATGTGGTACATAAACAAGCAGGGAGGTACACACTCTTACCCCCTCTGCAGACAAGCAATGACCTTATGGGACACAGCATTGGCTTTTCAAGTTCACCTGCAAGCACAATTCCTGCCAGGAAAAACAAATACTCTGGCAGACGAACGAAGCAGAAACCTCATGGATTCCCCATGAATGGAAACTGGATCCACAAGTCTTCAGCATGATAATAAGGAAATGGGGATGCCCAGACATAGATCTATTTGCCTCCCCCTCACAACTGCCAATTGCAGAGATTTTGCACAAGGATTTATCACAAGCAAGCATGGAAAGTGGACGCCCTATCCTTCAGCTGGAAAAATCTAACAGTATATGCCTTTCCTCCACTGCCTCTCCTTCCCAGGGTTCTCCTAAAGGTCAGACAAGAGAAGCCAAAAATGATACTGATTGCACCAAACTGGCCACGCCAGCACTGGTACCCAATCCTAAAGAGCTTATCTCAAGGTCCAGCATGGATATTGCCTCAGACTTCTCACTTGCTGGCCCAACAAAACAATCTGACGTCAGGGAAGAGGTGACAGCAGCCGATGCCAGACCTGGACTTTGGAATTCTGGCCGACTGAGGGTAGCTTGCCAGGAGGATAACCCAAGAGTAATGACAGCAACAGTGAATACACTCGAACATCTTCATTTATGGTAGGTACACAACTGTACTTTCTCCAGTCCTCAGTTAGGCATTTTCGGAGCCTCTGATGCCCGCTTCTATGGATTCTCAGGCCGCTACTGAGACCCGTTTGGAGTCTGGTATGCAGCAATACTTTTCTTCGACTAAGGATCCTGTGGATGTCTCTACCTTGGATGGGTCCGGAGCTGCTGAGCAGGCACCGGCTTCTGAGGAAGATGTTCTTCGTGTTTCACTGTTGCAGTCATCACACTTGGGTTATCTGCCTGCAGGTAGCCCTCAGTCGGCCCAAATACCAGAGTGTTAGGATTTCTGCGTCGGATGCTGTCGCTTCTTCCATAACATCAGGTTGTCAGGGATACAAAACAGGCAGCCGATGCCATTATGACTTCTTTTGCATCTTCAGTTCTTTCTAAAACTAACGTGGTTCTAAGGCCCAGGGTACGAACTACGCCTAAAAAAATGATGACCCAAGCTCAGGCACCTCCTTCCATGTCTCAGTCTCAAATGCTTAAAATGGTTGAAGACCTTATTATGCTTATTAGGGGAAACCAGGCTACCCCTTCTAAAAGAAAGAGACTTGTCCCCAGTAGTTTTATCTGAACAGGAGTCCGATGACTCAGGTTTCTGAATATGAATACATGCAACCCCTCTATGCTTATGAGGATTCTGATGCAGAGGAATCCATTCCTTCTGCCTCTCCTCCTGAGGATTTTTCATTTGGTGAAACCCTACATACTTCAAGGGAGCATTTTCAATGGGAATGTCAGGACTATCCTCAGCCAAAAAAGAGACACGGGGAATTCTTAGATTTACCACAGCACAGACCTTTAGCCATTCCTCCTGTCCTGGATGATGTGTATATGGAATCCACTTTGACTCCTGACACCCTTCCTCCTGCTCCCAGGAAACCTGATGGGTACTACAGAGCCTCTGACTCTCTCAAATTCCTTTTCAGAAATCCCACTGCTGACCCAGAGGACATTTTCTAAGGACCTAAAGGAATTAAAGCAACCTCAGCTAAGAATCCCACTCCCTCAGACAGGGATTCCCAAGCTTTAGACAGATGGGGTAAAAAAGTATACAACTCTGCAACTCTTGCTATTAGAGCACTACATTGTCAGTTCCACATGCTGAAATATTAGCAGCATACCATGGAACTCCTCAAACAAAAAATATCATCTGATGTTGTAAATCTTTGTTTATTCATTACCATTAGGACCTCAGTTCCATCCTTGGAACCGATACGGCCATTTCCAAACTTGTGCCAGCCAAATACTCTCAGCTAAGACTTACCCATAATGCCCCTCTCCTAGTTACTCCAGATCTCATTTGCCACATTCCTAGTCAGACGTGCTAGCCATCTCTCTCAAAGCTAAGTAGAAAATTGTTAATTTTAAGATGGTTTCTCTTCAAAATTATTTAATTTTTAGTCATTGGCCTTTTTTCACTGTCCCCTATAACCTAAGCCTATTTCCTACCCTTTACCTTGGTAATTTAATTTTTTACCTTTATTGGTACTGTCCCTCTCTCCTGTCTTTGACAGGCCTTTCCTTTTTACTAGTGGTATTTTTTTAAAATAACATCATTGGTATTTTCTCCCTTAATTTTTCTATAGGATAGCCTTGTTGCCTTACTATGTCAGACAAAGCTAAGTTGGGATTTAAACAGTGTGACAAGTGTTGACGTAAGATGCCTAACTCAGATGCACATGTTCGTTGTGTCTACTGCTTGGGCGTGGATCATATTAAAGCTGACTATGACTTTTTGTGCTAGTTTTAGTAATTGTACATTAGCAAAACGTAAAAATAAACTTCTTAAAAGACAACCTTTTCAGAGGCTCTATCTGGGTCAGAGGTCTCATCCCCTCCAAAGACCAAAAAATCTAAGGAAAAACGTATTAGTCAAGACACCTTTTTTCAGAGGCTCTATCTGGTTCGGAGGTCTCACCCCCTCCAAAAAACAAATAAAATAAGGACAAGCAGAGTCACTCTGTTCCTGCATCTCCGTCAGTTATGGAACCGAGTCGGCTCCATGCTTCACCGGTGTCCTTGGCGCAGACCTCTTCAGCACCAGGCTCTGTGTCCTCTCTCGGTGCTGTCCATGATATTCACCCCTATTTCGGTTCCGACCTCGGCACCACTGACTTTGGTGCCGTCCTTGAATCAGACATCAGCTCCGATGACTGTACCTGCTTCGGCACCATCCCCAGCCATGGTGCCGACAGTTTCTTCAGCTCCATCGGCTCCAAAACTCGAATACCTGCCAAGGACAAGATACTTCCAGTCTGGTGCATACTGTCTCGGTTCTGACAGCAGTGTTTTCCCTGTCGGCTCCATCCACCCTTGCTGCATCGGCTCCGGTGGAACTGATGCTCTCCCGAAGCAGTGCTTGGACCATCCATACCTTGGTACCTAGCCCGGTGCCTATTTTCTCGCTGACGCCATCTATGTCCATGGCTCCGGCTTCCAGTTCTCTCAGAGCTCCTCACCTGGAGGTGGGCTCTTCACGGCGAGGTGTGACCCCAGATGTTCTTTGTGTTTCACTGTTGCAGTCATTACATTTGGGTAATCTGCTGGCAGGTTGCCCTCAGTTGGCCTGAATTTCAAAGTCTCGGGTCCTGCGTCGGTTGCTGTCTCTTCTTCCATGACATCAGGACATCAGGGGTATAAAACATGCAGCCGTTGCCATTTTCTTCAGTCTTTCTTGCCGTGCGGTGCCCGAAGCAGAAGCATTTTGCAAGTGCCGGTCAGCCGACTACTGAAATATTTGCGTTTGTGTTTCAGAACCAAAGTCTTCAATAAAGCTAAGTACCCCGTTGGGGATCCTTGCCTAGGCCCTGATCACAATATGCCTGGCTGTCAGTTTTGTGCTAGATATAACCAACCCACTATAAAGCGTCGGTATATTTTTGCATCTAAGTATTTTGGAAACAGATTTAACTACCCAGAGATGTCAGATAGCAATCCGACTACAAGAGTATATAAAAAATGCAAAAAAAAAGGACAGAGAAAGGCAGTCGAGATTCAAAACCGACAACGAAGTTTCTCCTAAGCCAGTTGCCAGTTCACCAGTACTCAGTGAGGCGCCTTTGCAGCCCCTGATACCCGCTACCTTCAAGTCGCAGGCCTCTACCGACACCCATGTGGAGGCTGGCATGCCACAAGATACTCAAGGTATTGGACCAATGGATGTATGTCCCTCGGATGGGTCCGGAGCCGCTGAGCAGGCACCGGCTTCTGAGGGTGTATTCAGACCTCAACATTTTTATATCAAACTGACGAAAGCTGCCAAACCAAAGGCAGAGACATCTTCTAAAACTAAACAAAATAATGTCTGAGCCATGTGCACAGGCCTCTATGCCTAAAAAACAGATGATCAAAATGGCTGAAGACCTTATTACTTTGATCAGGGGTACCCATCCACCTCCAGAAAAGAGGCCTAGACAAGACACTGACTATGAATCTTCAGATCAGGTTTCTATTTCTTCTGATTCCTCTTCTGCTCAGGAATTATCTTTACCTCCCTATGAGGATTCTGATGCTGAGGAGTCTATTCCATCTACATATCCTCCTGAGGATTATTCATTTGGAGAAACCTTGCATACTTTGAGGGAGCATTTTCAGTGGGAGAGTCAAGACTTCTCAGAATCAAAAAAGAGGCTCAGGGATTTTCTCCTCCTCCCCCCTCAGCACAAGCCTTTAGCCATTCCCCCTGTGTTAGACATTGTGGATGATGTTTTTTCGGAGTCAAGCCTGACACCTGACTCTTTACCTTCGGCTCCCAGTAAGCCTGACAGGTATTACAGGGTCCCTGACTCTCATAACTTTTTATTTAGAAACCCTGCTGCTGATCCTGAAACTATTTCACAAGGTCCAAAGGGAGTTAAGGCGTCAACAGCAAAAAACCCTACCCCCTCCGACAGAATTTCAAGGGTGCTGGACAGATGGGGAAAAAAGTTTATACATCTGCAACCTTGGCAATCGGGGCCTTAAACTGTCAATTTCATATGCTTAAGTATGAACAACATGTTATGGGATTGCTGAAACAGAAAATGATGTTGATTTCAGAATGTATAGAAAATAAGGAATTGCAGGAATTATTGCATGAAGCTGAACAAGTTGGAAAGCATACTTTGCAATGTGGTTTTGATTCTTTAGAGGCCTCCTGCACGGCCGCAGTTACTGGATCTGTGATTAGGAGGCATGCCTGGTTAAAGGAACAAAATTTGCCTGATAATGTTAAAGCTAAATTCCTAGATGCACCTTTACAGCATGAGTCTCTTTGGTATTAAGGCAGAAGAGGTTTTAAAGAAAATGGAAGACAAAGCTAAGTCTATGCAAACTGTTAAAGACTTCTTACAAGTGCAGCCACCTAGATTCAGTAGACACTGGCCTACAAAAAATTGGTCCTTTCCTGTGTCAGACAGAGCTCAAAGGGGCAAATCCTGATGCCCTAAAGGTTCCAGGTACCAGGCTCAAGACTCATACAGGTCAAAGCAATGGGGGGCGTCCACCTCCAAATCTGGAGATGATAAAGCGCAAACATACAGAAAGCAATCCCATTTACTTCCCTCTGCCTACACCAAGCACTTATCTTTTGGCAGCACCCATAGGGGGAAAATTAGCAGTTTTTGCTCAAAATTGGCAGTTAATAACCCAGGACATTTGGGTACTAAACATCGTATCACAGGGATACATATTCCATTTCCACACTCTGCCAATGACAAATGGTTGGCCATACCTGCCAAAAAACCAATGGGCAGAGGCATAGAAACAGGTTACATCCCTCATGGATATGGGGGCCATTCTGACAGTACCAGAACAGGAAAAAGGACAAGGTTTTTACTCGACTGTTCTTGGTACCCAGAAAGGACAAGGCCTGGTGGCCAATACTGGATTTATCAGTTTTGAACACATACCTGGACATTCCAAAATTCAGAATGCTCACTTTGCAACAGCTTCTGCCCATGCTGGGCAAGAATGCTTGGTTGGTGAATTTAGACTTAAAAGAGGCATACCTGCATGTCCCAATAAGACAGTCATGCAGAAGATACCTCAGATTCAAGGCTGGCTTAATGCATTGCCAATTCTCTGCACTGCCCTTTGGCTTATGTACTGCGCCCAGAGTCTTTACAAACTGCCTGGCCCCAGTAATTGCATTTTGCAGACAAAGAAGTATAATTATTTATGGAGCCCATGCCCACGTTTACCTTTTTTTGGAATACCAAAGCCACACAAGAACAGAGAAGACCCACCTTATAGACCGGTGGTAGCAAGTGGAGGTTCCCTTACTGAAGCCACAGCCATTTACCTTGATTACTTGCTGAAACCTCTAGCAGAAAAGAATAAGTCATATATAAGAGATTCAATGGATTTTCTGAAGAAAGTAAAAAACATTACAGTGGAAGCTGACAGTATTTTGGTAACTATTGATGTGGAATCCTTGTACACAGTGCTCCCTCACAATTACTGTATAACAGCAGCTATGGATTCTTTTAAGAAACATAATCAGGGTACATGGGCACAACTGCAAAAGTTAAGCAAGCTCATTAATCTTGTACTGGACTTCAATTTCTTTACTTTCAATGGCAAACACTACAAACAAAAAACTGGTATAGCAATGGGGGCTGCCATGGCTCCCAGCATAGCTAACATAGCCCTGGGCAAATGGGAGGAGAACTTTGTGTTAAACAACACAGACTACATGCAGCATATCACATGCTATTTACGTTTTATTGACAATGTCTTTATTGTGTGGAAAGGTGACACCTTGCAGCTTGGAGATTTTATCACTTACCTCAATCAAACAACCTCCTTCCTGAAGTTTACCTCTTCCCATAGCTGTACTTCAACCACTTTCTTAGATATGCAGATTTCCAAGGACATCAACAATAACAGAATCACCACTGATCTATTCAGAAAACCAACGAGGGTCAACTTATTACTCCACAGTAAAAGTCTACATCCTACAAAAACCAAGTATAATGTAGTGAAATCCCAAGGCTATAGATTAGCTCGAATCACCACAGAGATGGAACCATTTTTGAAAAACCTGAACAATTTAGAGAATGATTTTCTAGTGAGAGGCTATGAAAGTCAGATGTTAAAAAGCATCCTGGAACCCATTATAGAAATGAAAAGGACTGAAGCACCTTCATTCAACCTCCCCAGTAGTAAAATGTTAAGTAATCCCACAGAGAATAACAAATGCAAAAATAGCTGCATCCTGACATACACTTTGGATTATCACAGTATCAAAAATATTATTGAAGAAAACTGGGACATTGTCATAGGAAACCCTTTTCTGATTAACATCTTAGGTGAAGCCCCATCATTTGTTTATAGGAAGGCCAGGAATATTAGAAGTTTTGTTGAATTTAAACCTAGACCATGTGAGAAAAGCACTAAAAGATGTGAAACTAATTGTACATTTTGTATATTTATACAGCAAGGTGATAGTTTTTATTGCCTTTATTTAAAGAAGATCATTAAAACCAGTGCAGGGGGTGACTGTAACACTACAAAAGTAATTTACAGGGCACAGTGCAATGAATGTGATGCATTCTATGTGGGCAAGACTGTAAATAAACTCAAGCGAAGGATTTCATGTCATCTGTCAGAAATCCGCTCTGGATGTAAAAATAATGCACTAGCCAAACACCTTTCTCTTCATAAAAGACACACAGGTTTTAAGTTCCAGATCCTGGATCACATAGACATGGGCGATCTTGAAGGAGACATCCCGAATATTCTGGAGAAACAGGAACTCATGTGGCAATTAAAGCTGAACTCTTTTAGAAAGCCTGGACTAAACTACTACTGTTCAATTAAAAGTGCACTGGAACTTAGAAAATTGCCACATTGTTTACATGACTAAGTGTATTTTATTTTATTTTTTTTCTACAAATTGGTTTTAAATACCATTTTAAATCATTTGAAATTTAAGTGTATATTTTGTTTCTGTCATCATACATATATTTTTTTTACTTTTTTCTGGTTCTCTTTTTTCCACTTTATTCAAAATGATGGTAATAACAATACTAACTAATTATACAATTATATAGGTTTTTAGGGTTCTTGTACACAGACCTGAAGAAGTCTAGAAGGACGAAAGCGATCTTTGTTAACAATAGGTTATGAAAATAGAAACTGATTTTTACATGCAAAATGTATATGTATATATTTATATATAATTTTTGATCGCAAAATGAACTAAGGTTGATATATTTCCAGCCATGTAGTATATTGCCTTGTATAAAATCACAGACTTAATAATTTGGTTAAATAAGATGTACCATTAAAGTACATTAGGGCTATATATTATTATGACAGCTACTAGGTAGGGCAGGACCAGCTCAAATGTCACACTAATGGGTGAAGGGATGTGAATTTAACATGTGTACCAATAACACTTTGTTTTACAGCACAATAAACCACTTCCATGCCTGATAAAAAGCATATATATATATATATATATATTTAGAAAGCTTGTGAGGAAATTATTACTCTATTTTTGTTTTACTTGGATCGCTTGTCTGTGTACTTAATAAAGGATTTTTGACTGGAAACAGACTGCCTGCCTTGCTTGGATTACTTTCAAATACTTAGTAATGCTTTAGAATTATATATTTTCTATTATTACTGTTTGACCTGACGAGTTTACGTTCGCTACTTCTACTACTATTGTCTGATCTGATTAATGTACAGTGATTAACTAGAAATATATGGACTGAAAATCTTCCACACAGAGAAGTTTCTTACACTGTTTTATTCAAATATATCCTTACTTGGACGATTGTCTCATTCAAGCAGAGAACAAGGACACTCTTCTACGATACCTGGCATTTGTGAAAAGGCTTCTAGCATGCCTAGGGTAAACAATAAATGAAAAGAAATCGCAACTGGTACCCTCTCAAAAGATAACATTCCTGGGTGCAAGCTTGCATACAACTGCCCAGATGGCTTACCTCATGCCAGACAAACAAAGGCAACTGATTACTTACTTCAAACTGATGGCAACAAAAACCCAGTCTTCTGCAAGACAAATTCTGCAGGCTCTGGGCTTCATGGCATCCTGCATCCTACTAATTCCATATGCAAGACTGCATATGAGGAAACTTCAATGGTACCTAAAAAGTTTATCGAGTCAACATTCACACAGTCTGGAAACAATGATTCCTCTCATCCCCTGCCTGCAACAGGAGTTTCTATGGTGGGCAAGGGCCTGTCACCAAAACATGGGATGGCCCTGCCAGCCAAACCTTAACAACTAGCAAAACAAATTTTATTATTTGCTAGTAATTACAGATGTGGGGGTAGCCACATTCTTTGATTTCCTATCCTTGCCTATTTAAGTGGTACAGTGTGAAATATTTTCTGCTTAAAAACCTCAGCTTTGGCCGGCTAAGAACTAGCTGTATTCAACTGGACGTATAAGAGAATTTAAGTACCTTTATCTGCACTTTTTTTTTCAAAAAATACAGTATTTAAATTGATTTTAACTGTGTTGCAGGAATATTAACTGAACTGGATGTTTTGACTCTGCTCTTCAGTTAGTCCCAGCCACCCTCCCTGTTTTTGTTTTGGTGTTAATCTTAGTGGCCTTGAAACTGCCCGCCCCTCTTGTAAATTTGTGTTTGGATACTCCTTCTGGGCCCATCTCATTTGCTCACTCAACTGAGTGCAGTGAGATCATATTCTGATTTCAGGCACTCCTACTGTGTACAAAGAGAGCATCTGGGAAACAGAAAAACAAAAAATAAGCTTGTTTCCTGCCTTTCCTGTTAAGTGGTATAGACTATTTGTAGGCTTCTGAGCCCCCAAGCCCTTCTGTGTTGGAGGGAAGCCTTCTAGCTTAGTTTTTTTTTCTTATAACTAGCCAGTTTTCTAGTTTCAGCACTCAAATCTGTTTCTTTGATCTCAGCACTTGTTCAGAAAAAAAAATTCATCTGCTTTTACTGTACTTGTGTTTCTACCTACTTTATTTTACTTTTGCATCATCTTAAAAGTACTCAATTGTATTTATTACTGCTTGGTGTAACTCATTCTAAGCCTTTTGGTTTAAACACTTGGACTTCAGACCAGATGTTTTGCACTGAGAGGGTTTGTGGTCTGCACTATAGTGGCAGGACAGGTAGCTTACAGCTTTCTAGGTTGAGAACTGCTGATTGAGGGCTCAGTGTCTGTTATTCTATAAGTGTATTAATTCTGGTTTAAGCACTTGGGCTTTCAGGCCAGTTATTTTACATTAAGAGGGTTCATGGTCTGCACTCTTGTGGGAGGAGAGGCTGGACTCTGCCCTTCTGAGCTGGGAATTTCTGGTTAAAGGCTTATAGTGCATGCATATCTGAACTGCTTCTTACTGAAGTTGGTGCGCCTTGTTTGCTGTGGCATAGACTGGATTCGGGCCTGCTGGATCTAGCTTTGTTTGTGTAACTTGAGCACTAATCCAGGCATTCTCTAAAGTATTCAATTGTATTTATTACTGCTTGGTAGTAACTTGATTAAAGTGTAGCTATCATTCTAAGTCTTTTTGATTAAGCACTTGGGCTTCAGACCAGTTGTTTTACATTAGGAAGGTTTGTGGCATGCACTGTAGTGGCAGGACAGGTAGCTTTCATCCTTCTAAGTTGGGAACTGCTGATTGAGAGCCCAATGTCTGTTATTCTTAAAGTGTATTAGTTCTGGTTTAAGCACTTGGGCTTCAGGCCAGTTATTTTACATTAAGAAGGTTCGTGGTCTGCACTCTTGTGGGAGAAGAGGCTGGACTCTGCCCTTCTGAGCTGGGAATTTCTGGTTAAAGGTTTATAGTGCCTGAATATTTGAACTGTATCTTACTGAAATTGGTACATCTTGTTTGCTGTAGCATAGACTAGATCCAGGCCTGCTGAATCTAGCTTTGTTTATATGCTTGTTTGCTTATTTCCCTGGAACGCTAATTCCACCTAATACGTGGCTTCTCAGTGCTTCTGTGGATCACTAGTGATATCTGCATTGCTTACTGTACTTATTTCCTTGTTTTACTTGTAAGAAAGTTACTGTTTTTCGTTTTTGCATTTAAGTTACCTGTAACACATTGCACTTAAGTTACCTGGCACTTGCTCACTAAAGCAATTATATAAGTCAGCACTAAAAATTAAAAGCACTACACCCTCACTCCCCACTGGCCCTTGTTTTCAATTATAAAGGAATTCCCAATATTATTCTAGCATGTCCAAAGGTCAGATGTCAATCTCCTCTCCGGTCCAGCTGGTGAATCTGGGAATCTTGAGGCAATGTTACAACTTCCTCATGTACACAGACAACCCTCTCCTCCTCCCAACAAATTCCAACACATGTGAGAGATGCAACCATATAGCCAAACTGGAAGGCTAAGCTCTCTCAACTCAGTACTGGCATAACCAGTCAGGAGGAGAAGGAAACCACACTCACTACAATTCCAGTCTCACATAGACCTACCACGACAGCAAACCAAACACATAATCACACAAAAACATACTCTGAGGCTCTAAATAAAGATCTGCCTAAGCAGCAGAGACCTCCAAAGTAGACACCCAAGCAACTGCTACCCCAAAACAAAACACGTGCAACACATATCTCACAAAGCCAGTGTGCCAAACAGTCACAGCCCTTAAGACTAAACAACACACCTGATACACTTGTAATAGGTAACTCTGTCGTTAGGCACACTGACGTCCTGCTCACCAGGCTGAACAAGGAGAGGGTCATGGTGAGCAGCCTGTCGGGCGCTAGGATCCACCACATAACACAAACACTCAGGTCACTCCAAGGCAAGTACAAATATGACTCAGTCATTGTCCATGCTGGTGTGAATGACCTGAGATGTACCTCCCTGGACTACATGAAAAGAGACATAGAGGAGCTCTCTGAGCATGTAGCCCAGGCCGGTATGACCCTGACCTTGAGTAGCATCTTACCCTCACCAAGAATGATGCCACAATATGAAGACAAGATGATCAATTTCAACAATTGGCTTAAGTACTGGTGTCATTCAAAGGGGATTCAATATCTGTCAGCTTGGGATGATATGCTCGACAAGCCACGATGCTTCGCTAGGGATGGCTTGCACCTGTCACCCCTGGGCTTTCGGATATTGGCAAAGGCTCTTGCTACCCCCATAGTGCCTTTTTTAGGCAAGGCTCAAAAGACAAACCCACCTCCATAGGTATCACAAGGGATAAGAAACTAAGAGTAATGCTACTCAACGCCAGAAGTCTAAACCTCAAGATGCACACACTCGAAACTCTCTTTAGCATGGAGAACATCGATATCTGTGCATTAATAGAAACCTGGTTCAGGTCTCCCGAGAGCACCCCAGCACTACCAGGTTATACCTCATACCATGCTTTTCGGCCCCAAAACTTGGACCGAACCACAAAAGGAGGGGGAGTATCGATATTCATCAAAGATACCCACACCTCCAGGTTGGTGGCAAAGCACAAAGCATCAGAGACTATCCATGTGCAACTAACAGTGGGTAAAACTGCCTTCCAGTTTATAGCCTGCCACAGACCACCCTCCCAAACCCAGGAACCCCACTCAGCCTTCCTGAGAACACTGGAAAATATGAAGGTCTCTCCAAACACCATTATATTGGGGACTTCAACTACCCAAACATAGACTGGGAGCATTACTCTAGCTCCAACACCTCCCAAAGGTTCCTAGAATTTATAAACTCAAATGCTATGGAACAACTTGTTACCACTCCCACAAGAGGGGAAAACATACTGGACCTGATCATCACCAACATGGGGACTCTATGCTCCAGACCAGAAGTGTATCCCTCACTGGTAAGATCAGACCATAAACTAATCTCACTGGATATTCACATCCTGACCCCACCCCCTGCCCAGAAAACCACAGTGAAAAACTTCTCTAAAGCAAATTTCACACTCCTCAAAACCGAGGTGGAATCCTTCAAAGCACCCGGGCCTGTGGAAAATACGGCCCCGACCGCAGAATCCTTTATAAACGCATTCTATGAACACCTTCAGGAATGCATGGATCATGCGATCCCAAATAAAACCAAGACCCAGTCCTCCAAAGGCAGACGTCCTGTCTGGTGGACCCTAGCCATAAACAAACTATACAATAGAAGGAGGCAGCTACTAAATGATAGAGCAAAATCCCAAAAAGGGAAGGTATTACTGATCAGTATTAGCAAAAAAACTACGGGCACTCATAAAATTGTCTAAGGCCAGCTTCGAGAGAAAAATTGCACAGGACACTAAGGATAATCACAAGGCTTTCTTTAGTTATGTTAGGAACCTGGGTGGGAATTCCCAGATATGCTCTGAATTAGTCCAAAATGACAAAAAATACACCGAACCCACAGACATTGCCAACATCCTAGCTGACAGGTTCAGCGCAAACTTCTCCCCCCCCCACCAAAAGGGCAAATATCTATCCCAGCAGAGTGCTGCCCCCCTGACATCTCAGATGCTCAGGTAAGAGCCGCCCTCTCCAAAGCAAAAAAACACAGCATCAATGGGACCAGACAGTGTCCCGGGCTGTGTCCTACATGAACTCCAAGAAGAGCTAAATCCAAACATAAAACTACTGTTCAATCTCAGCCTTACTACAGGATATGTGCCCAAAGAGTGACGTACAGCAACAGTGGTCCCTCTCCATAAAGGTGGTGCCTCAACGGATCCTGGAAACTATTGCCCCATAAGCCTGACTAGCTTGGTCTGAAAAGCTATGGAAAGGGTCATCATGGACCTCATAAATAAAGGTATTGGGGACCTACAGACACTGGATCCAACCCAGTTTGGCTTTAAGGGCAGATCCTGCCTCTTAAACCTGGTTGATTTCTTTGAAACAGTCACCAAGGCCATTGACGAGGGGAAGGTGGTCCACACAGCCTACCTGGACCTCGCAAAAGCCTTCGATACAATACCCCACTCGGGAATTATAGATAAGCTCACCAGCTTAAATATAAACCCCTATGTCACTAGATGGATTGCAAACTGGTTCAAGGACAGAACCCACCCGGTTAGAATTGCTGGAGCCATGTCAGACTCCAAACCAGTTACAAGTGGTGTCCCACAAGGCTCAGTCCTGGGACCTCTCTTGTTCGGTATATATTTCTCGGAGGTACAGGCCAACACGGAAGGACTGTGGCTGACCAAGTTCGCAGATGACTGCAAACTGGGCACCATAATCGACTCTCCAGCTGACACAAGCATCCTCCAAAAGAGCCTCATAGAAACAGACAACTGGTGCCAGAGCCATGGCCTCAAGCTAAATGCCAAAAGTGCATAGTCATCCCCTTTGGCAAAAACTAAGTGCCCACAAATTACCACATAGGTGGTAATCCATTAAGTACAGAAGAAGTAATTAGGGACCTGGGGACCCAAGTTGATAGCAATCTCTCATTTGACAACCACGTGGCCAAAGTGGTTAGAAAAACATTTTATATAGCCCACCTAATCATGAAGGGATTCACATCTAGATCAGGGGAGGTCATCATGCCTCTTTACTCATCCCTCATCAGGCCCACAATTGAGTACAATGCCCCTTTTGGGATGTACCTTACCAGACACCTGCAGCAACTGGAAAGACCCCAAAAGTACCTCACCAAGAGGATCAAAGGGCTCAAACAGATGCCATATGCTGCCCGGTTAAAGAAACTCCAGCTCTACTCAGTGGCATACCGCCTGTTCAGAGGCGATCTGTGCCTGACGTATAAAGCCATGTCCAACCCGGAATTAATGGACATGCTGCACCTCAGAAAATCCAAATCCCATCGAGCTATGCGCTTGAGAGACTTGAACCTCAGCACTGAAATAAATATGACATTCTGGAGGGACAGATTCATAACCCAGAGGCTCCCTTCACTGTGGAATAAAATCCTAGTCCAGGTTAGGCAGAGTCCCTCATTGACTCTCTTCAAGAGGAATCTTGATGAGTGGATGGGAGATCATAGGTTTACCCCGGGTATCACTTCTGTGTCACTGTTAGACAGAGGCACAGTATACTAATGTTCAATAAAATCAAGAATTCAATACACCGGAGGTTCAGATTCAAAAGTTTACTAGTGTACACCAGGAGGCAAAAAACGTACAAGTACAGAATTTTGTCTAACATAAAACAGGAAGCACACAATTTTATATAGGTTTAACATTCAAGCTGTGCCCACCTTACTGACGTGGTATGTCACAGGGCATCTACATCACTTTAGCTTACAGTCCTCTATTCAGTAAAACTGCTGATGCTGTATATTTTAAAAAAAGTTTTCCTCTGGTAACAATACGGCCTTGCTATCCACCAGGCCAGACATAATGTCTTTCTGTAAAGTTACTTCTTCAAGGTTTCATATCAGTTCGAATACAATAGCAGATTCAGTCTTTTAATACACATCTTTGTTCTCTGTTACACTTTCTCACACAGCTGCGTGCTATCTCAGTAACACATATAGAAGGCCAAGTCATCCCAGCAGGAAAGAGCAGAAGATTTCATTATTTCACACATTTAATTTCCTGACCCATTATATACTACTTTGCTTCTAAACTAGCATTTTTTATATATTCAAATACACATTTTTCTAACATTCCCCCCCCCCCCCATTAATACTTTTTATTCTATTTTGAAGTATGCATGGTGTCATTTCATCTCCTAACCTTTTCCACTTAGGATTTTCAGCTAGGTGAGTCATTCAATCTATACTTCAGAAAAAATGTCATCTGAGATCAATTTTTCGTTCTCAATATCTTGGTACAAAGTTTCAGTAACAGATACATCAATAAAATCTTTGATTAATCTTTTCATGCAGGGAATTCCACAGCAAACACATGCTCCTATTAGGAGTATACCCACACAAATGGCAATCAGAATATTCATTAGGATGGAACCCCCCCCCCCCAAAATAGATTCTGGAAAAAGTCCGTCAGTGGGTTTGGGCCTGGTTCAGTCATGGCTGATACTTGCTGAACTACCTCTAGGTGGTTGTTAATTTCATGCCTGTTATCTGGTATATATGCACAGCATTCTTCTTTGATAAGCGTGCACGTACCACCTCTCGCCGCTAGGGTGAAGTCAAGAGCCATTCGATTTTGTAGTACAACAGTTCTCATTGCATTCAATTCATCAGTCACCAGTTCTAGGGCAGAAAAAGTTGCATTACTCATTACTTCGAGAAGTTTCGACAACTTTCTCAGCTCCCAGATCGATTTGACTGCTCCGTAGGCTGGGAATTCATAGATTAGATTCATAGATTTTTACTAGGCTAATTTCCCTTGCAAAACATTTTAAGCCTAGCCAATTATCCCCTGTGAGATTCAAACCCTGTATCTTGTGTTTGTAAGGCAAACATCTTAACCATTAGGCCACCCTACCAACCCCTAATATTCCTGCCCAGGATATAACACTGTCACTCAAGTCCATATGAGTCAATTTGCTTTTGTCTTTCACTGCATTATGATCTTTCCAGCCAGCTTCGATCTTTCCAACTGGATTCACAGGTTTTTCAGCTGGACCTTCGGGTTTTCGGGCTGCTTCTCTCACGTTTCGTATCTTACCCAAAGGTAATTCTGCAGTATGTCTTATTGCCGGAACCAAATAACCCAAAAAACAACTGCCGGACCAATTCTCAGGTAACCATTTATATGCCTTTTTCCCCACAAATAAAATAACAGTTTTCTACTTTAGTACTAATATGCATTAGCCCTGCATGAAACATTTTCTGATCTATAACTGACAATTGTTTAAACAAAACTGGATTCTTGCGGATGTCACTCATGGTTGTTTTCAATGAGTTGAAATACGAGTCATAATTAGTATTGCAAAGAGTATTGCCATTACTATTCTTAATATAACATCGGTAAGATATGGTTATATTACAATTGCTCCAGCCCACCTGGAGGGTATCATTTTTATAAAAACATACAATTCCCTTTTGTGTGACAGGTAAAAATAAAGCTATTTTGTCCTGTGATCTCACAGTTCCTGTATCGAAGAGTAAATTCTCCCAAGTCTCATTTATCCCCAAAGGGATAGCGGACATTATCAGTCCTCCATATGCTGTTGGTATAGCTGTACAAACCCAGCAATTTGAAATGTTCATAGTCTCTGCATATACACATTTCATGGCTAGGTATGTGTTAAAATTTGGATGCCAGTCTATAGACGTTTCATCACGCCTTCCCACTTTCACTTGTGTGGTTGTGTGTAGGATAAACCACAACAAGAGGAAAGTTGTCACAATTACAGTCAATAAATGTATACTCAACAAAATGATTATGCAACATCTCTGGGGTTGATCTAAATTTCTATTCGCTTTGTTTTTGGCCATCTCAGTCTGGTTGTGTATCAGTCACAAAGTTTTTATCAAGTTGAAAGTTCTTTACCGGTTTGCAATGTGTCAAATGAACCCAGGACGTCCTCTTGGCCACTCTAACTGCAGTAGGCATTGCCAAAAGAACCTGGTACGGTCCCTCCCACTTTGGACTCGCCCAATTCTTCCTTTTCATCACTTTCAGCCACACAAACGTCCCAGGGGCCAAGACTGCTTCCACCGGTCTGGTCTGTTCCTTATCTGAAAAAGAGTTAAACTGCAAAACAGATTTATTTGTTAAGTTTCCTCATATAACTAGCTAATGAACTGTCAGCCTCTTGCTCTGCAGGCATGAGAGCTTTCCACTGAGGCACATAATATGCTCTCCCAAAAAACATTTCAAAGGGAGTCAAACCCTTTACATTCGGAACCGTTCTCATACTCAGCAGTGCCAAAGGCAGACAGTGTATCCAATTCTTCTGAGTCTCCTCAACTAGCTTCCTAAGCTTATTTTTGAGGGTACCATTGTACCTTTCCACCAGTCCTGCTGACTGTGGGTGGTAGGCACAATGGTTCTTTAAGGAGATACCAAAAAATCTCCCAAGTTGCTGGATTGTCTGATTTACGAAATGAGTGCCGTTATCACTATAAATCCTTTCCGGAATGCCAAATCTAGGGATTATCTCTTTTATCAGGGCTTTCGCCACTGTTGCTGCATCCGGGTTTTTGGTTGGAAAAGCTTCTACCCATTTGGAAAACATGTCTACAATAACTAAACAAAACTTTTTCCCTTCACACTTATTCAATTCTATGAAATCCATACAAATAGTATGGAACGGGTATGGTGGTATAGGAAAACTTCCTTGCTTGGTTTTAAATGCCCCTTGTGCATGGTGCTTGTTACAAGTATGACAAACTGCACAAAATTTTTGTGTATAATTTGTGAATCCATATGTTTGGAATATTCGATTTACTAACTGTACCATCCCCCCTTTTGAGACATGGCACTGCCCATGGCTCAACAAAGCTGCATATCTAAATAAATTAGACAGCAATATCGTTTTTTTCTCTTTGGAAATGTACAGTCCATTCTCAAGAATTGCACCTCGTTTTACCCATTTTTGTTTTTCTGCTTTTGTAGTAAGCGTCTGCATTGTTTTTAACATGTCTAAATCTAAAATCTCAGAGGGTTGTAATTCCTCATTCAAAAGTAAAGTTTCTGAGGCTGCTTGCTTCACAGCTGCGTCAGCTCGTGCATTGCCTTTCAAAATCTTATCTTGTTGTTTCGTATGAGCTACACATTTACAAATAGCTACTTTGGTAGGTAACTGAATAGATTCTAATAACACCAAAATAAATTGTGCATGATTAATAGGTTTTCCATTAGATGTTATCATTCCTCTATTTTTCCATTGTTGCGCAAATACATGTACTGTAGAAAAAGCATACTATCAGTATATATGTTTACACACTTGTTTTTTGCTAAAGTACATGCCCTCATCAAAGCTATCAATTCTGCTGCTTGTGCAGATAAGTTATGTGGTAAGGATTGGGCTTCTAAAATTTCAGTGTCTGTAACTACTGCATACCCTACCAGATTCTTCCCTGTAGGACCCCTTCTGCATGAGCCGTCCACGTAATATGTCACCTCGGCATTATCCAAGGGCATATCTGTGAGATCTTGTCTAGGTAAAGCTAACTGTTCAATTTCCTGCAGGCAGCTGTGCCATCCGCAGGAGTTGGAAGTAATGTTGATGGATTTAATGTTGTACATCGTTCAATTGTCATATGAGGTTGGCTCAGCAGTATAGTCATACATGAAAGATGTCTAGCAGGAGAAAGGTATGCCACTTTTTCTTGCAGTAAAATTATTGCAACTGCATGAGGCACTCTCAATGTGAGGGGGTGGAATAACACCACTGAGGCCGAAGCCTGTATTGCCATTGCAGCTGCAACTACTGCTTGTACACAGTGAGGCAAAGATCGCGCCACTGGATCTAACTGTGATGAATAATAGGCTATGGGGCGTTGCTTATCCCCATGTTGTTGCATCAGTACTGACGTCATATATCCTTGCTTGCAATCTACGGTCTGAAAGAACCGTTTGTGATAATTCGGAAGTCCTAAAACTAATGAAGAAGCTATCAACTGCTTCAACCTGCAGAAAGTCATTTCTGCTTCTGGTGTCCATTGTAAGATATCTTGTGCTGCCATTGGTGTCTTATATATCAAGTCAGTCAGTGGAGCAGATTCCAAAGCATAATTTGGTATCCAGCTCCGACAGAAATTAGTTGTACCCAAGAAAGACATAATTTCCTTCTTGGTTGTTGGTTTGGGTGCTTGCAAGATCGCTGTTTTTCTTTCCTCGTCTAATATTCTACCTTCATTGGATATTACATATCCCAAGTATCTAACTTGTTTTCTCCAAAGTTGTAACTTATTTTTGTTTACTTTGTGTCCTTGTGTTGCTAAAAATTTTAATAACGCTACAGTATCCTCCCTGCATTGTTGCTGGGTGGGGGCTGCTAGCAAGATGTCATCTACATAAAGTAGAATTTGACTACCCCCCAGTGGGGTAAACCCTGCCAGGTTGCTAGCCATTTCTTGTGCAAATATTGTTGGGCTCTCACAATATCCCTGTGGTAGTCAAGTATATGTATACCTTTTACCCTGAAATGTAAATGTAAACCAATATTGACTATCAGGATGTATAGGTATTGAAAAGAAAGCGTTACTGATATCTACCACAGAGAAATACTTCTGTTGTGGTTCCAAATCATTTAACAAAGTATGTGGGTCTGGCACCGTAGGTGCTCTAGGTATTACTGCATTATTTACAGCTTGTAAATCTTGTACCATCCGCCATTCCCCGTTTGCTTTTTTAACAGGAAATAGGGGTGTATTACATGGTGAATCAGGAGATTCTACCAGTACTCCTAATGCTGCTATTATAGGCTTAATTCCTATTTCTGCATCCTTTCTCAAAGGGTATTGTCTTTTCTGTGGTCTGAAAGCTGACTTTGGGGTAATTGTAACTGGTCCTGCTGTTCGAATAAGTCCTACATCTGACTTGCCTGTTGACCAGAGTGTTGTTGGAATTTCACATAAGGCCTTTTCTTCTTCCTCTAATAAAAATGCTAATCAGCTGTCCTCACTAGATTGCATGTGTACAGCTAGATGTGTCTGTGTCAACCAATTCAGTTTTTGTTTTTGTATCCCTTGTTCTGATAGTTTTAAATCAGTCTGTTTTCCCCATCTTGTTACTTTTTCTCCTAAGTCTGCCCATTTTACACTTTTGTTCTTTGTCAAGCTGACATGTGGTAATCGATTTGATCTATATAATGCAAGGAATTCTTGAGGTAATGAACAGCTAACTACACTGTTCCCCTCAGTATCCCAATACAAAGTATGCAATACTAGTCTAGTTGCACGATTTCTGAACAATTCTTGCTCATACTCTCTATCAGGTCCTGGTGTAGTACAGTAGTATAGAGTACAGTGTAACAAATGCTGTCGATCAGTGTCAAGGGAGGGGGTTTTACTGATGGCCATGTTCATCAGTTCCTCAGTTACTGCCCCTGGACCAGTCGTGACTAGGTCCTGGCTGTACCAGTAAAAAGTTTCACCCTCCGATCGCACTACAAAGATATCCATTTGTCTCTGTGCCTCCATACCTTGTACAGTTGGAACTACTGCTATGCCAAATATCTGCATAAGGTCCCTGCCCAATAGGTTTACTGGACACTTTGCAGAAACAACAATTTTACTTCTCTGGGTCATACCTGAAACAGGGTCAGTTATTGCTATATCATGGGAAAGTGGTTCCCTGTATAGCTGTCCATTTGCTGCTTTTACTAGTATATAATCAGGTGATTCGGAATATTCTGGTAACTTAGAGGGGTGTATCAAAGTCCATGACGCTCCTGAGTCACACAGGAATTTGACTTCCCTTCCCTCCACCAGAAATGTAACTTCCGGTTTCGTATCTGCCAAGTAGAGCTCTAAGCTCAATAATGCTAAGTCCAAAATTTCACTTTCTTCATCTTCCATATCTACTTGCACTTCCTCTACTCCTTCTATCACATTTACATTTGTTTTCTGTTTATTAACTTTTCTTGATGATTTCTGACTTTCACATGATGTATCTTCACTATCATATAGTCAGTCCTCATCTCCCTTATCTTCTGTAATTACCTTTTTGTTTTGCTTACAATCCCTTGCTAGATGTCCCTTTTTCCCCGCACTTGAAGCATTCACCTCTCTTTTTCCTCTCTTCAAAATCTTCTGATCGTTTGTCAGACCGTTTGTTTCCCTGGGCATTCTTCTTGCACTTTTTACCTGACTGTAACACAAATACTTCAGCTACGTCTTCAGCAGTGAAGACTTGCACCTTCTTTTTCTTTTTACTATTAAAATGTCTTTCAGCATGTCTAGCGTATTCAAGTAAGGCTTGTAGCCTCCCTGTTCGATGGTCTATCATATGCTTCATAATGAAGCTACTAATAGGTGCAATGCAACCTTTCAAAAATGCATTTTTCAATTGTTGTTCATACGGGGAATCATTTGTTTGGTTCTCAGGAACCAACATACCGCTATGATTATTAAAACATTCTAATAATCTAGCATAGTACCCATCTATTGTCTCATTTTCCTGTTGTATGCATTGATTAATGCAAGTCCAGTCTGCTCTATGTTTCTATTTCTCAGAGATTCGGTCTGTTAGACCTTTCACTCTGTTGTCTAACTCTGTGTCACTATGTGGGAGTGGTTTAAGCTCTGCATTACGAGGATTCCAGGTGCCACAAATCATGTGCCAATCTGGACCTATAATTTGTCTTACTACTTTTTTTACTTCTTCCCCATTCAAGTGGTAATTCAACCTCATACCTTGTAAATCTTATAAAAATTTCGTAAAATTAACCTTCAGATGGGGGATTCCCTCAGTAGCTTTCCGGATATCTTCCGGTGTCCATGGCCTATATACTAAGAGTGTTGGGTTTTGCCCTTCCTGTCCTGCCTGAGGATTTGGAACTTCTGTAAGTGGGCATATTTCTTCCTCACTCTCATCCTGTAGGTTTCTCTCTATTTGATATGATTCTGTGTCCCTATGTATTTTACACGTTTGGGACTTAGTTTCAATAGGATCTCTAACAAATGGTTGTGGTCTCGCTGAAACTTCAGGATAACGCGGAGGCGGACCAGCCTGTCCACTCGCTTCATATCCTGAAAAGGGTAAGGGAGGGGGCAAGGGAGGAGGAGGAGCTGTTGCTATTACCAAGTTATTATCTTCTTTGTCTAAAAACAATGTTTTTGAATTTTTAAGCTTTTGTTCTCTACGATTTGCTTCCTCAATTCACCTGTGTGCCTGAGGAATGCCCATTTGGCGTTGCTTTTTTGCCTAACCTCCCGCATCAGATTTAAGCTGCTTAAGGAGTTTAACTAGTGAAGTTTTATCTAGTTTACCATCAAATTCATATTTGTTAACCCATTTCGTATAATACCTAACGTTATCAGAACGTTGTGATTGCATGTATTTTGCGTCTTCGGTTAGGGGTGGATCTCGCGATATTTTAGTGCACTGATTTCCCATGGCAAAGAAAATGTTACGTAACCCTTTTTATCACGTGATATCAAATTCTCAGTTCCTGTTCACAGTTTATCTAGAATAACTGCCTACCTTATTCTGTTACCCTGATCTATGACCAAATATACAGTACTTCCTTTTGTCCCTGATCTGCAAAACAAATCTTGACAACAATATACTGTAACCTAGTCCCTGATCTAAAACAGAAAAAAGGCAAATTCTTCCTACCTGAGCCTCCGGTATTGAATCGTCCAATATCCGCTCTTCGGCCACAGATCAGAAAGTGGCCAGCCTCTTTAAACGACAATTCAGTCGCAGGTCTTTTCACCCAAGAAGAAACTGTTTCTGTAACTTCTCCTGCGCAGTATTCGACCACCGTAGACTCTGATCTGCAGCTGTCCGAGGGAATTCTGGCTAAGAAGGACCAAACTGTTAAATAAAATCAAGAATTCAATACACAGGAGGTTCAGATTCAAAAGTTTACTAGTGTACACCAGGAGACAAAAAACGTACAAGTACAGAATTTTGTCTAACATGAAACAGGAAGCACACAATTTTATATAGGTTTAACATTTAAGCTGTGCCCACCTTACTGACGTGGTATGTCACAGGGCATCTACATCACTTTAGCTTACAGTCCTCTATTCATTAAAACTGCTGATGCTGTATATTTTAAAAAAAGTTTTCCTCTGGTAACAATATGGCCTTGCTATCTACCTGGTCAGACATAATGTCTTTCTGTAAAGTTACTTCTTCAAGGTTTCATATCAGTTCGAATACAATAGCAGATTCAGTCTTTTAATACACATCTTTGTTCTCTGTTACACTTTCTCGCACAGCTGCGTGCTATCTCAGTAACACATATACAAGGCCAAATCATCCCAGCAGGAAAGAGCAGAAGATTTCATTATTTCACACATTTAATTTCCTGACCCAGCAGATAATCACTTGTGGATTCAAAGATGGCTGCCGTTCTTTAAACACTGCAAAACTACAGCTCTCCAGAGAGCAGAAACAAAAATCAACCCTGTGGATCTATTACAAGATTTAACATGCTAATTGGCAGCAATAACTAAAGTACTAACATCTATCTTCGCTTCTGAGAAGGAAAAATAGAGAAAAAATATTTTGTAACAGCAGGATTGGAATTGATGGTCAGCCTGACTCTGAACAGAGCAACAAACAAAGGAAATACATATCTCTCAGCTGAAACCTTACACCTGGTATAAATACGTTTACAGTGTATCAAAATGTCAAAAGACGACAAAACTATGGAAATCACAACTTCTAAAACTAAACTATCTGCCTTGCAGTCTCCGAAAAAAGAAGCTATTTTTAAAAGACAGAAAACAGTTACACAAAGGGAGACTGCAAAAACAGGAATAACAAACAAACCAGACCAACCGGTCAGCATGGAGGAAATTAAATCAGCACTGTTACCTATTCAAGAAGCCTTAAAAGATATTTCAACACAAATGCTTACGTTTAGTGCCACATGTAATCAGATTTTGGAAAGGATGGATAAATCAGAAACCAGAATAGCTGAAAGTGAGGATAAAATAATAATGCTTACGAAAAAAAACAGACTCTCATGATGCAGACATTCAAACCATGCAAAATAAAATTTTAGACCTGGAAGCAAGATCCAGACGGAATAATATAATAATTAGAGGAATTCCAGAAACAATTCAGTACAATGATCTGAATGCTACCATAATGCAAATACTTGAAACACTGTTCAAGGACTCTGATAGTGTTAAACAGATTGTTATAGAAAGAGCACATAGAGCCATCAGAGAATCATTTGCTTCAAATGCACCTAGACCAGTCTATACCAAAATACTGAATTACCAAGATGCAAGCAAAATACTGCTAACTATTAAAAAGAATGGTGGATTTATCATGTGGCAAAATAACAAAATTTCCATGACACAGGACTTACCAATACAAATAAGGCAATCCAGGCAAATGCTAGCTCCATACTGCAAGTTTTTGATTGAAAAAAACATCAGATTTCAAATGAAGTATCCAAATACTTTAATTTTCACAGTGGATGGTATTAAATATTCAATAAACACTAAAAAAGAAGCAAAACCTACATTTTTGAAGCTTTTCAAAGCACTGCCACCTTCAGAAGTTTGATCAATGCTATTCTTTCAGCATCAGACAGACTGGGACTCCATAATTACGACGATCCGAGGCTTTATAACTCTTTGTTTGTTCTTTTCTTTTTACCAGGCCCTGGGAAACTCTTGATTACATCCTTATCTCGAAATTCCAGCGTGTCCACGAGGTTTTTCTGAAGATTTATGGCTTCTACGAGTGTAAACAAGCCACGAGGTAACAGGAAGTCCTTTGGAGGATGCAGGGGGACTGATTTCAATGTAGCACATCCAGAAGGTCCGTCCGCGAACTGGTTCCCCCATCGCAAATTCGAAATGAAGAAAACAAGCTCATCAAGCAGGAAGGACTATAGGGAAGCTGTAGAAACTGTTTGGAACTAAAAACGAAGCTTCCTGGACTTATTTGGAGGGTAAATGGCTTCTGTATGGTATAAGGAAATGTACAGCTGTGCAGGTAGGAAATACTATTGTAATGGGTTGGTTAAAATAGAAGGGTATTGCATTGTATAGTGATAGATTCTGGTAATTATGTCTCTATTTCTTTTTTCTTAGATGGGTTTTTTTTTTCTTTTTTTTTTTCTTTCACTTTTAATTAGGAAAATGTATGTGTATACTCTGTTCAATAAAATAACAGGATGATGTTAGTATAATAAATGTTATGAAAGACTGTGAACTTGAAATGTTTAAAATGTTACATTTAGGTTGTCCTTCTCTTTAGTATTTTTAAATATATTTTATAGGGATACAATTATTTAGTCAAATGCTTTGTGTAGTACAGTTGTTACTGTTACGAGTACGTACCAAGTTTTAGCAGACTGTTACCTTTGGAGAAGGACAACTACCTAAAACAGCTAGAACATTTAAACAAAAATAACCTTATGACTGTATTGTTATGTTTAACAACTGTTTCCTTTCCCTGGGAATTAATAATTAATAGTGTATATGACAAGAAGTTAAAATGTTTCATTGTCATTGCTGATTATTAATATTGTGAGCTATTAGTTAAACTGGATTTTCACACAACAATTAGTAAATGTGTTTGACTATATTAAGTATGTCCAGAACTGTAGTTAGGTAATTAGTAGTGTTTATTAGGGAATGTTTGGATTAAGCTTTGTAGATTTAGAGATAGTGGTTGTAGGTTTTTTGCATAAGGTTTGTGGGTTAATTTGTAGAGTTAGAAATTTAGATAAACAGAGATATTCAAAGGATGTGAAAAACCTATGTACATCCTGGTCCAGAGGAATAGTGGTTAAGCACTGGGTAGGGATGGGATGTCAGATTTGCTTCCAAATAATCTATGGTATGTTAATACACTGTAATCTAAGGTTGTCTCTCAATAGTAGGAATAGGAATACATTTTTGAAGAGCTACAGATGTGGATAATAGAATCTTGGAATGTTAAAGGACTCCAGAACATGAAAAAACGGAAGCTATTTTTACACTTGTTTTTCCAATCAAAAGCAGACTTTATTTCATTGCAGGAAACTCATTTGACTAATGATCAGTGGGATATACTGAAGAATAAGAAATGGATTAGGGAGATAGTGGCGGAAGGGACAACGAACAGTGCAGGGGTGGCAATTATAATTAAAAACCGATACCAAGAAAAAATCTTAGATGTTAAAATAGATAAAGAGGGAAGGTGGTGTTTAGTGGTTTTGATATCGAAGTTCTATGATAAACCTATATTACTCATGAATATATATGCCCCCTCCACTAATCAGCACCATTTTATAACTTCACTTTACTCCATTTTACAACAATATAATAACTGTTATATATTAATGGGAGGTGATTGGAATTCATATCAAGATCCCAAGTTGGACAAATTTGGTTCATCCAAAGCTTTTAATAAACAGGCAATGATAGCATTTTAGGAATTTAAAACTGATTTTAAACTATATGACCCATTTATACATACACACACACAAATGAAAGCAGAGAATTTTACTTTTTACTCAAGTTGCCATAAAATGTGGTCGAGAATTGATTTTTTTTTTATTTCGGAAGTATTGATATCTGCTGACCCATGTGTTTCCACCCAAGCCAGACAATTATTGGACCACTCAAAGATCACACCAACACTAAACAATAATAATATGAGTAATAGGAGACTTCAAGGATACAATTGGTCTTTAAATCCATATTTACTGAGGAAAGAGGACATATTGAAAGAAGTTAAAGAGACACTTGAACAGTTACTTCATAACTTTCTAAAAACAGACATCCTGTTGATATCGAATGGGCTACAACCAAAGCCCAAATAAGAGGGATTTTTCTTCAGAAAGTTACTTACTATAAAAAAATGCAAAATAAGGAACTACTAGACTTGGAAACCAAAATTAAGTTACTAGACCAGGAGCTAATGAGGAACTATAATAAACAAACAGAAATAGACTTATTAAAGTGTCAAAAAGAACTGTTTTTACTACATAATAGTAAACTGTCATTTTATGAACAGAGAAATTTAGTGAAATACGCAAATCATATTCAGACTCCGTCAAAAGCATTAGCACGCATTATTAACCAAGCAAAATCAACATTATTAATATCAGAAATAAACTATAATAATAGAACATATACTAATAAGGCAGATATTATGAATACTTTTGAAACCATATTTAATCAGGTATATGGTGATCAGCAGACAATTTTACCAGATAAAGTTAGGAAAGATTTCTTGCAGAAGATCATATTCCCGAATATTGATAATGAGTCCCACAGGGATTTAATTAAACCAATTTCAGCGGAGGAGGTAGCAGAGATAATTAAAAAGCTGAGACCACATAAAGCCCCAGGCCCGGACGGATTGACCTCTGAATTTTACAAAACTTTTAATGAGATTCTGAGTAAAATACTCTCACAGACATTTAATTATATAATTCAAAATAAAATCAATGATCCTCATTTTAATGCTTCTAAGACTATTTTGATACCGAAAGAAAAAAGTGACTCTATAAACCCAGATAATTACAGACCCATTTCACTCTTGAACATAGACATGAAAATTATGACATCCATCCTGGCAAATAGGCTGAAAAAGGTCACAAATTTATTAATATCAGAGGAACAGGCGGGATTTATGGATGGGAGACAGACCACTGATAATACATTAACGCTTCACACATTAATCTCATATGCCAAGTACAAAAATCTCAATATTTATGCACTCATAATTGATGCACAGAAAGCATTTGACAGAGTTAACTTGGTATACCTACTTGATATGTTATCATACTTTAATATACCTTCGGATTTCATTCTAACATTAAGGAAAATATATAATAACGCATATACAAATGTATTTATCAATCAAGAATGCTCTAAAAGAATACAAATTAAAAATGGTACCCGACAAAGGTGCCCACTATCTCCTATTTTGTTTAATCTTTATTTGGAACCATTATTTTTACACATTAAACAAAATGTTTTTTACAATCCTCCAACACTATATGGTATGAAAATAAATATGGCTGCTTTCGCAGATGATTTAAATATATATTGTACCACACCAGTGTCAGACACCGAGAAAATATTAAAAGCAATAGAAGACTTTGAGAAAATCTCTAATTATAAACTGAATTTTAAGAAATCTAAAATATTCCCATTAAAGACTCCTACACCTTTTTCATTGCTACCATTGATAGGACAAGTATTGATGGAAGAAAAAACAAAATATCTGGGTATTGTATTTTCAACTGATAATAGAGATTTTTTTATAAACAATGTTAAGTCAACTTGGGATCAGATAACATTGGACTTGAAAAGATGGAGTAAACTGAAACTACCAATGATGGCAAGAACTGCAATTATCAAAATGAATGTTCTTCCCAGAGTATTATATATACTTAGAGCTACACAACTTAGAATCACGAGGAAATATTTTAAACAGCTTCATATAGGACTAGGGAGATTTCTTTGGGAACCTAGGAAAACGAGGATAGCATATGAGAAACTGATGGCTCCAAAGAATAGGGGAGGTTTAGACTTACCAGATTTTGAAAATTTATTACTTGATAATTAATGCCAACAGAATTTTAAGGGCGATTCACTTTGATAGAGGCAGTCTGAAATGGGCGCCAAAATGGCTGGTCTTAACCTACAGACATGTAACTAAAGTGGGAATTAACTGTAAAGCTCTACCCTTTCTGAATAGAGGAACACTCAGTAAATATGACTTAATGGAACATATTAAAAGTTATGTAACTTCAATTCAAAATCTTTTTACCTCATTAAACCTACTAAATTATATGATGGTGTTTCAACCATTCCATAAGAACCCAAATTTAGTAATTTGGAATAAGTTGAATGACTTACAAAAATTCCCCCTAATAAAGGATTTAATTGTATTGGATCTCTACCCCTTGCTTGGGGTATCAGTTCACGACATTTTAAAAGAGAAAAGTCTTCCTATTTCCTATCTAATTATCATGAGACAACTAAAAGATCTGGCTATAAATTATTTTAATAACTTTGATTTTAATGAAGAGGAATTAAATATATGTCGTAATCTGTGGGAAGCTCTGATACAAGATAAAAAATATATAACTATTTCATATAAACTGATAAAAGAGATGAAATATAATAAACATATTCTCTTATCGAATTATTGGAGGGAAAAATTAATATTAGTTGACAGCAAGATCTTGGAAGCATTTAGTCTAACATTAAAGTCTGTGTCCCTTCAGAAATTACTATTCACACAATTGATGATATTTAACAATGCCTACTATACCCATCTTATTCTTCATAAATTTGACTCAAAGAACTCGCCTAAGTGTCCTTATTGCACAGACCAGACAGCTGACTTGTTTCACATGTTTTGGAGTTGCAAATGCATTTTTAAACTTTGGAATTCATTAAAACCTCAATTACAGAAAATGGGAAACCAGCATTCAACACTCTCTTGGGAATTTATGATCCTACATATTTCTCCAGATAACTTAGATAAATCAAAAAAGATCATAATCATGAATATTTGTTTATTAATGAAACTATACATAGCTTCAAACTGGTTGAACCCGACTCAGACATCTTGGGAAAATTTTAGAACATTAGCAATCAGACACATATTAGCGCATAAATTGTTAATCAATGACCATAAGAAAAGCATAAATAATATAAAAATATGGGAGCAAATCTTCAATATTGTGTTGGCCTAGAGGTTCTTATCCACTATTACTCAGGACACATATTTATAAGACTGATTCAATCTTAGATTTGACATAGATCGTAACAATAATACAGATTGTTGACTTTTTCATGTTGTATTTCTTTTTTAATAATTTGCATTAATATACAATGTTTATGTAACTTTTGGAAGCAATCATGTATATATTGTAAATATTTATAGTGTGTAGTTATGTAATTGAAAAACAATAAAAGACGGATTATTGAAAAAAAAAGATAATCACTTGTGAAAAGCATAAACATTAAAACTTGCTAAGCTAGCATCTGCCAGGGTCGAAGGTCAGCTTGCTTCAAGCCACACTGCAGTTTCAAAACTACTTACATTTAATCATGAATTAATCCTCTCTACTATATGATTAATAGAATAAAATGCATTATATACTACTTTGCTTCTAAACTAGCATTTTTTATATATTCAAATACACATTTTTCTAACGGCTAACCTCGAAAAAGGGCATAGCAAAATAAATTTAAAATGGATGGCGAAAGCCAAACACATTCTGGCTAGGCTTATAAATGCCCTAGGGCAGATAGCCTAGTATGAACCTATGAACAGACGCATCAGATTATGCCTGGGGGGGCCCACATGGCAGGAGGATGCATTCAGGGCATATGGGCACCAAATCAAATGCTTCTACATATCAACCAGAAAGAGATGCTAGCTGTTCAAAATGCCCTAACAGCCTTCAAGGACTTCATCCAGGACAACTACTGATAAAGACGGACAACACCACAGTCATGTGCTATATAAACAAGCAAGGGGGCACACACTCATACCCCCTTTGCAGATTAGCCATTGCACTGTGGCACACAGCTTTGACCTACCAAATAAATCTTCAAGCTCAATTCCTGCCAGGAAAACAGAACACTCTGGCAGACAATTTAAGCAGAAACATTATGGATCCTCACGAGTGGAAACTAAATTCACAAGTATTCAGCATGATAACAGAGAAATGGGGGAGCCCAGACATAGATCTATTTGCCTCTCCTCAAAATTATCAGTTGAAAAGATTCTGCACAAGGAGTTATCACAGACACGCATGGAAAGTGGACGCCCTATCCTTCAGTTGGAAAAACCTGTCAGTTTACGCCTTTTCTCCTCTGCCTCTTCTACCCAAGGTCCTCCTAAAAGTCAGAAGAGAAGCCAAAGATGATATTAATTGCCCCGGACTGGCCCCGCTAATACTGGTACCCAATCCTAAGGAACTTGTCTCAATACCCAGCTTGGACCTTGCCTCAAAGACCACAACTACTGTCCCAGCAAAACAATCAGATCCTGCACAATCAACTACAAACTCTGAACCTGGCAGCATGGCTAATCATGTAATCATATGAATGACACCTAAAGCTGTGATGGATGTAATTTTGGAAGCCAGAAGGCCTAGTACTAGAAAATCTTATGCTGACAAATGGAAGAGATTCTGTGCTTGGAATCAAACACAAGGAACTGATACAGTAGAACCACATATTCCTCAGATATTACAATATTTAACTGAGATGCTTGACAAAGGCCTGTCTTTCTCATCACTCAAAATCCATGCCTCTGCCATTTTGGCTCATTACAATACAGAGCCACCAATCTTTTCTCATCCTTTAATAAAGCAGTATCTTAGAGGAGCCAAAAACCTAAGGCCTCCAAGAAGATCACCATTACCTGCATGGGACCTCAATTATGTGTGGGAAAAGCTCACCCTGCCTCCATTCGAACCAGCCACTACCGCTGATATAAAGTTCTTACCATGGAAGACAGCACTGCTACTAGCAATTACTTCAGCAAGAAGAGTTTCAGAGCTACAGGCCCTCATGGCTGTGGAGCCTTTTATCATATTTTACCCAGACTAGGAGAAATCCTACTTTTATGCCTAAGGTGGTTTCCAGTGTGGCTCTTAACCAAACAATTCATCTGCCAACTTTTTATCCAAATCTGCAGAACAAAGGGGAGAAAATTCTGCATTCCTTGGACGTGCACAGACAGCTAAGATTCTACTTGAGCAGGACAAAAGCTCTAAGAAAAACTGAGCAATTACTGGTGTCATATGCTGCAGGATCAGAAGGAAAGGCTATCTTAAAGCAGGCAATTTCAAAGTGGATAAGCCACTGCATCCATTTCTGCTACTTACACCATGGTAAATCTGTGCCCAAGGGCATTAGGCCTCATTCCACCAGAGCTGCAGCTACTTCGGCAGCCTTTCTTAGAGGAGTACCAACCAAAGACATTCTAGAGGCTGCTACCTGGAGTTCTGCTCACACCTTTACAAAGCATTACCATTTGCCTCTTTACTCTAGGTCCAGGTCAGCCTTTGCCACTGCTGTGCTGCAGGGCCTTATAGCGCACCTAATGCTGTTTAGCTCCAGCCTCCAAACCATAGCTTTGGGATTCTACCCAAATGTAATGACTGCAACAGTGAAACACAAAGAACATAGTGCAGTTATGTACACTTACCATAAAGATGAAGGTAAAGTTTATATTGTTGCATGTATATATATATATATATATATATATATATATATATATATATATATATATATATATATATATTTTATGGCTACTTTTTTTGGAGGCACCTGACATTGGGGGCAAGAAAAACTAAAGAAAATGGCGTTGGCTGCATGTTTTATACTCCTGACGTCATGGAAGAAGAGACAGCAACCGACGCAGGTCCCAAGACTTTGGAATTCAGGCCGACTGAGGGCAACCTGCCAACAGATTACCCAAATGTAATGACTGCAACAGTCAATACACTCGAACATCTACATTTATGGTAAGTGTACACAACTGTACTTTCTGAAGTTATCCCTCCCGGATGTTCTTCGTGTTTCACTGTTGCAGTCATCACATTTGGGTTATCTGCTTGCAGTAGCTCTCAGTTGGCCTGATTATCAAAGTCTTGGGTCCTTCGTCGGTTGCTGTCTCATCTTCCATGACGTCAGGTAGTCAGGGGTATAAAGCATGTAGCCGACACCATTACATCAGTCTTTCTTGCCGTGTGGTGCCCGAAGCAGATGTTCTTCGTGTTTCACTGTTGTAGTCATTACATTTGGGGTAATCTGCTGGCAGGTTGCCCTCAGTCGGCCTGATTAACAAAGTCTTGGGTCCTGCGTCGGATGCTGTCCCTTCTTGCATGTTGTCAGGTCGTCAGGGGTATAAAACATGCAGCTGACACCATTACATCAGTCCTTCTTGCTGTGCGGTGCCCGAAGCAGAAGCAGTTTGCAAGTGCCAGTCGGCCGACTCATGAAATTTTCGTTTTCGGGTTTCAGAACCAAAGTCTTCAACTAAAAAGCTAAGTACCCCATTGGGGAAACTTTTTCTTGTGCCTTACCGATGTCAGTAAAAGTTAATAATTGCATTACTTGTGGGAAGCAAATACCCCATAAGGATTTCCATTTGTACTGTATTCCTTGCCTAGGCCCTGACCACGACATACCGTGCTATTGGTTTTGTGCTTTATTTATTCAGTGCACTATCCATCTTTGGTACATTTTTGCTTCTAAATATTTCGGTTCTCGGTTTAATTATCCAGAAATGACGTCAGTTAGCCATCCGACTACCGGAATACTGAAAAAACACAAAGAAAAGACAGAGAGAGGCCGTTGAGGTCCAAAACTGGCGACGACACTTCTCCTAAGCCAGTCGCCAGTTCGTCGGTACTCAGTGATGTGCTTTCACAGCCCCTGATACCCGCTACTTATCCTGTACTAGACATTGTTGATGTGTTTTCAGAATCCAGTATGGCCCCTGATTCCCTGCCTCTGGCCCCTTGTAAGCAAGACAGATACTACAGGGTTCCTGTCTCCCACAAATTCCTTTTCAAAAATCCTGTCGTGGACCCTGAAACCATTTCTCAGGGGCCCAAGGGCATTAAGGCTTCTACTGCTAAAAATCCTACCCCTTCTGATAGAGAGTCCAGGGCACTGGATAGATGGGGTAAAAAGGTTTATACTTCTGCAACCTTGGCAATCAGGGCTTTAAATTGTCAATTCCGTATGCTAAAATATCAATAGCATATCATGGGACTGCTTAAACAGAAAATTATGTTGATTTCTGACTGTGGAAAATAAGGAATTATAGGATTTATTGCATTCAACTGAACAAGTTGGAAAACATACTTTGCAATGTGGTTTTGATTCTTTAGAGGCCTCTTGCAGGGCTGCTGTTACTGGGTCTGCGCTTAGAAGGCATGCTTGGCTTAAGGAGCAATCTCTGCCTGATCTTGTTAAAGCAAAATTGTTGGATGCTCTTTTGCAGCAGGACCATCTATTTGGTAATAAGGCTGAAGAAGTTCTAAAAAAGATGGATGATAAAGCAAAATCTATGCAAACTGTGAAAGATTTCTTACACTTACAACCTCCAAGATTTAGTAGGCACTGGCCTACTAAGAACTGGTCCTTTCCAGTTCCTTCCAGAGCCACTCATGCCAAACCCAGACATTCCAAAAGCACCAGGTTTCAGTCCCAAGGGACTTTCAGAACTAAGCAATGGTGTGCCTCCACTTCCAAATCTGGAAACAGCAAGACCACCTCCCTATGGTAAACAGTCTCAATGACTTTCCTTTAAAATTACCAAGCACTTACCTCTTAGCCGCCCATTTGGGGGGAAAACTGGCAACTTATAACCCAGGACAAATGGGTTTTATAGTGTCCCAGTGATACAGATTTCATTTCCACATGTTGCCAACTCCAAATGGATGGCCAGACCTGCCCCCAAATCAGTGGGCAGGGGCTCAGAAACAAGTACTTTCCCTCCTAAACATGGGGGCAATTCAACTAGTACCAGAAGAGGAAAAGGGACAAGGTTTCTATTCCAGACCTTTCCTGGTACCCAGAAAAGACAAGTCATGGCATCCAATTCTGGACCTGTCTACTCTAAACACCTTTCTGGACATTCCAAAATTCAAGATGCTGACTCTTCACCAGTTACTTCCTGTGCTAGGCAAAGATGCCTGGTTGGCAACTCTAGATTTAAAAGAGGTTCATAGGTTCATAGGTTAGTACTAGGCTAACTGCCCTTTCGAGCCATTGTAAGCCTAGCCAATTATCCCTTACCTAGGCTTACCTGCATATCTCAATCAGGGAATCTTGCAGAAGATACCTCTGCTTCAAAGCAGGCTACTTGCATTATCAGTTATCTGCACTGCCTTAGGCTTATCTACTGCACCCAATGTATTTACAAAGTGCCTGGCTCCAGTAATTGCATTTTGCAGGCAAAGAAATATTCAGATATATCCATACCTGGACGATTGTCTAATTCAGGCAGAAAACAAGGCCATTCTTCTAAAACATCTGACATTTGTAAAAAAGGTTCTAACTTGTCTAGGGTACACCATAAACGAAAATAAATCACAACTGGTACCCTCTCAAAAAATTACATTCCTGGGTGCAAGCTTGAATACAACTGCCCAGATGACTTTCCTTACGCCATAAAAGCAAATTCATTTGGTGACTTACTTCAAACAGGTGGCCACAAAAACCCTGCTATCTGCAACAAATACTGCAAGCCTTGGGGTTCATGGCCTCCTGCATTCTTCTAATTCCATATGCAAGACTGCATATGAGGAAGCTTCAGTGGTACTTAAAAGGTTTAAGGAGTCAACATTGTCACAGCCTGGAAACAATGATTCCTATCATACCTTGCCTGTAACTAGAGTTCCAATGGTGGGCAGAGGCCTGCCACCAAAACAAGGGACTGCCATTCACACCACCCCTTGCCACCCAAACCCTAACTACAGACTCATCAGACTATGCATGGGGGGCTCATCTGGCAGGGAAGTGCATTCAGGGCAAATGGAGCCCAAATCAAATGCACCTTCATATCAATCAAAAAGAAATGCTAGCTGTACAGAATGCTCTGACAGCCTTCTAGGACTGCCTTCATCCAGGACAACTAATGGTAAAGACAGACAACACCACAGTTGTGTGGTACATAAACAAGCAGGGGAAGATACACATTCCTACCCCCTCTGCAGACTAGCCATGGCATTGTGGAACACGGCCTTGAGCTATCAAGTACAACTACAAGCTCAATTCTTGCCAGGAAAGCTGAATATTTTGGCAGACGAACTAAGCAGAAATCTCATGGACCCACAGAAATGGAAACTGGAACCACAGATTTTCAACATGGTGACATGCAAATGGGGGAGCCCAGACATAGATCTTTTTGCCTCACCCCAGAACTACCAGTTGGACAAATTTTGCACAAGAACTCTTCACAAAAATGCTCTGTCCTTCAGCTGGGAAAACCTATCAGTCTTTGCCTTTCCCCCTCTGACTCTGCTCTCCAAAGTTCTACTAAAAGTCAAACAGGACAAACCAAAAATGATTTTGATTCTCCAGACTGGCCTCGCCAACACTGGTACCCATGCCTACGCAGTCTGTCACATATTTCTCCATGGCACCTGCCTCAGACACCTTCCTTACTGTCTTAGCAGAACAACCAAATTCTGCACCCTCAGCTCCAAACATTGAATCTTGCAGCTTGGCTAATCACTTAAATTCCCCCTTAGCATACCTCAGCAAACCTGTGATGGATGTCATTTTAGAGGCGAGAACACCTAGTACTAGAAAATCTTCTGCTGACAAATGGAATAGATTCTGTTCCTGGAATCAATCTCAAAGGATGAGCACAGCAGTGCCCAATTTATCTCAGAATTTGCAATGCTTAACTGAGATGCTTCACAAGGGTCTGTCTTTTTCTTCCATAAAAATCCATGCCTCAGCCATTTCAGCTCATTACAACACAGAACGCCCCCTCTTCTCTCATCGTTTGCTAAAGCAGTATCTCAGAGGGGCCAAAAACTTGAGGCCACCCAGGAGAGCTCCAACCCCTGCCTGGGACCTTAACTTTGTATTGGAGAAACTCACTCTACCTCCTTTCGAGCCAGCTGCTACTGCAGACTTAAAATTTATTTCCTGGAAAACAGCCTTCCTTTTAGCAATCACTTCAGCTAGAAGGATTTTTGAATTACAGGACCTTGTGGCAGTGGAGCCTTTCATCATCTTTCATGCGGACAGGGTGTCACTCAGGACCAATCCATCCTTCATGCCCAAGGTGGTATTCTGTGTGGCTCTTAATCAGTCCATTCATTTGCCAACTTTCTTTCCCAATCCACAGAACAAGGGGGAGTGGATTCTGCATTCATTAGATGTGCACAGACAACTTAGATTTTATTAGGAAAGTACTAAATCTCGAAGAAAATCTGAACAACTGCTGGTAGCATTTGCTGCAGGGGCAAAGGGAAAGGCTATTTCAAAGCAAACCATTTCCAAATGGATAACCTATCCCCCAGGTGATCAGATCTCACTCCACCAGGGCTGCATCTACTTCTGCAGCCTTTCTCAGATGTGTTCCTACCAGGGATATTCTAGAAGCTGCTACCTGGAGTTCAGTTCATACTTTCACCAAGTACTATCATTTACCAATCTTCTCTAAATCCAGTGCTGGCTTTTGCTACTGCTGATGTTCATCGTGTTTCACTGTTGCAGTCATTACAGTTTGGTTATCCTGCTGGCAGGCTACCCGCAGTCAGCCAGAGTTCCAAAGTCTAGGTCCGGCGTCGGTTGCTGTCACCTCCTCCCTGATGTCAGTGTGCCAGGGGTATAAAAGATGCAGCCGACACCATTTTCTCCAGTCTTTCTTGCCGCGCGGTGCCTGAAGCAAAAGCTGTTCGCGAGTGCCGGTCGGCTGACTCCTGAGATTTTCAAATTCTAATTTCAGATCCGAAGTCTTCATTAAAGCTAAGTACCCCATTGGGGAAACATTTTTTCTTGCTCCAGACCGATGTTAGAAAACGTTAATTGTATTTCTAGTGGGAAGCAAATACCTCATAAGGATTTTCATTCTTACTGTATTCCTTGCCTAGGCCCTGACCACGACGTTGCTAGTTGTCGATTTTGTGCTAGATTTAACCAACGCACTATTAAGCGTTGGTACGATTTTGCATTTCATTACTTTGGCAGAAGATTCAATTATATAATGCCATTGGAATAGCCGACTACCGGAGTTTATAAAAAGCGCAAAGAAAAAGAAAAGGACTGGCATCTGAGGTTCAAAACTGACGAGGCTTTGGTTAGGCCTGTCGCCGGTTCTCAGTGAGGTGCTTTCACAGCCCCTGACGCCCGCTACCTCAGAGCCACAGGCCACTTCCGACTCCCACATGGAGCCGACTAGGCCACTGGATACTCAAGGTATTGGACACTCGGAAACTATTCCCTCAGATGGGTCCGGAGCCGCTGAGCAGGCATCGGCTTCTGAGGGTGTTTTCAGACCTACACAATTATATGTAAAACCAACTACAGCTTCAAAGGCAAAGACTAAAGCAGCTCTAAAGACAAAGAAACAAGTACAGCATTCACATGGACAGGCCTCCATGCCTAAAAAACAGATGCTTAAAATGGCTGAAGACCTAATTACTTTGATCAGGGCTTCCCATCCTCCTCCTTACAAGAGGCCTAGGCAAGAGATAGAATATGAGTCTTCAGATCAGGTTTCTATTTCCTCTGATTCCTCTTCTGAACAGGAATATTCCCTTCCTCCCTATGAAGATTCTGATGCTGAAGAATCTATCCCTTCAGCCTCTCCTCCTGAGGATTATTCTTTTTGGGAGACCCTGCATACTATGAGGGAGCATTTCCACTGGGAGAGCCAAGATTACTCAGAATCCAAGAAAAGGCTCAGAGACTTCCTTTTATTACCTCAGCACAGGCCCCTTGCTATTCCTCCTGTTTTAGACATTGTAGATGTATTTTCAGAGTCCGGTCTGTCTCCTGACTCTTTACCACCAGCTCCTGTTAAGCCAGACAGATAGTACAGGGTTTCTGATTCACATAAATTTCTTTACAAAAGCCCTGCTGCTGACCCAGAAACTATTTCTCAGGGTCCCAAGGGGGTCAAGGCTTCCACTGCATAAAAACCCTATCCCCTCTGATAGGGATTCAAGGGCCCTGGACAGATGGGGGAAAAAGATTTACACTTCTGCTACATTGGCTATAAGAGCTTTAAATTGTCAATTTCATATGCTTAAATATCAGCAATATCTTATGTCACTGCTTAAACAGAACATTTTGGCAAATTCAGAATGTGCAGAAAACAAAGAAATGCAGGATTTATTGCATGTAGCTGAACAAGTGGGAAAGCATACTTTGCAATGTGGTTTTGATTCTCTAGAGGCCTCCTGCAGGGCCACAGTTACAGGTTCTGTCATTAGGAGGCATGCTTGGTTAAAAGAACAGAATCTGCCTGATCATGTTAAAGCAAAACTATTAGATGCTCCATTACAACATGATACCTTGTTTGGTGTTAAAGCAGAAGAGGTGTTGAAGAAAATGGAGGACAAAGCTAAATCTATGCAAACAGTGAAGGATTTCTTACAGGTACAGCCTCCCAGATTTAGCAGGAACTGGCCTACAAAGAATTGGTCCTTTCCAGTGTCAGACAGGCCACAAAGAGGCAGATACAGATGCCCCAGAGGCAGATCACAGCCCCAAGGCTCATACAGGCCTAAACATTGGGGTGCTTCTACCTCCAAAAGTGGAGAGGAAAAATCACAGCCATACAGGAAACAGTCTCAATGACTTCCCCCTGCCAGCACCAAGCACTTATCTTCTGGCAGCTCCTTTGGGGGGAAAACTAGCACTTTTTCACAAAATTGGCACATGATCACCCAGGACAAATGGGTCTTAAATATCGTATCTCAAGGCTACAGGTTCCACTTTCACACCCTGCCAAGGCCAAATGGTATGCCAAACCTGCCACGCAATCAATGGGCAGAGGCACAAAAACAAGTTTTATCTCTCATGGACATGAGAGCCATTCAGCAAGTACCACAGCAAGAGCAGGGACAAGGATTTTACTCAAGGCTATTCTTGGTACCCAGGAAGGACAAAGTCTGGAGACCAATACTGGACCTGTCTATCCTAAACACATACCTGGATATTCCAAAATTCAAAATGTTAACTCTGCAGCAGCTTCTGCCCATGCTGGGCATGAAGGCTTGACTTATGACTTTAGACCTAAAAGAGGCATACCTGTATGTCCTAATCAGGCAATCATGTAGAAGATACCTCAGATTTATAGCTGGCTCAGTGCACTACCAATTCTCTGCACTGCCCTTTGGATTATCTACTGCACCCAGGGTCTTCATAAATTGCCTGGCCCCAGTAATTGCATTCTGCAGACAAAGAGGAATACAAATATATCCTTACTTGGATGACTGCCTTATTCAAGCAGAGAACAAGGACATCCTACTACAGCATCTGGCGTTTGTAAAAAGATTACTAACAGGTCTAGTGTACACAGTAAATGAAAAGAAATCAGAACTCTTACCCTCTCAAGAGATAATATTCCTGGGTGCAAGCTTAAATACAACTGCCCAGATGGCTTATCTCACGCCAAACACAAACAACTGACTACTTATTTCAAAATGTTGGCAACAAAGACCCAGTTATCCGCAAGAAAAATTCTGCAGGCTTTGGGCTTCATGGCATCCTGCATACTACTAATTCCATATACAAGACTGCATATGAGGAAACTTCAATGGTATTTAAAAATTGTTTGGACTCAACATTGCCACAGCCTGGAAACAATAATTACCCTCATTCCCTGCCTGCAACAGGAGTTTTGATGGTGGGCAAAAGCCTGTCACCTCAACACGGGACAGCCATTCACCTTACCCACAGCCAGGCAGACATTGACAACAGATGAATCAGATTATGCCTGGGGTGGCCCATATGGCAGGAAGATGTATTCAGGGCACATGGTCCGCAAGTCAAATGCATCTACATATCAATCAAAAAGAGATGCTAGCTGTTCAGAATGCCCTGACAGCCTTCAAGGATATACTTCATCCAGGACAACTACTGATAAAGACGGACAATACTACAGTCATGTGGTACATAAACAAGCAGGGGGGCACGCATTCCTACCCCCTCTGCAGACTAGCCATGAACTTGTGGGACACAGCACTAACTTACCAAGTACATCTGCAAGCACAATTCCTGCCAGTAAGGATAAATACTCTGGCAGATGAACTAAGCAGAAACATAATGGATCCCCACGAGTGGAAATTGGATCCACAAGTCTTCAGCATGATAACAAGGAACTGGGGGGGGGGGGGGCGGATATAGACCTGTTTGCCTCCCCTCACAACTGCCAACTACAGAGATTCTGCACAAGGACTTATCACAAGCAAGCATGGAAAGTGATTGCTCTATCTTTCAGCTGGAAAAACCTAACAGTATATGCCTTTCCTCCTCTGCCTCTCCTCCCCAAGGTACTCCTCAAGGTCAGACAAGAGAAGCCAAAAATGATACTGATTGCCCCAGAGTGGCCCCGCCAGCACTGGTACCCAATCCTAAAGAGCTTGTCTCAATGCCCATCTTAGACATTACCTCAAATTCCTCACTTATTGAAGCAACAAGACAGTATGATACTGCACAGCCAACTCAGGACCTTAAACCTGGCAGCATGGCGAATAATGTAGCCATTCAAGATGCACCTCTCTCTAAAGCAGTGATGGATGTTATTTTGGAGGCCCGGAGGCCTAGCACCAGAAAATCTTATGCAGAAAAATGGAAGAGATTCTGTGCTTGGAACCAGGCATAAGGTATTGACACGACTGTTTCAAATATTCCTCAGATTTTGCAATACTTAACTGAGATGCTGGATAAGGGCCTTTCCTTTTCATCAATTAAAATTCATGCCTCTGCCATTTCAGCTCATTACAATAACATAAGACCTCCAAGGAGAGCACCAATACCTGCATGGGACCTCAACTATGTCTTGGAAAAACTCACACTGCCTCCGTTTCAGCCAACCTCTGCAGCTGATATAAAATTCTTATCCTGGAAAACAGCTCTGCTCTTAGCAATTACCTCAGCTAGACGAGTCTCTTACAGGCACTCATGGCTGTGGAACCTTTTATCATTTTCCATCCTGACAGGGTTTCTCTAAGGACAAACCCTACATTTATGCCTAAGGTAGTGTCTATTGTGGCCCTTAACCAAACAATTCATTTGCCTACTTTTTATCCAAACCCACAGAATAAGGGTGAGAGACTTCTGCATTCTTTGGACATTCACAGGCAGCTACGTTTCTACTTGGACAGAACCAAAGTTTTCAGAAAGACGGAACAACTTCTAGTAGCATATGCTGCAGGATCACAAGGAAAGCCTATCTCAAAACAGACTATTTCCAAGTGGATAGACCACTGCATTCGTTTCTGCTATTCACAGCATGGCAAATCAGTGCCTAAGGGCATTAGGCCACATTCAACCAGAGCAGCAGCCACTTCAGCAGCCTTCCTCAGAGGAGTACCAACCAAAGACATCTTAGAGGCTGCAACTTGGAGTTCAGTGCATACTTTTACAAAGCACTATCACTTCTTTAATCTAAGTCCAGAGCAGGCTTTGCCACTGCAGTTCTGCAGGGCCTGATAGCCTCTCCTAATCCTATTTAGCACCAGCCTCCCAACCTTAACTTTGGGATTCAACCCAATTGTAATGACTGCAACAGTGAAACACAGTGAACATAGTACAGTTGTGTACCTACCATAAATGTAGATGGTCAAGTGTATTCACTGTTGCCGTCCAGGTTACCCTCCCACCATCCCCCTTTTTACCTTGCTGGGACTTATCTGTACTTCTCTATTCTATACAACCTATGTGGTGTATTTGCTTGTAGATGAAGGAAAAGTTGATTTTTGTATATGCATGCTTATTGGCATAATTTCGCATACCGTTTTAGGGGCACCTGACATCTGGGGCAAGAAAAACTGAAGAAAATGGCGTTGGCTGCATCTTTTATACCCCTGGCGCACTGACATCAGGGAGGAAGTGACAGCAACCAACGCCAGACCTAGACTTTGGAACTCGGGCCAATTGCGAGTAGCCTGCCGGCAGGATAACCCAATTGTAATGACTGCAACAGTGAATACACTTGAACATCTACATTTATGGTAAGTACACAACTGTACTTTTTGCAGGGCCTTATATATAGACGGTCCTAATGCTGTATAAATCCATCCTCCCAACCATAGTTTTGTGAATCTACCCAAATGTAATGACTGCAACAGTGAAACACGAAGAACATAATATAGTTGTGTACACTTACCATAAATGTAGATGCTCAAGTGTATTCACTGTTGCAGTCCTGGTTACCCACCAGCCCCCTGTTTTTTCTCTTACTATGCCTCTCCCTTCTTTTACTACACTTAAAAGCCTTTTTGGTGTATTTGCTTTTGTTTGGAGGTATATTGTTGTGTTTTAAATTATTTATATATTTTGCTCCCCATTTGGGGGGCACCTGACATCTGAGGCAAGAACCACTGATGTAATGGCGTTGGCTGCATGTTTTACACCCCTGATGACCTGACGTCATGGAAGAAGGGACAGCATCTGACGCAGGACCCAAGACTTTGTTAATCAGGCCAACTGAGGGCAACTTGCCAGCAGATTACCTCAAATGTAATGACTGCAACAGTGAATACACTCAAACATCTACATTTATGGTAAGTGTACACATCTGTACTTTTGCAAGTGCCGGTCGGCAGACTCCTGAAATTTTCGTTTTCTAGTTTCAGAACCAAAGTCTTCAACTAAAGCTAAGTACCCCGTTGGGGAAACTTTTTCTTGCTCTAAACTGATGTCAGTAAAAGTTAATAATTGTATTTCTTGTGGTAAGCAAATACCTCCTAAAGAATTTCATTCGTACTGTATTCCTTGCCTAGGCCCTGACCACGACGTACCTCGCTGTCGGTTTTGTGCCTTATTTAAAACATGAACTATTCGTTGTCAGTATATTTTCACTTCTAAATATTTTGGTATTCAGTTAAATTATCCAGCTATGTCTTTGGTAATCCAACCGACTACCGACATTCCGAAAAAATGCAAAGATAAAGACAGAGACAGGCCACCTAGGTCCAAAGCTGCCGGTGACCCTTCTCCTAAGGTAGTCGCCAGTTTGCCGGTACTCGGGCACTTTCATAGTCCCTGATAACTGCTATTTCAGATTTGTAGGCCTCTATTGAGACGCATTTGGTGTCCAGTATGCCGCGAGATGCTTCAACTGGGGAACCCGCAGATGTCTCTATCTTGGATGGGTCCGGAGCCGCTGTGCAGGCACCGGCTTCTGAGGGTGTATTCAGGCCTACTGACTTGCATATTAAACCAATGCCATCTTCTTCAAGGCCTAAAACTCGAACCATGCCTAGGAAATTGATGCCCAGACTGCATGGTCAGGCCTCTATGCCTAAAAAACAAATAAGAATGGCTGAAGACCTTATTACTTTAATCAGGGGAAGCCAACATTCCCCCTCTAAGAGACCTAGGATTTGCTTATGATACTTCTGACCAGGATTCTGAAATTTCTGTTTCCTCTGAGGACCAGGATTTATCCTACCTATGAGGATTCTGATGCAGAGGACTCTATTCCCTCTGTTTCTCCCCCAGAGGATTTTTCTTTTGGTGAATCCTTGCATACTCTTAGGGAGCATTTTCACTGGGAAAGCCAGGATTACTCTGATTCTAAAAAGAGGCTTAGAGATTTCGTACTCCTGCCCCAACACAGGCCTTTAGCTATCCTTCTTGTGCTGGACATTGTTGTCGATGCCTTTTTAGGATCTAGCTTGGCCCATGACTCTTTACCTCTTGCTCCCAGAAAACCTGATAGATATTACAGGGTTCCTGATTCTCACAAGTTCCTTTTGAAAAATCCTACTGCGGATCCTGAGACCATTTCACAGGGACCCAAGGGCATTAAGGCTACTACTGCCAAAAATCTTACCCTCTCTGACAGAGATTCCAGGGCCCTGGATAGATGGGGTAAGAAGGTATACACCTCTGCAACCTTGGCCATCAGGGCCTTAAATTGCCAGTTTCATATGTTGAAGTATCAGCAGCATATTATTGGATTGTTAAACAGAAAATTATGTTGATTCCTGATTGTGCTGAAAATAAGGATTTACAGGATTTAATGCATTCTGCTGAAGAGGTTGGAAAACATACTTTGGAATGTGGTTTTGATTCACTGGAGGCATCTTGCAGGGCTGCTGTCACCGGGTCTGTACTTAGAAGGCATGCTTGGCTTAAGGTGCAAACTTTGCCAGATCATGTTAAAACTAAATTGCTGGATGCTCCCTTAAATCAGGACTGCCTTTTTGACAACAAAGCAGAAGTTCTTAAAAAGATGGAGGAAAAAGCTAAATATATGCAAACTGTTAAAGATTTCTTACAAGTGCAGCCTCCAATATTTAGTAGGCATTGGCCCTCAAACAATTGGTCCTTTCCTGCCTCTTCCAGGCCTTCTCAGTTAAAAAGCAGAACCAGCAGAACACCTAGACTTCATTCCCAGTTTACGCAGAGAACTAAGCAGTGTTCCCACTTCCAAATCAGGGAGTAGTAAGACTCCCCCCTATGGTAAGCTGTCTCAATGACTTAACTTTAAAACTTCCAAGCACTTCTCAACTGACTGCTCCTTTAGGGGGAAAGATTGCTCTGCAAGCAAAAAACTGGGAACTCATTACCCAGGACAAATGGGTTTTAAACATAGTTTCCCAAGGATACAGATTACACTTCCACACGTTACCAACCCCAATTGGTTGGCCAGATCTACCCCCAACTCAGTGGGCAGAGGCTCAAAAGCAAGTACTCTCTCTCTCTCAAGATTAAAGGCTATTCAGACTGTACCAGAAGAGGAAAAGTGACAAGGTTTCTACTCAAGGCTTTCCCTGGTACCCAGAAAAGACAACTCATGGCGTCCTATCCTGGACCTTTCTATCCTAAACACCTTTTTAGTGATTCCAAAATTCAAGATGCTAACTCTTCACCACTTGCTTCCCATGATAGGCAAAGATGCCTGGTTGGCAACACTGGATTTAAAGGAAGCCTACCTGCACATCCCAATCAGGGAATCTTGCAAAATATACCTACGCTTCAAAGCAGGCTGCATGCACTATCAGTTCTCTGCACTGCCCTTTGGCTTATCCACTGCACCCGGGGTATTCACAAAGTGTCTAGCTCCCGTCATTGCATTTTGCAGGCAAAGAAATATTCAAATATACCCATACCTGGACGATTGTCTAATTTAGGCAGAAAGCCAGGACATACTTCTGAATCATCTGGCATTTGTACAAAAGGTGCTAACTTGTCTGGAGTACACTATAAACGAAAAGAAATCACATCTGGTACATTGTCAACAAATTATATTCCTGGGAGCAAGTTTGAACACAACTTCCCTGATGGCTTTCCTCACGCCAGAGGAACAAATTCATTTGACAACCTACTTCAAACTAATGGCCACAAAATCCCTGCTATCTGCAAGGCAAATACTGCAAGCCTTGGGGTTCATGGCCTCGTGCATTCTACTAATTCCATATGCAAGACTGCATATGAGGAAACTACAATGGTATCTAAAAAGGCTATGGTGTCAACATTCTCAGGATCTAGAAGCAATGATTCCTGTCATACCTTGCCTATGATTAGAATTCCTTTGGAGGCCTGCCACCAAAACAACAGACTACCATTCACTCTACCCCCTGCCTCCCAAACCCTAACAACAGATGCATCAGACTATGCATGGGGGGCTCACCTGGCAGGGAAGTGCATTCAGGGCAAATGGAACCCAAGTCAAATGCTCCTGCATATCAATCAAAAAGAAATGTTAGCTGTACAGAATGTTCTGACAGCATTCAAGGACCACATTCTTCCAGGACAACACCACTGTTATGTGGTACATAAACAAGCAGGGGGGTACCCATTCTTATCCCCCTCTGCAGACTTGCCATGGCTCTGTGGAACACAGCCTTAAGCTACCAAGTACATCTGTAGGCTCAATTCCTGCTAGGAAAACTAAATACACTGGCAGACGAACTAAGCAGAAATCTCATGGACCCACACGAGTGGAAACTGGAGCCAAAGACTTTCAACATGTTGATCAACAAATGGGGAGCCCAGATATAGACCTGTTTGCCTCCCCACAGAACTACGAATTGGACAAATTCTGCACAATGACTCCTCACAAACAAGCTTGGAAAGTGGATGCTCTGTCCTTCAGCTGGAAAAATCTATCAGTTTATGCCTTTCCTCCTCTGCCTCTCCTCTCCTCTCCAAAGTATTACTAAAGATCAAACAGGACAAACCAAGGATGATACTGCACCAGACTGGTACCCCCCACTTGTGCAGTGTGTCACAGCTAACCCCATGGCACCTGCCTCAGACCCCTACCCTGCTGTCACAGCAGGATAGCCAGATTCTGCACCCCCAGCTTCAAACCCTGAACCTGGCAACCTGGCTAATTATCTAATCTCTCCATTACCATCCCTCAGTAAACAAGTGTGGGATGTCATTTTGGAGGCAAGGAGGCCTAGTACTAGAAAATCATATGCTGAAAATTGGAAAAGATTCTGTGCCTGGAACAAAACTCAAGGGATGGCCACAGCAGCACCCAATTTACCTCAGATGCTTCACAAGGGCCTTTCCTTTTCTTCCATCAAAATTGATGCCTCAGCCATTTCAGCTCATTACAACACAGAACCACCCCTCTTTTTGCACCCACTGTTCAAGCAGTTCCTCAGAGGGGCCAAAAACTTAAGGCCACCCAGGAGAGCCCAAACTCCAGCCTGGGACCTTAACTTTTTATTGGAAAAACTCACTCTTCCTCCTTTTGAGCCAGCTGCAACTGCAGAGTTAAAATTCCTTTCTTGGAAAATAGCTTTCCTTTTAGCAATCACTTCAGCAAGAAGGGTATCTGAATTACAGGTCCTTATGGCAGTGGAGCCCTTCATCATCTTTCATGTGGACGGGTTGTCCCTCATGACCAATCCCTCTTTCATGCCCAAGGTGGTATCCAGTGTGGCTCATCAGTCCATTCATTTGCCAACCTTCTTTTCTAATCCACAGAACAAAGGGGAACGGATACTGCACTCCTTAGATGTGCACAGACAACTTGATTTTACTTGGACAGGACTAAACCTCAAAGGAAATCTGCTGTTGGCATTTGCTGCAGGGAAAGAGGGAAGGCCATTTCAAAGCAAACCATCTCCAAATGGATAGGCCATTGCATTAATTTCTGCTATAAGCACCATGGAAAACCTATCCCACAGGGGATTAGACCCCATTCAACCAGGGCTGCGTCTACCTCTACAGCCTTTCTCAGAGGTGTCCCTACCAGAGACATCCTAGAAGCTGCTACCTGGAGTTCTGTACATACTTTCACCAAGCATTACCATTTGTCAATTTTCTCTAAATCCAGAGCTGGCTTTGCCACTGCAGTCTTACAGAGCCTTATAGCTGCTCCTAATGCTACTGAATTCCTCCTTCCATCCTTAGCTTTGGGACAATTCCCAAATGTGATGACTGCAACAGTGAAACACGAACGTAGTGCAGTTGTGTACACTTACCATAAATGTAGATGTTCAAATGTATTCACTGTTGCAGTCCTGGTTACCCTCCCTCCAGCCCCCTGACTTCTTTTGGCTATACCTCTACTCTCCTTTACTATGCTTAAAAGCTTTTTGGTGTATTTGCTTTTTTGTTGGAGGTATAACCTTTTATGTATATATATTTAATTGCTTCCATTAGGGGGTACCTGATATCTGGGGCAAGAAAAACTGATGTAATTGGGTTGGCTGCATACTTTACCTGATGTCACGAAAGATGAAACAGCAACCGATGCAGGACCCAAGACTTTGATAATCAGGCCGACTGAGGACTACTACAAGCAGATAACCCAAATGTGATGACTGCAACAGAGAATACACTCAAACATTTACATTTATGGTAAGTGTACACAACTGTACTTTCCAGACTCCCATCCCTTCTCAGGTGGGCCTGCTGTACATGTAGTGGACTCTCAGTCAGCACCAATGACATCAGTATCAGAACCCTCTTTTCACATGCACCTCTCCCAACCCTCTATTTGGGACCCTGGGTACAGGAGTCACAAGAACCCTCTTTGAAGGGAACCCCTTCTCAGGAGTCCTCCTCAGAAGATCCCACTGTGGAGCCACCTCGGAAGAAACAGTGAAAGAGGAAGCACCTTGATTCACTGGAGGAATCTCTCACCGAAGACACTGATTGTGATGAGGGGGAAGGGTCCCCACGGTCTTCCCCAGATGACATTTCATTCAGAGACATTCTCAAAATCCTCAAGCAGAAGGGAGACTGAAGTCCTATAACCTTTCTTTTGAGGAATCTGTGTTCCTGCAGGCCTTCCGTGCCCGGCTTTCTACTTCCTGGGTGACTCCACTGGCAGCTGACCTTGTTAAAATCATTGTACAGCATGCCTGGAAGCCCTCGGACAATGTAGAACCTGTCCCTCAGAGGCCAGACAAAAAAATTATATCTACACCTGAAGACCAGCCCCACTGGTCCTAGCAGTTGACAGCTGATTCTATGATCATGGCAGCGGCCACCAAGATGGAACTGGCAGAAGATAGTTCCACCATCCATCCTCCAAACAGAGAGTCACAGACCATGGGCAGACTAGGGAAACAGACCTATGCTTCAGCAACATTCACCATTTGGTCACTGTTCTATCTGGCACACTTTGCTCACCTCCAAAGAGACCTAATTTCTGAAATGTCTCCCTCTTTGGTGGAGTACTGCCTGATGAGGTGCATGATACTGTCGCCTCACAGCTAGCTACCCTTGAATCCATCTTGAACTGCTCAATGCGTTTGATATCTCACGAGGGGGCAGCTTGAGCTGCCACATCAGGCGTTGTCATGAGACGTAATGCTTGGATGTGGTTGTATGACTTCGCAGACCCCTTTAAATCTTCCTTCGTCAATGCACCTGTTGACGATTCTACACTTTTTGGACCCAAAGTACAAGACACATTTGCACGTAGTGAGAAAGATGGAAATACCTTGTCTGCTGTGGGCATATGCCTTTCCAACCCCCAGAGGTCCTACTCCAGGAACCAGAAGGGAGGAAAAATGTGGTTCAAGAAATCCCAAGGACCTTTTCATGGCACTCGTGGTTAACAATCCCCCCGGGGCAGAGGGGACAACTCATATGGAAGACATCCCTTTTAGGGTAAAGGGGGTCCACATAACCAGAGTGCTAAAGATTCTTTCTCCGGCAGACCCTACCAGTGCTCCTGAGCAGCGGCCCAATTGCTTTCCTCTAGAAGCAGTCGGGGGTCATTCTTCTCTGCATCTACCAGCCTGGCATCTTATTACTACTGATGTTTGGGTGCAGAGAATAATATCCAGAGGCTACCAAATACTATTCGATTTAACTCCCATCCCCAATGTACCACCCAATCAGAGGGAATTAGGAGCTTTAGAAATAGAAAAGCTGCTAAGGAAAAGAGTCATCCAACCAGTACCACCAGACCAGACAAGATCCAGGTTTTTCTTGAGGTTCTTTTTAGTGCCAAAAAAGACAGAGGACAGGAGACGAATCCCGGATCTCGGATCTCAGCCTATTGAACAAATTTATCAAACTTCAAAATTTCTGGATGGTCATGATACAGTCCATTCTTCCCTTTCTAGGGAGGGATAACTGGATGTGCTGTATAGACATTCCAGGATGCATACTACCACATAAAGATGGATCACCCCTCCCGGAGGTTTCTCCACTCCCGGCTGGGAGCCAGCCACTACCAGTTCAGGGCACTGGCATTCAGTTTCTTGACAGCCCCTCGAATGTTCACCAAATGTATGGCAGTTGTGGTAGCTCATCTTCGACTAGAAGGATTTCAGGTGTTTCCTTATCTAGACGATTGGCTCCTTACTGCTCGGACCAGGAATCTTCTTACACTTAAGGTCTCGCTCTCCGCTTGGGGATTACAATCAGCAAGGACAAATCTCAATGTTTCCAAAGAAGACACTGGAATTCATTGGAGCGGTCTTCGACACAACATCCTGTCAAGCTTCTCTCCCCCTCTCAGGTTTTCAAACATAACACACCAAATCCAAGACCTTCTTCTCAGAGCTATGTATCAGCATGTCTTGTACTGCAACCCTTAGGCTCCCTGGCGGCTGCCATTACGTTGGTACCAGTGGCGAGACTGCACATGAGAATCCTACAGTGGCTCCTTTCTGCACAATGGTTGTCGCTAATTTACCCACTCGAACACGTTATGTCTTTCAAACTGTTGCAAGGAAGAAATGTTATGGTGGATGAACCCACAAACGAATCTTTGGTGTCGACCGTTCTGTCTTCCCCAGCCCATGGCCACGATGACCACAGACGCTTCCCTGTTAGGGTGGGGGGCATTTCCAGGGAAAGACTGTCCAAGGCACCTGGTCCCCCATGGAGGCCAATTTGCACATAAATGTCCTGGAACTGAGGGCAGTTCTCCTAGCATTGCAAATGTTCCATGCATCTTTACCCTCTGGGACCATTGCAATTCAGTCAGACAGCATGTCAGTCATCTGGTATATAAACAAGCAAGGTAGAACCAGGTCTTACCCCCTGTGTCAGGAAGTCATGAGGATTTGGCACTGGGCGATAGCTTCCAACTGCTTCCTTATAGCAACACACATTCCTGGGAGTTCCAACCTTATTGTGGACAATCTGAGCAGGAACATCCTGATGCCTCACAAGTGGTCCCACAACCCTGTAACAGCAGATTGGATCGCACAACGCTGGGGCAAGCCTTGCTGCAACCTGTTTGCTTCCCCCCCTAAACTACAAATGCAGAAGCTACTTTACCCTGATCCCCCCCTCAAGAGGAACCACCGAGGGATGCTGTTAATGCACGATTGGCCACAGTGTCTTCCCTATAGCCTCATCTGATTCACAGTCTGTGTTCCTGGATCATTCCCAAGACCTGTTATCTCACTCTCAGGGACTGATTCATCTGAACCTGCACAGTCTCAAGCTCACAGTTTGGTTCCTTCACTTCCAGTGATTGTCAGGCTGCCTGACATCCCATCTCCTGTTCATGAAATTCTTCTGGCTTCACACAAACCTTCCACTAGGAAAGTTTATTCTAGTAAATATACTAGGTTCTCTATTTGGGCCAAAGATCAGAACTTAGACCCTTTCTCTATGACTATTCAAAAGATCCTACAATACCTGACTACTGTTTTGCATGCAGAAGCCTCAGCTTTGATGATCACTGTACATTTAGCAACTATCGCCAATTTTCATGATCTTGATAATTTTTCAATTATGTCACACCGCCTATGCAAGACAATTTTGAAAGGAGTATTACTTGTTAAACCTCTGGTCAAGCCTCCCTTAGAACCCTGGGACTTGACTTTGGTACTTCAGTCTCTCACAGGTTCTCCTTTCGAGCCTTTTGATTCATGTGATTTGCAATTTTTGTCATGGAAAACCTTACTTCTAGTAGCACTTACCTCAGCAGGAAGAGTATCTGAGATGCAGGCTTTGAGTGTCAAGAGTCCTTACTTGATCTTCCACATGGATATGGTGTCCCTTCGTACTGACCCTTCTTTCTTGCCCAAGGTCATTTCTGGCTTTTCCATTAACCAATCTATTGACCTGCCGGTTTTCTTCCCTCAGCATTCTAACAGAGGGGAGTACCTTTTGCACACCCTTGATGTGCATCGGCAGCTTCGTTGTTATTTGGACAGGACTAAATCTTTCAGGAAAACAGATAAATTGTTTGTGGCCTTTGCAGGACCCAGATTGGGTAAACCTGTTTCCAGTGACTTTATCCACCTGTCTTAGAAACATCATTACCTTTATCTACCAACAGAATAATCTCTCCTTACCTTCCAGAATGAAGGCTCATTCTACCAGATCTATGGCTACTTCTATAGCATTTCATTCCGGAGCCTCTATGGATGATATCTGCACAGCAGCCACTTGGGTATACCTTATATCTCATTACAAATTGGATTTGGCCTCCAGAGGATGTGCATCTTTTGGTTCTGTGGTGCTCAGGAATATCCTTCCTTAGGGCCACCCAGGACTCATGTAGCTGGGGACTCGGTCCTAATGGTAATGAATAAACAAAGATTTACACCATCAGATAAAGAAGTTATGTCTTACCACAACATTCCATCTGTGTTGTAGATCTTTGTTCATTCATTACTTCCCTCCATCCTTCCCCCTGCCTAGACTCCTGGTGGACTTTAGGAACTCCTGGTTATGGTATTTGCTCAGACAGAGCCTCCTACTATTTTTTTCTATTACTACATCTATTATCTAAGGGCGGGCAAACTCGATCTGAAGTAACTAGGAGAGGGGCATTATGCGTAGGTTTCAGCTGAGAGTTTTTGGCTGGCGAGAGCTTGAAAACGGCCGTAGGTCTTAATGGTAATGAATGGAAAAAGATCTACAACACAGATGGAATGTTATGGTAAAATATAACTTCTTTTTCCTTTCCTGCTTGTGCAGAAAATAAAGAATTACAAGAGCGTATGCATTCTGCAAGCCAAGTTACTAAGCACACCTCACAATGTGGCTTTGATGCCCTAGAAGCATCTTGCAGGGCAGCAGTCACTGGTGCTGTCCTTAGAAGGCATGCTTGGCTTAAGGAACAGTACATGTCAAGTCAAAATGATTGGACACACCATTGAACAAAGACGATTTGTTTGGCACCAAGGCAGAAGAGGTCTTAAAAAAGATGTAAGAAAAAGCTAAATCTATGCAGACAGTTATAGACTTTTTACAGGTCCAACCTCTGAGTTACAGTAGGCATTGCCCCTCCAAGCACTGGTCCTCAACATAGTGTCTCAGGGATACAGATTTTATTTCCACACGCTGCCAACCCCAGAAGGGTTCCGAGATCTTCCTCCAAACCAGTGGGCAGAGGCCAAAAGGAAGTCCATTTCCTGGTCTCCATGAGGACAATACAGCATGTTCCTGCAGACCAGCTAGACCAAGGTTTCTATTCCAGACTCTTCCTGGTACCCAGAAAAGAGGGCACCTGGCACACAATCCTCGATCTATTCAATCTAAATACCTTTCTGGTGATACCAAAATTCAAAATGCTCACCCTCCAGCAGCTTCTTCCTATGCTTTCCAAGGATGCTTGGTTAGCCTCCCTAGACCTAAAACAGGCCTACCTACACATCCCAATGAAGGAATCTTTCAGGAAATATCTATGTTTCAGGGCAGGATCTATGCACTTTCAGTTCTCTGCACTTCCCTTTGGCTTATCCACTGCTCCCAGAGTTTTCACAAAATGCCTGGCTCCAGCCGTTGCTTTTTGCAGACAAAGAAATATTCAGATTTAACCCTACTTAGACAATTGCCTGATTCAGGCAGACAGGAAAGGCTGTTACAGCACCTGACCTTTGCAAAGGACCTACTGACCTCCCTGGAGTATACTATCAATGAAAAGACATGAAAACTAGCCCCACACAAAAAATTGTATTCCTGGGAGCAAGCCTGGACACAGCATCCCAGGTATTCCTTACTCCAGAAAAACAAACCTGCCTGACAGGCTATGTCTCTCAACTACCCACCAGAACCCAGTTATCCGCAAAGAAAATCCTGCAAGCTCTAGGGTTCATGGCCTCCTGCATTCTACTCATTCCATATGCCAGACCACATATGAAGAAACTACAATGGTACCTAAAATGCCTTTGGTGTCAATACTCTCAAGACCAGGAAACTATCATAGCTATGCTGCCCCTGTCAAAGAAAAGATTTTCCTTGGTGGGCAGCAACATGCAACCACAGCAAGGGGCTTCCCTTCTTACAACCCCATGCCGTCCAGACCCTCACCACATATGCATCAGACTATACCTGGGGTGCACACCTGGACAGCAGGTGCATTCAGGGCCATTGGAGCCCAAATCAAATACATCTGCACATCAACCAAAAAGAGATGCTAGCTGTTCAGCATGCTCTGACAGCTTTCAGACCCCTACTCTCTCTGGGGCCTCTAGTGATGAAAACAGACATCACCACAGTGATGTTGTATATCAGCAAGCAGGGAGGGACTCACTCTTATCCTCTCTGCAGGCTCGCCATGACCCTTTGGCACACGGCCTCAGCCATGCAAATACACCTGCTAGCACAATTCCTGCCAGGCTCCCTAAACTCTCTGGCAGACAACTTAAGCAGAAACCTGCTAGACCCACGAGTGGCAGCTAGACCACAGAACCTTCTACCTTGTAACCCAGAAATGGGACACCCCGAAGGTGGACCTTTTTTCCTCCCACTCCAATCATCAGCTCAGCAAATTCTGCACCAAGGAACCTCACAGCAAGGCCTGGAAAGTGGAAGCTCTATCCTTCCAATGGGTAAACTTCTTTATCTATGCATTTCCCCCTCTACCACTAATTTCAAGGGTACTGTTCAAAATAAGGGAAGAAAAACCAAGGGCAATCTTGATTGCCCCAGACTGGCCACGCCAGCACTGGTACCCAGTGCTGTGCAGCCTGTCACCACTGCCACCATGGCACTTACCTCAGATCCTAACATTCCTGACCCAGAAGAATGGAGAATTCATGCATCCACAATTGCAGACCCTGAACCTGGCAGCCTGGCTTATTCCCTGACCTCTCCTGCAGCTGCCAGCTTAAGCAAACAAGTCCTAGATGTTATACATGAGGCCAGATGCCCCAGCACTAGAAAATCCCATGCTGACAAGTGGAAAAGGTTTTACACCTGGATCCAGGCTAAGGGAGCCGAAATAGCACAGCCCTCCCTACCCATCATTCTGGATTACCTAGCAGACCTACTGCACAGGGGTCTATCCTTCTCTTCTATTAAAATTCATGCCTCTGCAATCTCTGCTCATTACAACACATAGACACCTCTCTTCTCACACCCTCTCATCAGACAGTTCCTAAGAGGGGCTAACAACTTAAGGCCACCCAGAAGAGCTCCTACCCCAGCATTGGACCTTAATGTTGTGTTGGAAAACCTCACCCTACCCCCCTTTGAGCCTGCAGCTTCAGCAGAGTTAAAATTCCTCTCTTGGAAAACAGCTTTGCTTCTGGCCATCACTTCAGCTAGAAGAGTTTCAGACCTACAAGCACTCATGTCTGTAGAGCCCTTCATCATTTTCCATGCTGACAGGGTCTCCCTCGGGACTAAACCATCCTTCATGCCTAAAGTGGTGTCCAGTGTGGCTCTCAACCAATCCATTCATTTTCCCACCTTTTTTCCTTAACCCACAAAACAAGGGGGGAAAGGATTCTGTACTCTCTAGATGTGCACAAACAGCTCAGATTCTATCTGGATAGGACTAAATCTTTTAGAAAAACTGACCAATTCCTAATCAGCTTCGCAGCAGAGGCAGAGAGCAAGGCCATATCCAAACAATCTCCAAATGGATAGCACACTGCATCCATTTCTGGTAGAAACAGCAAGAGAAACCTCCCCCAAAGGGGGGTCAGGATGCATTCCACAGGGCAACCTCCACCTCTGCAGTTTTTCTCAGAGGGGTCCCCACCGGGGACATCCTGGTAGCTGCTACATGGACTTCTGTTCATACCTTCACCAAGCATTACCACCTGCCTATCTTCTCCAAATCCAGGGCAGGCTTTGCCACAGCAGTCTTACAGGGCATCCTAGACAGCCCCCTGTCTACTTGACTGCCTCCACTCTTTTCTTCAGCTTTGGGAATCAACCCAGGTGTGATGACTGCAACAGTGAAACACAAAGGACATAGCACATGTACCATAAATGTAGATGTTCGAGTGTACTCACTGTTGCAGTCCTGGTTTCCCACCCTCCATCCCCCTTGTCTCTGTCTCTCTCTCTCTCTCCTCACAGGGAATTTTTGGTATTTACTTTTTACTGGTGGTGGTCTTCCACCATAACCTAGCTCCCTATTTGGGGGCTCCTGACAGTTGGGGCAAGAAAAACTGATGTAATGGCGTCTGCTGCCCGATTTTATACCACTGACGATCTGACGTCAGTCCTGGAGTAAAAGCAACCGATGCAGAGATACTAAGCCTCTGGTATTCAGGCTGACTGAGGGCTACCCCTGGCAAGATATAACCCAAGTGTAATGAGTGCAGCAGTGAATACACTCAAACATCTACATTTATGGTAAGTGTACACAACTGAACTTTTCCTTCACTGCCTCCACCCATTTCCTCAGCTTTGGGAATCAACCCAAATGTGATGACTGCAACAGTCAAACACAAAGAACATAGTACAGTTGTGTACACTTGCCATAAATGTAGATGTTCGAGTGTATTCACTGTTGCAGTCCTTGTTTCCCTCCCTACATCCCCTTTCTTCTCTTTCTCCTTTTATTACCATTCTTCCTTGTTGTTCTCCTTTCCTTACAAGGGATATATTGGTATTTATTTTCCACCTGGCCTCCTACTTTGGGACTCCTGGCAGGTTAGGGCAAGAAAGACTAATGTAATGGCGTCAGCTGCCTTACTTTATACTACTGATAACCTGACGTCAGTCCTCAAGCGACAGCAACCGATGCAGAAATACTAAGTCTCTGGTATTTGGGCCGGCCGAAGGCTACCCTGGTAGGAATAACCCAAATGTGATGACAGCAATAGTGAATACACTCAAACATCTACAGTTATGATAAGTGTACGCAACTGTACTTTCTGGGCCAAGCTGTTAGCTGTGGATGCCTTGGTCATAGTGGCCACCACTAAAAACAGAACTCACTCAGGAGAGTTTGTGTGTACCATCTGTACATTCTCCCTACAGAGATTTTCTGGCTGTGGACAGGTTTGGAAAGTGGGTCCATGCTTCATCGACCTTTGTTATAAGGTCTTTGAATTTCTTGGCACAGTTCAAAAGTCTTCAATGGGATTTGATTAAGGAATTGTCAGATGTCCTCGCTGTAGCTGAAAGAGTCCAAGAGAAAGTGGCTTCCCAGCTAGTCACCCTGGAGTCTGTGCCTAATTCATCCATGAGGCTAATTGCACATACAGCTGAGGGGACTTCCAGAGCAGCGGGTACAGCCGTAGCCATAAAGAGATGCACCTGGATGCGCTTATGTAACTTTGCGGAACCATTTGTTTTCTTTCGTCAATGCTCAAGTGATGCCCCTGACCTGGTCCAGTAATCAAGGAGCCTCAATCCTCACCACTAACACCAGTGAGGGACATGCACATTGGGAGGATGATCAGTACACACACACAGTAAAGTACAGTTTCCCTTAAGAGCACACGGAGTTCACAGTCTGAGGCTGGTTTCTCGCTTTCTCTCCAGATTCCCAATAAGACTCCCCACTGGTCCAGCTATAGGGTTAAGATTCCAGCCTCGTGATCAAGACAAAACCTCCAGCACCCTCTCTGTCCAACCAGTGCTTCGTGTCCATGCCCAAGTAGCTGACATACACACACTGAGATTTGATTTATATACAAACACACAGACACTCCTGGGGAAGGCTGGCACAGGTTTACTAGCTATGCCCCCTTCTGCCTAGACTATAAGATAGTAATCACTGCCACCATCCACCCTTTATCAGCTACTTTAAGGCCTGTCCCAAAGGGTGACCAATTCTACTGTGTAATGTTACTATTGTCCCAATGGTAAGTGTGTTCAAGATTTGAAGGCTGTTTAGGAGTGGCCTGTACAGTGTCACCAAATACATATGCAAGCAGTCTAAGAGCTTAAATATCTCTACACAAACCAGACACAATTAAAAGGTTTAAATATATTAATAATAAATAATAAAAACACAAGACAGTACTCAATAACACAGTGACTACAGAGTTCAGAATCCCAGGAAATATTTTAAAACAACATTGCAGGACAGTCTCACATAAATATAGAAAACATATGAACTAATCTTGCTATATTCTTAGCTATATCTAAGAGAGATACTATGATGCAAGTCTGGCTTACAGAGCCAGGTAAATACAGATGAGAAGTGCTGAAGATGGATGTGTTCAGATACAAAACAAGATACAAAAATGCACAGACCTTCTCTGAGAGACAGCTCCCAAACTATCATCAAACATCTTTGCTGGGTTATTTCTGACTACATCATTCTTGTCACCTCTGCCTTCAGTTCCCAAGCTAACAGGAACCCAAAATACAACTCCTCTGTGTCAGAAATACCCATCTCCCAGAAATTTTGCCTAAAACTGGAAGTCGTAAAACTGTTAAGCACTCCTGCCTTGGAAACCTGCAAAACTCCTCACCCATTCTCTGAGTTTGCAAGTCAACTCTACACAAAAACACACATCTGCACAGGCCACACACATCTCTGTTCCCCTTCAGCAGGGCACACTGCGGCCACACTCCCGAAGCTCAGCACACAACACACAGTTTAACATAACATATAGATCTGAAGTAATTAACTTCATTTGATCATCAACCTGTGGGTTCCGGATCCGATACGGATCCAAGCTGGCAGCCTACCAAGCTAAAGATCTGTGCTCCAAGCTCCTCCCCTTACCCATACTACACTGCAACCTCCTTCCAATCCTCAGATCTTCTTTTGCCATAGCTTCGCCAGCAAGAGATTTTTAAGCTCCAGGAAGGTTAGTTAGATTAAAAAAGGTACCCTAGCTTTTGCCACCCAAGAAAATAATTTTCCTGTGCCAGTGTTGAGCAGAGCCACAGAGTTGATCCATTTCCCATCCAATAATCAGGATTTTTCTTGAAGAGTGCTAATAAGGACCTTTGTTTGATATAGACAGATAGTCTATTCCAGAGTATGGGAAGTCTCTGGGACAGGAATCTATCCCTCCGGCATGTTCTGTTTATTGTGGTGACAAGGTTTAGGTCCCTAGAGCATGTAGCATGGAGGGATTGGGATTTCTTTAAGTGGAGCATGTCCAACAGCTCTGGGTTTGACATAGCTTTGTATATTAGGCAGAGATCACCTCTGAGTAGGCAATATGTGACGGAGTAAAGCTGGAGTTTTTTGAGACGGTCTGCATAGGGCATCTGTTTGAGGCCAGTAATCCTCTTTGTGAGGTATTTCTGCGGCCTTTTCAGTTGTTGTAGATGTCTTGTGAGGTACATACCAAAAGGGGCGTTGTACTCTATAATGGGTCTAATGAGTGATGAGTAGAGGGGAACAATGACCTCTTTTTTCTGTATGAGAAACCTTTTGTGATGAGGTGTGCCACATAGAAGGATTTCCTGACTACTGTGGCGATGTGATTATCAAAGGAGAGACTACAGTCCATCTGTGTCCCAAGGTCTCTTATCACACTTTTGGTGTTGAGTATACTACTGCCTATGTTGTAGTTCATGGGTACAGAGTTTTTACCAAAGGGGATGACAATGCACTTTTGGCATTGAGCTTGAGGCCATTGCTTTGACACCAGGCATCTGTCTCAGTGAGGCTCTTTTGTAGGATATCCACATCGTTAAGGAGTTTCAATTATAGCTCCTAGTTTGCAGTCATCTGCTAACTTCATTATCTAAAGACCTTCTGTGTTAGCCTGTACTTCAGAAACGTAGATACCAAACAGGAGACGACCCAGTACTGAACCCTGTGGTACTCCACTTGTCACTGGTCTGAAGTCGGATTTGGAGTCTGCTACTTTCACAGTGTGGGTTCTGTCAGTGAGCCAGCTGGCAACCCATCTTGTGACATAGGGATTTATACCTAGTTTAGTGACTTTATCTATAATTCCAGAGTGGGGGATGGTGTTGAAAGCCTTGGCAAGATCTAGATAGGCTGTGTGAACCACCTTACCCTTGTCAACGGCTTTGGTGACTGCTTCAAAGAAGTCTATCAGGTTTAGGAAACATGATCTGCCTTTTACAAACCCGAACTGGGTGGGGTCCAGAGTTTGAAGATTACCAATGTCTTTGTTTATAAGTTCCATGATGATACATTCCATGGCCTTGCAGACCAGGCTCGTCAGGCTAATGGGGTGGTAGTTCCCGAGGTCTGTGTTGGCTCCCCCTTGTGGAGTGGGATAACCATTGCTGTGCACCATTCAGCAGGCACAAAGCCTGAGGTGAGGCTATAATTGAACATGGTACTTAGGTGGGGTGCCAGTTCATTCTGTAGTTCATGTATAACGCAGTCTGGGATGTTTTCTGGTCCCATGGATGCTGTGTTCTTGGCTTTGGAGAGTGTGGTTTTTACCTGTGCAGCCATGATTACAGGAACCTTGTATTCTTCCGGTATAGAGTTGGGCTCTTTAGGGGGTGAGAGGGGGGTAAAGTTAGCACTGAACCTGTCTGCCAGGATGTTGGCAATATCAGTTGGGTCTGTATATTTAGTGCCATTGTGCTGTAACTCAGAGCAGATCTGAGTGTTGCCATTGAGATTCTTGACTATAGAATGCTTTGTGGTTGTCTTTAAAATCAGTGGCAATTTTGTTTTCATAACTAGCTTTGGAGGATTTTATCAGGGATTGCAGCTTCTTACTGAGGCTGACCAGGGAGCTCCTCCACTTGTGGGATTTTACTCTCTTTTGCAACAGTTTATTCCTTCTGTTGTACAGTTTGTTTATGGCAGGGGACCACCAGATTGGCTTCCTTTTTTTGGAGGATAGCATCTTGGTTCTGTTTGGGATAGCACAATCCATGCACTCATGTAAGTGCTTATAAAGTGCAATTGTGTAGGATTCAGTAATTGTAGCTGTATTGTCCATCTGCATAGGTGTCATGTAGTTCACCACTTCTGTCTTAAGAAGCATGAAGTTGGCTTTGGAGAAATCTTTTACCATGGTTTCCTTAATGGGGGGGTGGGGGGGTGGGGGGAGGATGTGGATATCTAGGGTAAATTAGCTTATGGTCGGATCAGACCAATGAGGCGTTGACTTCAGGTGTGGAACACCGGTCACTCATGTTGGTAATGACTAGATCTAGGATAATGTTTCCTCTGGTGTGGGTGTGGATAAGTTGATCCAGAGCATAGGAGTTTATGAATTCCAGAAAGCGTTGAGTGAAGGAGTTGGTACATGAGTAGTTTTCCCAGTTAATAGTGGGGTAGTTGAAATTGCCCATTATTAGGCTGTTTGGTTGAACCCTAATATTTTCCAGTACATCAAGAAAAGAGGAGTGGGAATCCTGGGGCATGGTGGGTGGTCTGTAGGAAGCTACAGCTTGGAATGCAGTTTTGCCCAGAGTTAGTTGCACTTGGATAACCTCAGCTGCATTATACTGAGCAACTAGCCTGGAGGTGTGGATATCCTTAATGAATATGGACACACCTCTGCCTTTGGTGTTCCGGTCCAGGTTACATGGCCGAAAAGTGTGGTATGAGTTATAGCCTGGTAGTGCAGGGGTTCTCTCTGCAGCCTTGAACCAGGTCTCAGTCACTGCACAGATATCAATGTTCTCCATTTTAAGGAGTGCCTTGAGTGAGTGCATTTTGAGATTTAGACTTCTAGCATTTAGTAGCATCACCCTCAGTTTTTTGCTTACCTGTTCCTGTTACAGTGATGAATTTGTAATTTGAACCTTGTCTAAAAAAGGCACTACAGGGACGGCAAGAACCTTAGCCAGTATCCGGAATCCCAGGGGTGACAGGTACAGGCCATCCCTGACAAAGCATCGTGGTCTGTCGACCGTGTCATCCCAGGCAGACAGATACTGGATCCCTTTAGAATGGCACCAGAATCTTAGCCAATTGTTGAAGTCAATCATTTTGCCTTGTACAGTGGCATCATTCTGTGTGATGGCAGAATGCTACTCAGGGCTAGGGTCATAACTACCTGGGCTACAAGATTGGAGAGCTCTTCCATGTCTCTCTTCATGTAGTCCAGGGAGGTATGTCTCTGGTCATTCACACCAACATGGACAATGACAGAGTCATATTTGTACTTGTGGAGTGACCTGAGTGCATGGGTTATGTGGTAGATCCTGGCACCCGACAGGCAGCTGACAGTAACCTTCTCCTTGTTTAGCCTGGTGAGTGGGACATCAGTATGCCTGACTATAGAGTCACCTATTACTAGTGTGTTGGGTACGTTGTTTTGCCTTATTGGCTGTGGTTGAGTGGCACACTGAGTCTTCGGGCTATGTGTCATTTGGGTTGTGTTGGGGGGAGGAGGTTGCTTGCATTTCTGCTATGGAGGTCTCTGTTGCTTGAGCAGATTATTATTGAGAGCCTCCGCAAATGTTTTTGTGTTTCTATGTGTGGATTTTGGTGGTGTAGATTTAGTGAGACTATGTGATGAGTGTGGTGTGGTGCAAGTGTTTACCTTCTCCTCTTGACTGTCAAGTTCAGTCTTGATTGGAGAGAGCTTTACCTCCAGTTTGGCTAGATAAGTGCATCTCTCACAGGTTGTAGTGTTGGGTGGTAGGAGGAGAGGGTTGTCTGTGTACATGAGGCAATTTCTACATTGCCCCAAGATTCCCAGATTCATCAGATAGACTGGAGAGAACACTGGGAGCTAACCCTTGGACATGCCTGAATAAAAAACTATTTTCCTCTAGATAAGTGAGGAAAGTGAGTACAAGAGCTGTTTTTCTCTAAGCAAGTGAGGAAAGTAAGTACCAAAACTGTTTTCCTCTAGGTAAAGAGGAAGGTTGAGTGCTGTAGTAATTAGTAGGCTATTTTGTGCTTACCAGTTCTGAACAAGTGCTGATCATGAATAAGCAAATTCAAGTGCTAAAACTAAGAATCTGTATCTGGACTAAACTAGTTACAGGAAAGGGGGGAAACAAGTGCACATGTGGGCTTTTAAATCAGAAAGTTAAGAGAGATGGAAAAACTGTCCAAATGGCCAATAACTACAATTTCTGGGCCAGAACTACTCCTTATGTGGTAGATAGGTTACCTAGTGCTTACCACTCCCACTGATAAGCTAGAAGGCTTCCCTCCAACACAGAAAGCTTGGGGGCTCAGAAGCTTACATACAGTCCTGGATACAGCAAATCTGAATCTGGACTACACTAGTTACAGGAAAGGTATATATATATATATATATATATATATATATATATATATATATATATATATATATATATATATATATATATATACACACACACATACAGAAAAGTAGCTAAAACAGCAGTCAAAACAATTCAAATGCAGTGCAAGCTAGCACACTTGAGTATGTAGCAATGTTAGACCAAACAGTTTAAAAAATGCAACATAATTCTATCATTTGTATATATAAATGTAAAATACAGGCTTATGTTCTTAAATGAAAGAAAACGCTGCAAAATGTGAACTTCAAGATTGTTGCAACATTGCCATCTGCTGTAGGGAAAACTAAGCCAAGCATTCCAAATGTTTATTTGAAGTTAAAATTATCTAAATAGTAGTGCCGAGTGGCTGGCTGAACACATTCTTTCTATTGTCTTAACTTAAGGAATAATTGCTGAAGTGTACATGTGAAATGTCTTTTATTGTTGCAGTTTCCTGAGCAGGTGTTAGATTGCTAAATAATGCAGTTGTTGGCCTGGGAACTCCAGACTAAGTGTCAAAATTATGTAATGTATATACTGGGAAAACCTAAGTATCAAAATGATGTAATTTGGGAGGGCCTAGCAAAGGTGTTTGTTAGTGAGTTTAAAAACTGTTGTTGAGAGAGAAACTGTGAGCATTTTGATCTTGATATCTCATTTATCAGCTCTCTGCCTGTTGTCTTATGTAAGTAGTGTCTTAGAAATATGTTTTCTTGTAGTAATAGCTAGGGACTTAGAAGAACGTTAGACAAGTGTTTTTCTGTTGTATCAGAACTTTCCTACTGTATTGTTTTAAGTTTCTGTGTGATCTCTGAACTCTTAAATATCACTGTGGTGTAGTGGTATTGTCTTGTGTTTTAATTATTTATTGTTAAATATTTTAAAAACCTTTACGTGTGGCTCGTTTGTGTAGAGATAAGTAAGCTGTAGAGTACATTGTATATTTATAGAGTTTATTGTAATAAGCTACTCTAATAAGCCTTAGACTAAACAGTCACATTACCCATTGGATAATAATATTGCACAGTAATAATTGGACACCCTTTTAAGGGCCTTTGGGTAGCTGATAAGTATTAGCTGGTGGTGGCAGAAATTACTACTGTATAGTCTGGGTAAAGGGGCACAGCTGGAGAATCTGTGTCAGCCTTTCCCAGGAGTGTCTGTGTCTTATCTCAAAGTGCGTGTGGTGTGTCAGCTACCTGGGTAGGGGCATGAAGCACTGGTGGGACAGAGAGGGTACTGGAGGTTAGCTTGTCAGCTAGGCTGAAATCTGGACCCTATAGCTGTGCCAGTGAGGAGTCTTATTGGGGACCTGAAGAGCAAGGGAGCAACCAGCCCCAGACTGACTGTGATCTCTGTGTGCACTTAAGGGAAATTGTACTTTACTGTGTGTATTTGATATCCTTTCCTCTTATATGAGATGCCCACCCTTGTGTAAGTGGTGAGGATTGAGGCTCCTTGATTGCTGAGCCAGGACATGGTCATCACATATCTGGTGGCAGTGGTTGGGATAAGTTATCCTCACATTTGTGGTTCACAGTGATTGGGATAAGATATCCTCACTTGTAGTTTTCAGTGGTGTGGGTAGAGTAAATCCTGTAGCTTATGTACAGTGATCTCTGAAGGTGTTTTGTCCTCTGAATCAGCCAAGCAATGTATATTCATTGTTCAGATCACAATTGTTTTATTTCTTTTGTTAGCTTAGTCAGGGTGAGCAGGCAGCATGTCAGCACAGGAGTATGGAAAACTGACAAGGAGCCAGCTGGTGGAGATGTGCCAGGCTAGGGGACTGGTGCACGGAAACCTGACTAAGGCAGACCTGATTGCAGCCTTGGTTACAGCTGTATCACAAAACAGCATCCAGGAGGACAATCAGACTGGCAGTGGAAATGCAATATCTTCGGAGAATGGACAGCTCAACCTTTCTGCAGTGGACTTAAAAATCCAGCTGGAGCTAAAGAGACTTGAGTTGGAGGCCAGGCATTTGGAAATAGAAGCCGAAAAAAAGGAGTGTCAGAGGAAGCATGAGAGGGAAGGAAATGCTGACTTTTCACCAGAGTCATGGAGGTAATGAGGATGGGAGTAACTGGACCCTAGAATCACAACAGATCAATAAATTTCTTCATTAATTTAGAGAGAGGGATCATTTTGATAGTGTTTCACATGTTTGAAAGGGTATGCAAACAGTATAGTGTTGACCAAAGGCTCTGGGTATAGTTCCTGACCCCCTTACTCCATGGGAAAGCTGTAAAGTGTATATCACAAATGCCTGACTCTGTTTTGATTATACTGTTGTAAAAAAATGTCTGTTAGAATGTTTTAAGATAACACCTGAAATGTATAGGAAAACGTTTCGTGAGCATAGACGCAAGGCAGATGAAAATGTATGTTAATATGTTGCTGAACTGAGCACTTATTTTCATAGCTGGGTGAGAGGATGTCAGTAAACCACTTTTGAAGGGCTGGCAGACCTTTTGGTTAGGGAACAAGCCCTTAGCACTTTGCCTGAGGACATGAGGATCTGGTTAGCTGATAGACAATGTGCTGCTTCAGATGAGTTGGGGAAGAAGGGAGACCTATACCTGGCCATCAGGGCAGCCCTTCACAGGAAGGGGACCCCCCCAGTACTGCTCATGGGTCTAAAGGAACCCATGGTGGGCTGCACAGACTGTCCCAACAGAATCTGACAGTAGCAGGGGAGCCACTAGTCCAGGTACATGTCCAGAACCTAGGGTGAAATGTTTCGAATACAACCAGTAGGGCCATGTGGCATATAGGTGTCCATGGAGGCAATGTGGGGAACCAAAGGTTGAGGGAGCCAGTAAGTGGGAAAGACAAAATGCCAATAGTAGGTTGTTTCAAGACAACAGGGGTATGGAACTATCTTCCTGCAGATGTCCTGAGAGGGAAGGATTTGGATGAGGCAGTCCCATGTACTTATGCAGTTATACGCAGTGAGGCCAGAAGATATGCATGTGGGTCTGGTAGCCTGGGGAAGACTCAGACAGACTGCATGCTTGCAGCCAGGACTGCTGAGGTGGTTACTTCAGGGAGTGAGCTATGCTGTAGCAGTGAGACTGAAGGTGAGCCACAGTTGCTTGTGAGTACTGATGTTCCCTTGGACAGGGTAACTGTGAGGTGAGTAGTAGTACCCAGGCTGACAGTGAGGCACCACTGTCTGAGGATGCCAGACTTCCGGTGGAAGGGAAGCTGGGAGGGGTTACAAGGAGAGAGTTGAGACAGGCTCAGCTTACATGGCAAGGCCTGAGGCAGGTAGCTAGGGTGGCACCTGATTCTCAAGGGAAGGGGGGATCTGTACACTGGGACAAAGGGTTACTATAAAGACAGTGGACCCCTGAGGGAGGGCTAGAAGGTGAGAGAGTACAGCAGTTGGTAGTGCCTAGAGCCTACTGTCTGGCCCTTCTAGCCGTAGCCCATGATATTCCCTTTGCCGGTCATATGGGCATGAAACGTACAAAGAGGCATATTATGCAGAATTTCTATTGGCCTGGAATTTCCAGAGATGTAACAGGGTACTGCAGGACCTGTGAGCAGTGCAAAAAGGTAGGCAAGGCAGGAGACAAGGTGAGAGCTCCTTTGATGCCTTTGCCTGTGATTGAGGAGCCATTTCAGAGGGTAGCTATGGATATTGGGTCCTCTGAGTACCCCAAGTTCCACAGGGAAAAGTATATCGTAGTGGTAGTGGATTGTGCTACACAATACCCTGAGGCAGTGGCTTTGTCCTCCATTGAGGCAAAGAAGGTGGAAAATGCTTTGTTAGAGATTTTCAGCAGGGTAGGTTTCCCAAAAGAAATACTGACTGACCGAGGTGCCAATTTCATGTCAGACCTGCTGGCTTGTCTGTGGAAGTCCTGTGGAGTGATGCACATGAAGACCACCCCCTACCATCTCCAGACTAATGGTCTTGTTGAGAGATTAAACTCTACAATCAAGTCCATACTACAGGCATTTGCAAATCAGTTTAACATGGAGTGGGACAAATATTTGCCCCATCTGTTGTTTGCTTAGAGCGAGGTTCCCCAGGAATCCACAGGTTTTTCACCCTTTGAGTTGCTGTATTGGCATAGGGTGAGGGGACCTCTAGATTTAATTTGAGATGAGTGGGAAGGTGAGTGTGAGTCTCACAAGGAGTCTGTTGTGGCATACATCCTAATCCTCAAGACAAGGCATAGGGAGCTAATGGGCTTGGCCCAGGAGAACCTGGCAGAAGCCCAACAAAAGAAAAAGGTGTGGTATGACAGGAATGCTTGAGCTAGAGAATATGCTGTGGGGCAGCATGTAATGGTTCTCATTCCTGGCAGACACAACAAGCTGCAAGCAGCTTGGGGAGGTCCCTACAAGGTGGTAAGAAAGGGAAGTGATGTTACCTTCATGGTGGAAGTGCTAGGCAGATGGCAAGGGCACAAATTGTACCATGTTAACATGATGAAACCTTACCATGATAGGGAGGCCCTTGTGCTGAGTGTTTGCAGTGGATTGCAGAAGGAGTCTGAGGGAGATCTAGGGACTGATCTCCTCAATGAGGTTTGGGCTGACACCTCGGCAGAAGGGGTAGCAATGTCCCAGCAGCTATCTCCTACCTAGGTTCGAGAAATCCGAGCAGTGTTGCAGGAATTTGAGGACATGTTCACTGGGTACCCAGGGTGCACCCACCTGGTGCAGCACCAGGTGAATACAGGAACCCAAAGGCCTATTAGGCAGGCCCCTATAGGGTGCATGAGACAGACTCTGAGGGAGGAGGTACAGGAGATGTTGGAACTAGGGGTGATTCAAGAGTCCAGCAGTCCCTGGGCCTCACCAGTGATGTTGGTGCCAAAGAAGGATGGCAGCACCAGGTTCTATGTGGATTACAGGAAATTAAATAGTCACACAGAGTCAGATGCTTACCCCATGCCTACGACAGATGAGGCCCTAGAGCAGCTGGGTGGGGCTAAGTATCTTACAACCATTGATCTTACCAACGGTTGCTGGCAAGTGCCCTTGACTCCCAGTGCTAGAGAGAAGTCAGCCTTTGTGACTCCTTTTAGTTTGTATGAGTTAACAAAGATGCCCTTTGGGATGAAGAATGCCACATCAACTTTCCTGAGGCTGGTGGGTAATATCCTAGCAGGAGCAGGAGGGTTTGCCCTTTCTTACCTAGATGATATTGCCATCTACAGCCATTCCTGGCCAGAGCACCTTCAGTATGTCAGGGAGGTGCTGGGCAGACTGCAGAGGGCAGGGTCGACCATTAAGTTGAGCAAATGTCAAGTGGGTATGGCAGAGGTCTCCTACCTAGGACATAGAGTGGGGAGTGGTAAGATAAGGCCAGAACCTGCCAGAGTGGAAGCTATTCAGGCATGGCCTGCACCTGTTACCAAAAAGCAGGTGAGGACATTCTTAGGGACAGCAGGGTACTACAGAAAGTTCGTCCCCAGTTAGAGTACCATAGCTGCTCCCCTCATAGACCTGACATGGAAGAACAGACCAGATAAGGTAGTGTGGACCCCAGCACGTGAACAGGCATTTCAGAAGCTTAAAGAAGCTTTGGGAGGACCCCCTGTGTTAGCCAGTCCAGATTTCACCAAAGAATTTGTTGTGCAGGTGGATGCTTCGAACCATGGGGTGGATACTGTACTTAGCCAGATTTCTTCAGAGGGGGAAGAGCATCCAGTGGTGTATCCCAGTCATAGACTCCAACCCAGGGAGGAATGCTATGCAGCCGTAGAAAAGGAATGTCTAGCTGTAGTGTGGGCATTGCAGGAACTTCAGCCTTATTGGTATAAAAGAAGATTCACTATAATGATGGATAACAACCCTCTAACATGGTTAAACAGAGCCAGTCATCAAAATGCCAAGTTTCTAAGATGGAGCCTGGGATTGCAAGCATATATGTCAGTGTAGCACCGCAGTGGGATTAGCAATGCCATTGCAGATGGGCTGTCAAGACAGGGAATGGGGTGAGGTACCCACAGATAGACCTAACCCTCTCAAGCGGCATTTCTCAAGGGTTACTTGAAAAACTAGCTTGGGTTCTCCAGGGGGAAGAGATGTGAAGATTGGGGAAGATGAGTGAAGGCTACCAGCCTAGTCAAATAGAATTTGATACATAATTTTATCATTTGTATATATAAATGTAAATTTCAGGCTTGTGTTCTTAAATAAAAGAAAACACTGTAAAGTGTGAACTTTAAGATTGTTACAACATTGCCATCTACTTTAGGGAAAACTAAGCCAAGCATTTCAAATATTCTTTGAAGTTAAAATTATCTAAATAGTGGTGCCAAAGTGGCTGGCTGAACACATTTCTTTCTATTGTCTTAAGGAATAATTGCTAGAGTGTACATGTGAAATGTCTTTTATTGTTGTAGTTTCCTGAGCAGGTGTTAGATTGCTAAATAATGCAGTTGTTGGCCTGGGTACTCCAGACTAAGTGTCAAAATGATGTAATGTGTATAGTGGGAAAACCTAATTTGGGAGGTTCTAGTAAAGATGTTTGTTAGTGAGTTTAAAAACTATTGTTGAGAGAGAGACTGTGAGCATTTTGATCTTGATATCTCACTTATCAGCACTCTGCCTTTTGTCTTATGTAAGTAGTTTCTTAGAAATATGTTTTCTTGTAGTAATAGCTTGGAACTTAGAAGAAAGTTAGACAAGTGTTTTTTTGTTATACAGAACTTTCCTACTGTATTGTTTTAAGTTTCTGTGTGATCTCTGAACTCTTAGCTATCACTGTGGTGTAGTAGTATTGTCTTGTGTTTTAATTATTTATTACAAATATTTAAAAAAACTTTACTTGTGGCTGGTTTGTGTAGAGATAAATAAGCTATAGAGTACATTGCATATTTATAGAGTTTATTGTAATAAGCCACTCTAATAAGCCTTAGACTGAATAGTCACATTACCAATTGGATAATAATATTGCACGGTAATAATTAGACACCCTTTTTAGGGCCTTTGGGTAGCTGATAAGTATTAGCTGGTGGTGGCAGAAATTACTACCGTATAGTCTGTGTAAAGGGGCACAGCTGGAAAACCTGTGTCAACCTTTCCCAGCAGTGTGTGTGTGTGTGTGTGTGTGTGTGTGTGTGTGTGTGTGTGTGTGTGTGTGTGTGTGTGTGTGCGCGCGTGCTACCTGGGCTGGGACACAAAGCACTGGTGGGACAGAGAGGGTACTGGAGGTTAGCTTGCCAGCTAGGCTGAAATCTGGACCCTATAGCTGTGCCAGTGAGGAGTCTTATTGGGGACCTGGAGCGCAAGGGCGCAACCAGCCCCAGACTGACTGTGATCTCTTTGTGCACTTAAGGGAAATTGTACTTTACTGTGTGTATTTGTTATCCTTTCCTTTTATATGAGACACCATCCCTGGTATTAGTGGTGAGGATTAAGGTTCTTTGATTGCTGGGCCAGGGCATGGTCATCACACGGCCTTTAACCCTCGGGCCCTTTCAGGATCGCAGGACCAAGCTGATTCTTGTGGGTATTTTACCTGCAGAGTCAGCTACTACTTCTTCAGTCACGGCTGTGACTGTTCAGCCTTCCGGCCCTCCTCCCCTGTCCAGGACTCACACTCCCACCTCTAAACAGGGAGAGAGAGAAGCCAAGAAAGACAAACATAGGGAGAAAAAAGAGAGAGAGATTGAGAGGTGACACAAGAGGCAAGCCGACTCGGATCCATTGGCCCCTCCCGTTAAGGTGGTGTCTCCAGAGAAAAGTGCAAGGCCGTCTTCCGCTCGGCTCTGATGCTCTTTGTGTTTCACTGTTGCAGTCATCACATTTGGGTTATCTGCTTGCAGCAGGCCTCAGTCGGCCTGATTAACAAAGTCTTGTGTCCTACATCGATTGCTGTCTCTTCTTCCATGAAGTCAGGTCATCAGGGGTATAAAACACGCAGCCGATGTCATTACATCAGTCTTTCTTGCCATGCAGTGCCCGAAGCAGTTTGCAAGTGCTGGTCGGCCGACTCGTGAAATTTTCGTTTTCGAGTTTCAGAACAAAGTCTTCAACTAAAAGCTAAGTACCCCATTGTGGAAACTTTTTCTTGCTCTTAACTGATGTCAGTAAAAGTAAATAATTGCATTTCTTGTGGAAAGCAAGTACCTCATAAAGATTTTCATTCGTGCTGCATTCCTTGCCTAGGCCCTGACCATGATGTCCATCCCTGTCAGTTTTGTGCCTTATTTAAACCACAAACTATCCATCATTGGTATATTTGCACCTCTAAATATTTTGCTGCTTGGTTCAATTATCCTGATATGTCTTCGGTAAGCCATTCGCAAAGATAAAGACAGAGACAGGCCGCCTAAGTCCAAAGCTGCCGACAATGATTCTCCTGATACCCGCTACTTCAGATTTTCAGGCCTCTACTGAGACCCAATTGGAATCCAGTATGCTGCGAATGTCTCTACTTTGGATGGGTCTGGAGCTGCTGTGCAGGCACCGGCTTCTAAGGGTGTATTCAGGCCTACTGACTTGCATATTAAACCGATGCCATCTTCTTCTTCAAGGCCTAAAACTCGAACCATGCCTAGAAAATTGATGCCCAGACTGCATGGTCAGGCCTCTATGCCTAAAAAACAAATGATAAGAATGGCTGAAGACCTTGTTACTTTAATCAGGGGAAGCCAACCATCTTCCTCTAAGAGACCTAGGACTGAGTTTGCTTATGATACTTCTGACCAGGATTCTGAAATTTCTGTTTCCTTTGATGACCAGGATTTACCCTTATCTACCTATGAGGATTCTGATGCTGAGGACTCTATTCCCTCTGCTTCCCCCCAGAGGATTTCTCTTTTGGAAAAACCTTACATACTCTCAGGGAACATTTTCATTGGGAAAGTCAGGATTTCTCTGATTCTAAAAAGAGGCTTAGGGATTTCTTACTCCTGCCCCTGCACAGGCCTTTAACTATACCTCCTGTACTGGACATTGTTGATGATGCCTTTTCAGAATCTAGCATGGCCCCTGACTCTTTACCTCCTGCTCCCAGAAAACCTGATAGATATTACAGGGTTCCTGACTTTCACAAGTTCCTTTTCAAAAATCCTACTGCGGATCCTGAAACCATTTCACAGGGACCCAAGGGCATTAAAGCTACTACTGCCAAAAATCCTACCCCCTCTGATAAGAGACTCCAGGGTGCTGGATAGATGGGGTAAGAAGGCATACACTTTTACAACTTTGGCCATTAGGGCCTTGAATTGCCAGTTTCATATGTTTAAGTATCAGCAGCATATTATTGGATTGCTTAAACAGAAAATTATGTTTATTCCTGATTGTGCTGAAAATAAGGATTTACAGGATTTAATGCATTCTGCTGAACAAGTTGGTAAACATACATTGCAATGTGGTTTTGATTCACTAGAGGCATCTTGCAGGGCTGCTGTAACTGGGTCTGTACTTAGAAGGCATGCTTGGCTTAAGGAGCAATCCTTGCCAGATCATGTTAAAGCAAAATTACTGGATGCTCTCTTAAATCAGGACTGCCTGTTTTGGCAACAAGGCAGAAGAAGTTCTTAAAAAGATGGTGGAAAAAGCTAAATCTATGGAAACTGTTAAAGATTTTTTTACAAGTACAACCTCCAAGATTTAGTAGGCATTGGCCTTCTAAGATTTGGTCCTTTCCTGCCTCTTCTAGAGCTTCTCAGTCCAAACCCAGATGCAGCAGAGCACCCAGGCTTCAGTCCCATGGACGCACAGGACTAAGCAGTGGGGGGCCTCCACTTCCTAATCTGGGAGTAATAAAACTCCCCCCTATGGTAAACTGTCTCAATGACTTATTTTCTAAAACTTCCAAGCACTTCTCAACTGCCCAACTGACTGCTCCTTTGGGGGGAAGATTGCCCTTCATGCAAAGAACTGGGGACTCGTTACCCAGGACAAATGGGTTTTAAATATAGTGTCCCAAGGATACAGATTTCACTTCCACACATTACCAACTCCAAGAGGTTGGCCGGATTTACCTCCAAATCAGTGAGCAGAGGCCCAAAAGCAAGTACTCTCTCTCTCTCTCTTAAGCATAGGGGCTATTCAGTTGGTACCAGAAGAGGAAAAGAGGCAGGGTTTCTACTCGAGACTTTTCCCGATACCCAGAAAAGACAATTCATGGTGTCCCATCCTGGACCTGTCTACTCTAAACACCTTTTTGGTGATTCCAATATTCAAGATGCTGACTCTTCACCAGTTGCTTCCTATGCTAGGCAAAGATGCCTGGTTGGCAACACTAGATTTAAAGGAAGCATACCTGCACATCCCAATCAGGGAATCTTGCAGAAGATACCAACGCCTTAAAGCAGGCTACACGCACTATCAGTTCTCTGCACTGTCCTTTGGCTTATCTACTGCACCCAGGGTATTCACAACATGTGTAGCTCCAGTCATTGCATTTTGCAGGCAAATAAATATTCAAATATACCCATACCTGGACAATTGTCTAATTCAGACAGAAAACCAGGACATACTTTTGAATCATCTGGCTTTTGTACAAAGGGTATTAACTTGTCTGGGGTACACCATAAACGAAAAGAAATCACACCTGGTACTTTGTCAGCAAATTATATTCCTGGGAGCAAGCTTGAATACAACTTCCCAGATGTCTTTCCTCACACCAGAAAAACAAATTCAGTTGACAACCTACTTCAAACAAGTGGCCACAAAAGCCCTGCTACCTGCAAGGCAAATACTACAAGCCTTGAGGTTTATGGCCTCCTGCATTCTTCTATTTCATATGCAAGACTGCATATGAGGAAACTACAATAATATCTAAAAATGCCTATGATGTCAACATTTTGAGGATCTAGAAGCAATGATTCCTATCATACCTTGCCTACACCTAGAGTTCCTTTGGTGGGCAGAGGCCTGCCACCAAAACAAGGGACTACCATTCACACTACCCCCTGCTGCCCAAACCCTAACAACAGACGCATCAGACTATGCATGGGGCTGGCAGGGAAGTCCATTCAGGGCAAATGGAATCCAAGTCAAATGCACCTGCACATCTATCAAAATGAAGTGTTAGCTGTACAGAATGTGCTGACATCCTTCAAGGACCACATTTTTCCAGGACAATTAATGGTAAAGACGGACAACACCACTGTTATGTGGTACATAAACAAGCAGGGGAGTACACATTCTTACCCCCTCTGCAGACTAGCCATGGCATTGTGGAACACAGCCTTGAGCTACCAAGTGCATCTACAAGCTCAATTCCAGCCAGGAACACTAAATACACTGGCAGACGGACTAAGCAGAAACCTCATGGACCCACACGAGTGGAAACTGGAACCAAGGATTTTCAACATGTTGACAAGCAAATGGGGGAGCCCAAATATAGACCTGTTTGCCTCCCCCCAGAACTATCAATTGGAAAAATTTTGCACAAGGACTCCCCACAGACAAGCTTGGAAAGTGGATGCTCTGTCCTTCAGCTGGAAAAAACCTATCCATTTATGCCTTTCCTCCTCTGCCTCTGCTCTCCAAAGTACTACTAAAGATCAAACAAGACAAACCAAAGATGATTTTTATTGCAGCAGACTGGCCATGCTGACTTTTACCCCATTCTGCACAGTGACACTGCTATCCCCATGCCACCTGCCTCAGACTCCTACTCTGCTATCTCAGCAGGAGAACCAGATTCTGCACGCTTAGCTTCAAACCCTGAACCTAGCTACCTGGCTAATTACCTAATCTCTCCTTTACCATCCCTCTGTAAACCAGTGATAGATATCATTATAGAGGCAAGGAGACCTAGTACTAGAAAATCTTATGCTGAAAAATGGAAAAGATTCTGTGCCTGGAACCAGTCTCAAGGGATGAGCACAGCAGTGCCCAATTTACCTCACAGTTTACAAAACTTAACTGAGATGCTTCACAAGGGCCTGTTTTTTTTCCTCAATACAAATTCACGCCTCAGCCATTACAGCTCATTATATCACAGAACTTCCCCTCTTCTCTCATCCACTGCTCAAGCAGTTCCTCAGAGGGGCCAAAAATTAAAGACCACCCAGGAGAGCTCCAACTCCAGCCTGGGACCTTAACTTTGTATTGGAAAAACTCACCTTTCCTCCTTTCGAGCCAGCCATTACTACAGATTAAAAATTCCTTTCTTGGAAAACAGCTTTCCTGTTAGCAATCACTTCAGCAAGCAGGGTATCTGAATTGCAGGCCCTTATGGCTGTGGAGCCTTTCATCATCTTTCATGCAGACAGGGTGTCCCTCAGGACCAATCCCTCTTTCATGCCAAGGTGGTATCCAGTGTGGCCTTTAATCAGTCCATTCATTTACCAACCTTCTTTCCTAATCTCCTTCTGAGACTTAATGGAAATTCATCACCAGAGGGGGGGGTTGGTCCACCCAAAAACCTTCCTCGGATGAGTCGGTATTTCTGGAGGTGTTTGATACAGGCCCATCTATTTCTTGGGTGTCCCCCACGGCCATCTCTCTGGTGGACCTTATTACCACCAGAGCCTGGAAGGAACCGGGCACTGTAGAGCCAATACCCAAATGGTCCGACAAGGTATTGAGCCCTCCTGCGGACAAAGCCACTTGGAGAAAGGGTTCCCCAGTTGATGCCATGGTGGTGGAGGCAGCCACCAAAAAAGGAACTCGCTCAGGAAAGTTCCTCGTTCCATCCCCCTGGCAAGAAGTCCAGGGTGATGGATAGTCTTGGAAAGCGGACTTTTGTTTCGGCTACCTTTGCTATAAGGGTGCTGAATTACATGGCCCACGTAATCAGACTGCAGCATGACCTTGTGAAAAAGTATGCTAAGTCTTCCCCGGAGTCCATTTTGGCTGAAGATAAATGGACATTCTCAGCTCATATGGCCACTCTCAAGTCTGTGTCAACTACGTCCATGCGTTTACTCTCTCATGCCACCGTGGGAGCCACTAGGGCAGTCGGGTCCGGTATTGCAGTGAGGCATCATGCCTGGCTCTGGCTTTGCGATTTTTTGGAACCTTTCAAGGCGTCCTTCGCTAATGTCCCTTTAGACGGTTCGATCCTGCTCGAGAAGAACGCCCGAGATACGCTTGTCCAGAGTGAGAAGGACGGGAAAATGCTGTCAGCCATCGGGATCCGCTTCTCTAACCCTCAAAGGTCCTTCTCCAGGAAACAGCGATGGCAAAGGAAGCTGTGGTTCCGGAAATCTCAGCAGTCCTGGAATGCTCAGGACTCCTTTTCCTCAGAGGCAGAGGGGGACAAGGTGGACGCTGGCTCAGAGGTAGAGGGGGACTGAAGAGCTTCTGGTCACAGGAACCCTTTTCTGACTGACCCATGCAACAGCCCTGAGGGGTTGCCCGATTGCTCCTCTCTGGAGGCAGTCGGGGGCGTGTTGCGAGGCACCTAGCTCAATGGGAGTCCATCACGTTAGATCGCTGGGTGCTTCGAATAATATCCAGAGACAATTCTATTCCCTTCATAAACAACCTCCTATGCACAAGGAGCCTCCCAGATGTCCCACCCGTTCAAAGGGAGGCAGCAGCTTTGGAGATAAGAAAGCTGCTAGAAAAAAGAGCAATCCAGCAAGTGTCCCCAGGCCAGTCTGGATCAGGCATCTATTCCAGGTTTTTTTTGGTGCTAAAAAAGAAGGGGGACTTCAGGCCAATTCTCGACCTATCTGCGTTGAACCTGTCCATTGCCAAGGAAAAGTTCCAGATGGTCACTCTACAATCCATCCTGCCCTTCTTGCAGGAGGAAGACTGGATGTGCTCGATAGACCTCAATGATGAATACTACCATATTCTGATGGACAGGCGATCCAGGAGGTTCCTCCGCTTTCGGCTAGGAGCCAGTCATTACCAGTTCCGGGTCCTACTCTTCGGTCTCACCACAGCCCCCAGGGTGTTGGTAGTTATAGCGGCCCACCTGAGGTTTTAGGGCATTCAGGTCTTTCCCTACCTGGATGACTGGCTTCTCACTGCCTCCACCAGGCATCAACTTGTACTAGCTAGGGATTTCTTTCTTCAGTTGTTTACCTGGCTGGGGATCACGATAAATCTCAAGAAGTCTTCCCTCCAACCTCTTCAAATTCTAGACTTCATAGGGACAAGAATAGACTCTCTTCAGGCCAGGATATTTTTGACTCCAGACAGAATTCACAGCCTGGCCCTTCATGTATTGGTGCTCCTTCAGTCTCCTGCACCCTCAGCGAAGTTAGTCCTGAGAGCCCTAGGGTCCATGGCAGCAACTATAAATCATCTGCATATGAGAATGTTACAGTGGACATTACAAGTTCAGTGGTCTCTACTACATCAGTCTTTAGACTTTCTGATTCCTCTGAGCAGTGTGCGCAAAAATTCTCTCATATGGTGGCTTCAATCCCAGAAATTGTGAGAAGGACGCCCCTTTGTTGCATTTCCACCCCAAGCCACGGTGACCACGGATGCCTCCCGCTTAGGGTGGGGGGGCACTGTTCGGGCAGGACTGTCCAAGGCACATGGACTCAGAGCAAGACCATTCTGCATATAAATATTCTAGAGATGAGAGCAGTCCTTTTAGCGTTGCAGGCCCTTTATGCCTCTCTTCCTCTGGGAACTATTGCGATCCAGTCAGACAAAATGTCAGTGGTCTGGTACATCAACAAACAGGGGAACCAGGTCTTACCCACTTTGTTGAGAGGCCATGAGAGTGTGGGAATGGGTGATTTCCACCAATAGCTTTCTGATAGCAATGCACATTCTGGGTCGGTCCAACATCTTGGCAGACAAATTGAGCAGAACTATCCTTTCACCTTACGAGTGGTCTCTGAACCCTTATGTAGCGGAACAGATCTTCCTCAGGTGGTGTTAGCCTTGCTGCGATCTCTTCGCATCACCATCCAACGCGAAGTGCAGCAAGTTTTTGCTCTAATTCCTGCAATGGGGGAAGCTCTCAGAGATGCTCTTGTCCATGCTTGGCCACCTGGTCTTCTTTATGCATATCCCCCGCTTCTGCTTATGACAAAATTCTTACAGAAAGCTCGTCGGTTGGAGAGCAGAGTTATTCTCATAGCACCAATTTGGCCTCGCCAAGTTTGGTTCCCTTGCCTGCGGTCTCATCTCCTAGCTCCACCCTGGATCTTGGATCCCATCCCGGATCTTATTCATCATCCATCGGGAATTCTTCCTTCGAATCTGGACAGCCTCAAGCTCACAGCTTGGTTACTCCAGTTCCCTTAGTTGCTAGGACTCCTGGTATCTCTTCCCCAGTTAAATCTATCCTGGTAGCAGTACATAAGTCCTTTACCAGGAAAGTTTACAGTAGTAAGAGGAAACGTTTTTCCATTTGGGCTTCACAGAGAAATCTGGATCCCTTTACCACTCTGGTTCCAGTGGTGTTAGATTTTTTGTCTCATATTTTCCAGCAAGGGGCCAGCTCTTCCACAGTGAATTACAGCTGGCGGCTATTTCCCATTTTAATGTAGGGGAAAATTCAGGCTCCCTAGCTGCTGCCAGAATTTGCAAGACTTTTTTGAAAGGTGCTTTTCTTCTGAGGCCTCCTATTAAGAATCCTTCCCCTCCATGGTATTTGACTTTGGTTCTTCAGGCCTTAGTCTCGCCCCCCGTTTGAGCCCACAGCATCAGTTGACTTGAAATTCTTGTCATGGAAAATGGCCTCCCTGGTGGCTATTACTTCAGTCAGGAGAGTGTCTGAGCTTCGCACTGTGTATGAAACCCACATACCTAGATGTTCATCATGTTTCTTCACTGTTGCAGTCATTACTCTTGGGTTATCCTGCTGGCAGACTACCCTCAGTCGCTCAAAATTCCAAAGTCTAGGTCCGGCGTCGGTTGCTGTTGCCTCTTCCCTGATGTCAGTGTGCCAGGGGTTTAAAAGATGCAGCCGACTCCATTTTCTCCAGTCTTTCTTGCTGCGCGGTGCCCAAAGCAAAAGCAGTTCACAAGTGCTGGTTGGCCGACTCCTGAGATTTTCAAATCCGAATTTCAGAACCGAAGTCTTCATTAAAGCTAAGTACCCTGTTGGGGAAACTTTTTTCTTGCTCCAGACCGATGTCAGAAAAAGTTAACAATTGTATTTCTTGTGAAGCAAATGCCTCATAAGGATTTTCACTCTTACTGTATTCCTTGCCTGGGCCCTGATCACAACATTGCTAGCTGTCGGTTTTGTGCTAGATTTAACCAACGCACTATTAAGCGTCGGTTTGATTTTGCATTTCATTACTTTGGCCGAAGATTTAATTATATAATGCCGTCAGAACATCCGACAACCGTAGTTTACAAAAAATGCAAGGAAAAGGATAGGCATCCGAGGTCCAAATCCGACGACAAGGCCTCTGCTAGGCCAGTCGCCCATTCTCAGTGAGGTGCTTTCACAGCCCCTGGTGCCCACTACCTCAGAGCCACAGGCCGATTCCGACTCCCACGTGGAGCCGACTGGGCCTCTGGATACTCATGGTATTGGGCACTCGGAAATCAATCCCTCAGATGAGTCCAGAGCCGCTGAGCAGGCATCGGCTTCTGTGGGTGTCTTCAGACCTCCACAACTATATATTAAGCCATCTTCAGCTTCAAAGACAAAGACTAAAGCAGCTCTAAAGACAAAGAAACAAGTACAGCATTCTCCTGCTCAGACTTCCATGCCTAAAAAACAGATGCTCAAAAAGGCCGAAGACCTAATTACTTTGATCAGGGGCTCCCATCCCCCTCCTGATAAGAGGCCTAGGCAAGAGAAAGAGTATGATTCTTCTGATCAGGTTTCTATTTCCTCTGATTCCACTTCTGAACAGGATTATTCCATGCTTCCTTATGAGGATTCTGATGCTGAAGAATCCATTCCTTCAGCCTCTCCTCCTGAGGATTATTCTTTTGGGGAAACCCTGCATACCATGAGGGAGCATTTCCACTGGGAGAGCCAAGATTATTCTGAATCTAAGAAAAGGCTCAGAGACTTTCTGCTACTTCCTCAGCACAGACCCCTTGCTATTCCACCTGTTCTAGACATTGTAGATGATGTATTTTCAGAGTCCGGCCTGTACCCTGACTCTTTACCCCCTGCACCTGCTAAGCCAGACATACTACAGGGTCCCAGATTCTCATAAATTCCTATATAAAAACCCTGCTGCCGACCCAGAAACTATATCTCAGGGTCCCAAAGGGGTTAAAGCTTCCACTGCAAAAAAACCCTGTCCCCTCTGATAGGGATTCCAGGGCTCTAGACAGATGGGGGGGGGGGGGGTTACTCTTCTGCTACCTTGGCTGTAAGGGCTTTAAATTGTCAGTTTCATATGCTTAAATAGCAGTATTTAATGTCACTGCTTAAATAGAAGTTGTTGACAAATACTGAATGTTCAGAGAACAAGGAATTGCAGGATTTATTGCATGCATCTGAACAAGTGGGAAAGCATACTTTGCAATGTGGTTATAATTCACTGGAGGCCTCTTGCAGGGCCGCTGTTACAGGTTCTGTTATTAGAAGACATGCTTGGTTAAAGGAACAGAATCTGCCTGATCATGTTAAAGCAAAATTATTAGATGCACCATTACAGCATGATACTTTGTTTGGTACTAAAGCAGAAGAGGTGTTGAAAAAAATGGAGGATAAAGCAAAATCCATGCAGACAGTCAAGGATTTCTTACAGGTACAGCCACCGAGGTTTAGCAGGAACTGGCCTTCTAAAAATTGGTCCCTTCCAGTGTCAGACAGACCACAAAGAGGCAGATACAGGCATCCCAGAGGCGGATCTCAGCCTCAAGGCTCATACAGGCCTAAACAATGGGGTGCTCCTACCTCCAAAAGCGGAGAAGACAAATCACAACCTTACACAAAACAGCCCAATGACTTTCCTCTGCCAGATCCAAGCACTTTTCTTTTGGCAGCCCCCTTAGGGGGAAAACTAGCACTTTTTTCATCAAATTGGAAAATGTTTACCCAAGACAAATGGGTCCTGAACATAGTGTCCCAAGGCTACAGGTTCCATTTTCACACTCTACCAAGGTCAAAAGGTATGCCAGACCTGCCACACAAAAAAATGGGCAGAGGCACAAAAACAAATTACAGCCCTCATGGACATGAGGGCCATTCAGCAAGTACCACAACAAGAGCAGGGGCAAGGATTTTACTCCAGACTTTTCCTAGTACCCAGAAAGGCCAAAACCTGGAGACCAATACTGGACCTGTCTATACTAAATACGTTTCTGGAAGTTCCAAAATTCAAAATGTTGACTCTACAGCAGCTACTGCCCGTGCTGGGCAAGAAGGCTTGGCTCGTAACTTTGGACCTAAGAGGCATACCTGCATGTCCCAATCAGACAATCTTGCAGAAGATACCTCAGATTCATAGCTGGCTCAATGTATTACCAATTCTCTGCACTGCCCTTTGGCTTATCTACTGCGCCCAGGGCCTTCACAAAATGCCTGGCACCAGTAATTGCGTTTTGCAGACAAAGAGGAATTCAAATATATCCCTACTTGGATGACTGCCTAATTCAAGCAGGGAACAAAGACATTCTTCTAAAGCATCTGGCGTTTGTAAAAAGATTACTAATTGGCCTAGGGTACACAGTAAACGAAAAGAAATCAAAACTAGTGCCCTCTCAAGAGATAATATTCCTGGGTGCAAGCTTAAATACAACTGCCCAGATGGCTTATCTCACACCAGACAAACAAAAGCAACTGACTTCTTACTTCAAGAAATTGGCAAGAAAAACCCATTTATCTGCAAGGAAAATCCTGCAGGCCTTGGGTTTCATGGCATCCTGCATTCTACTAATTCCATATGCCAGACTGGATATGAGGAAACTACAATGGTATCTAAAAAGTGTTTGGACTCCGCATTGCCACAGCCTGGAGACAGTAATTGCACTCATTCCCTGCCTGCAACAGGAGTTTCGATGGTGGGCAGAGACCTGTCACCGCAACAAGGGTCTGCCATTCAGTTTACCCACAGCCAGACAGACACTGACAACAGATGCATCAGATTATGCCTGGGGGGCCCATATGGCAGGAAAATGTATTCAGGGCACATGGCCTGCAAACCAGAAGCATCTTCACATCAATCAAAAAGAGATGCTAGCTGTTCAAAATGCCCTGACAGCTTTCAAGGACCTTCTTCATCCAGGACAGCTACTGATAAAGACAGACAATACTACGGTCATGTGGTACATAAACAAGCAGGGAGGTACACATTCCTACCCCCTCTGCAGACAAGCAATGACCTTATGGAACCAGCATTGACTTTTCAAGTTCATGTGCAAGCACAATTCCTGCCAGGAAAAACAAATACTCTGGCAGACAAACTAAGCAGAAACCTCATGGATCCCCACGAATGGAAACTGGATCCACAAGTCTTCAGCATGATAACAAGGAAATGTGGATGCCCAGACATAGATCTATTTGCCTCCCCTCACAACTGTCAATTGCAGAGATTTTGCACAAGGATTTATCACAAGCAAGCATGGAAAGTGGACGCCCTATCCTTCAGCTGGAAAAACTTAACAGTATATGCCTTTCCTCCACTGCCTCTCCTTCCCAGGGTACTCCTAAAGGTCAGACAAGAGAAGCCAAAAATGATACTGATTCACCAGACTGGCCATGCCAGCACTGGTACCCAATCCTAAAGAGCTTGTCTCAGGGTCCAGCATGGATATTGCCTCAAACGTCTCACTTGCTGACCCAACAAAACAATCGGATCCTGCACAGCCAACTCAGGACCTTAAATCTGGCAGCATGGCGGATAATGTAGCCATTCAGAACACTCTTCTTTCAAAAGCTGTTATGGATGTTATCTTGGAGGCCAGGAGGCCCAGTACCAGAAAATCTTATGCAGAAAAATGGAAGAGATTCTGTGCTTGGAACCAGGAACAAGACATTGACATGTGTGTACCAAATATCCCTCATATTTTACAATACCTAACTGAGATGCTGAACAAAGGCCTTTCTTTCTCATCAATTAAGATTCATGCCTCTACCATTTCAGCCCATTACAATACGGAACCACCTAACTTTTCTCATCCTTTAATAAGGCAGTACCTCAGAGGGGCCAAAAACATTAGGCCTCCAAGGAGAGCACCAATTCCGGCCTGGGACCTCAATTATGTTTTGGAAAAACTCACACTGCCTCCTTTTGAGTCAGCATCAACAGCAGATATAAAATTCTTATCCTGGAAAACAGCTCTGCTCCTAGCAATAACCTCTGCAAGATGCGTCTCAGAGTTACAAGCACTCATGGCTGTGAAACCTTTTATAATTTTTCATCCAGACAGGGTTTCTCTGAGGACAAACCCTACATTTATGCCTAAGTTGATGTCCAGTGTGGCCCTCCACCAAACCATTCACTTGCCTACCTTTTATCCAAATCCACAGAACAAGGGTGAGAAAATTCTACATTCTTTGGACATACACAGGCAGTTATGCTTCTACTTGGGCAGAACTAAAGCTTTCAGAAAGACTGAGCAACTTTTAGTGTCATATGCTGCAGGATCACAAGGAAAGGCTATCTCAAAACAGACTATAAATGGATAGGCCATTGCATCTGTTTCTGCTATTTTCAGCATGGCAAATCAGTGCCTAAGGGCATTAGGCCTCATTCTACCAGAGCAGCAGCCACTTCAGCAGCCTTCCTCAGAGGAGTACCAACCAAAGATATCTTAGAGGCTGCAACTTGGAGTTCAGTGCACGCTTTCACAAAGCACTACCACTTTACTCTTTACTCTAAGTCCAGAGCAGGCTTTGCCACTGCAGTTCTGCAGGGCCTCATAGCCTCTCCTAATCCTTTTTAGCCCAGCCACCCATCCTCAGCTTTGTGATTCAACCTAAGAGTAATGACTGCAACAGTGAAACACGATGAACATAGTACAGTTGTGTACCTACCATAAATGTAGATGTTCGAGTGTATTCACTGTTGCAGTCCAGGTTACCCACCCACCATCCCCCTTTTCTTTGCTGGGACTTATCTGCACTTCTCTATCCTATACAACCTATGTGGTGTATCTGCTTGTAGATGATGGAAATGTTATTTTGGTGCATGCATTTTTATTGGCATATTTTTTCAGCCTACCAATTTGGGGACACCTGACATCTGGGGCAAGAAAAACTGAAGAAAATGGCATCAGCTGCATCTTTTGTACCCCTGGTGCACTGACGTCAGGGAAGAGGTGACAGTAACCGACGCTGGACCTAGACTTTGGAATTCTGGCTGACTGAGGGTAGCCTGCCAGCAGGATAACCCAAGAGTAATGACTGCAACAGTGAATACACTCGTACATCTACATTTATGGTAGGTACACAACTGTACCTTTTTCACAAGGACAGGGAATCTCTCAGGAATAACCAGTCTTTTCTTCCTATAATTGCTTCAGAGTCAAATATTAATCAGTCGATTAATTTTCCTGTATTTTTCCCTAATTTTCAAAATAAAGGGGAATATAAACTTCATTTGCTTGGATGTGCACAGGCAGTTACAGTTTTATTTGCATTGGTCCAAACCTTTCCGTAAATCTGATCAGCTTTTTGTTTCCTTTGTTAGACCCTTTTTGGGAAAACCAGTTTCAAAAGTGACCATCTCTAAGTGGATTTTGCTTTGTATTTTACATGCTTATAGAGAACTTGGATTACCAGCACCAGAAGGGGTTCATGCTCACTCCACCCGTTCTATGGCTACTTCAGCTGCTTTCTGGTCTAGAGTTTCCCTGGATGATATCTGCTCAGCAGCTAGCTGGGCCTCCTCTCACACCTCCATTACTCATTATAAGCTAGATTTGATGTCTAGAGGAAGGGCTTCCTTTGGCTCTGCAGTGCTCTGGAATATTCTTCCTTAAGGGCCTTCCAAGATTTGGGTAGCTGGGGACTCTGTCCCACAGGTTGATGATCAAATGAAGTTAACTACTTCAGATAAAGAAGTTATGTACTCACCATAACATTCCATCTGAGTAGTTAGACTTCATTTGTCAGCAACCTTCCCCCTGACCTTGATGGTTATTTCTTTGTTTGGGCTCGACGTCCTGAATTTGGCAAGCCTGGTGTATGAGTTTGGGTCATGTCTTTTTGACTTACGTTGTTGTGTGTCACATTGTTAGGTGGCAAACTCGATCTGAGGATTAGAAGGAGGTTGCAGTTTGGTATGGGTAAGAGGGAGGATCTTGGAGCTCAGATCTTTAGCTTGGTAAGCTGCCAGCTCAGATCCGTATCAGATCCAGAACCCACAGGTTGCTGACAAATGAAGTCTAACTACTCAGATGGAACGTTATGGTGAGTACATAACTTCTTTTTTTCCTACATCTGTGAGACAAGTATAGAAACCATACCACCATTCACAAATAACACAGAATCATCTACAAAATTCCAGCTAGCTGGGCTGGTAGCCTTCACAATTCTCCCCCATGAGAAATTAAGCTAGTTTTTCAAGTGACCCTTGAGAAATGTTGCTTGAGAGGGTTGAGCCTATCTACGAATACCTTACCCCATTCCCTGTCTTGAGAGCCCATCTGCATTGGCACTGCTAACCCCACTGCAGTGCTCCACTGTCATATCATATGCTTCCAACCCTAGGCTCTACCTTAGTAACTTGCCATTTTGCTGGCTGGGTCGGTGTAACCATGTTAGGGGATTGTGGTCTGTAACTGCAGTGAATTTTCTTCCATACAGACAAGGCTGAAGTTTCTGCAGTACCCACACTATGGCTAGACATTCTATTTCTACAGCTGCATACCTTTCCTCCCTGGGTTGGAGTCTATGACTGAGATAAACCACTGGGTGCTCTTATCCTTCTGAAGAAATCTGGCTAAGTACAGCCCCCACCCCCACCCCATGGTTCGAAGCATCCACCTGCACAACAAATTCTTTGCTGTAATCTGGACTGGGTAACACAGGAGGTCCTCCCAAAGCTCTTTTAGGTTTCTGGAATGCCCGCTCACATGCTGGGGTCCACACTACCTTATCTGGCCTGTTTTTCTTGGTCAGGTCTTTGAGGGGAGCAGCTATGGTAGTATAACTGGGGACAAACTTTCTGTAGTACCCTGCGGTCCATAAAAGTTCCCTCATCTGCTTTTTGGTAACAGGTGCAGGCCATGCCTGAATGGCTTCCACTTTGGCAGGTTCTGGCCTGATCTTACCACTCCTCACTCTATGTCCTAGGTAGGAGACCTGTGCCATACCCACCTGACATTTGCTGGGCTTAATAGTCAACCCTGTCCTCTGTAGTTTGCCCAGCAACTCCCTGACATGCTGAAGATACTCTTGCCAGGAATGGCTGTAGATGGCAGTATCATCTCGGTAAGCAAGGGCAAAATCTCTTGTACCTGCTAGGATGTGATCTATCAGGCTCTGAAAAGTTGCTGGGGCAATTTTTCTCCCAAAGGACATCTTTGTGAACTCATACAAGACAAAAGGAGTCACAGAGGCTGACCTCTCTCTAGCACTGGGAGTCAAGGGCACCTGCCAGTAACCCTTGGTAAGATCAATGGCGGTAAGATACTTAGCCCCACCCAGGTGCTTTAGGGCTTCACCTGTTCTAGGCATGGGGTAAGCATCTGACTCTGTGTGACTATTTATTTTCCTGTAGTCCATACAGAACCTGGTGATGCCATCCTTCTTTGGTACCAGCACTGCAGAGGCCCAGGGACTGCTGGACTCCTGAATTACTCCTAGTTCCAACATTTCCTGTATCTCCTCCCTCAGAGTCTGTTTGACTCTCTCAAGCACCCTATAAGGGGCCTGCCTAATTGGCCTTTGGGGTCCTGTATCCACATGGTGCTGCACCAGGTGGGTGCACCCTGCTTTCCCAGTGAACATGTCCCCAAACTCCTGTAACACTGTTCGGATTTCTCGAACCTGGGTAGGGGATAGCCACTGGGACATTGCTACCCCTTCCACTGAGGTGTCAGTCCAAGCCTCACTGAGGAGATCAATCACCAGATCTCCCTCAGACTCCTCCTGCAACCCACTGCAAATACTCAGCACAAGGGCCTCCCTATCATGGTAATGTTTCATCATGTTGACATGGTACAATTTGTGCCCCTGCCTTCTGCCTAGCAGTTCTACCATGTAGTTAACATCACTTTCCTTACCACCTTGTAGGGTCCCTCCAAAGCTGCCTGCAGCTTGTTGTGTCTGACAGGAAGGAGAGCCATTATCTGCTGCCCTACAGCGCACTCTCTAGCTTGAGCATTCCTGTCATACCAGACCTTTTTCTGCTGTTGGGCTTCTGCCAGGTTCTCCCGGGCCAAGCACGAGTTCCCTGAGGCTTGTCCTGAAGTTTAGGACATATGCACAACAGACTCCTTGTGGGATTCACACTCACTCTCCCACTCATCTTAAATTAAATCTAGAGGTCCCTTCACCCTATGCCCATACTACAACTCAAAGGGCGAAAAATCTGTTTATTCCTGGAGAACCTCTTTGTAAGCAAACAACAGATGGGGCAAATATTTGTCCCAGTCCCACTTAAACTGGTCTACAAATGCCTGTAGCATCATCCTGAGTGTAGAGTTTAACCTCTCAACAAGACCATTAGTCTGAGGGTGGTAGGGGGTGGACTTTAGGTGCTTCATGCCACAGTCTGACATGAAATTGGCACCTCCGTCAGTCAGTATTTTCTTTAGGAAACCTACCCTGCTGAAAATCTCTAACAAACCATTTGCCACCTTTTCTGCCTTAATGGAGGACAGAGCCACTGCCTCAAGGTATCTGGTAGCCTAATCTACTAACACTAGGATATACTTTTTCCTTGTGGAACTTGGGGTGCTCAGATGCCCCACAATATCCATAGCTACCCTCTGAAATGGCTCCTCAGTCACAGGCAAAGGCATCAAAGGAGCTTTCACCTTGTCTCCTGCTTTGCCTATCTTTTGGTACTGCTCACAGGTCCTGCAATACCCTGTTACATCTCTGTTGATCCCAGGCCAATAGAAGTTCTGCATAATACATCTCTTTGTATGTTTTATGCCCATATGACCTGCAAAGGGAATATCATGGACTATGGCTAGAAGTGCCAGATGGTAGGCTCTGGGCACTACCAGCTGCTGTATTTTCTCACCCTCTAGCCCTCGCTCAGGGGTCCACTCTCCGTACAGTAACCCTTTGTCCCAGTATACAGATTCCCCTTTTTCTTGACAATCCGGTACCTCACTAGCTACCTCCCTTAGGCCTTGTAATGTACGGTCTGAGAGCTGAGCCTGTCTCAAATCTCTCTTTGTAACCCTTCCCAGCTCCCCTTCCACATGAAGTCTGGTATCCTGTGACAGTGGTGCCCCACTGTCAGCCTGGGTACTACTACTACTCACCACTGCCCATGCAGTCACTCTGTCCAAGGGACCATCAGTACCCACAAGCAACTGTGGCTCACCTTTAGTCTCATAGGTAACAGGTTAGCTCCCTCCCTGAAGGTAACCACCTCACCATTCCTGGCTGCAAATGTGTGGTCTGTCTGGGTGTCCCCCAGACTACCAGACCCACATGCTCTTCTCCAAGCCTGACTGCATGTAACTCCATGAACACATGGTACTGCATTACCCAAATCATTCCTTATCAAGACATCTGCAGGGTTGTAATTTGGTACCCCTGTTGTCTCAAAACAGTCTGCTGTTGGCATTTTGTCATTCCCACTTACTGGCTCTCCCTCATTTTGTTCCCCACTTTGCCTCCATGGACATCTGTATGCTACATGGCCCCACTGGTTGCATTTAAAACGTTTAACCCTAAGTCATGGACGTGTACCTGGACTAGTGGATTTCTCTGCTACTGACGGACTCTTTTGGGGCAGTCTAGGCTGCTCACCATGGGTTCCTGTAGACCCATGAGCAGCACTGGGTGTCCCTGTCATGTGCAGTAATGCCATGCTTGCTAGGTATAGGTCTCCCTTCTTCCCCAACCCGTCTACAGTAGCATATTGTCTATCAGCTAACCAAATCCCCATGTCCTCAGGCAAAAGTGCTAAGCGCTTGTTCCCTCACCAAAAGGTCTGCTAGCCCTTCAAAAGTGGTGACCTGACATCCACTCACCCACCTATGAAAATAATTGCTTAGCTTAGCAACATATTCACACACTTTCATCTGCCATGCATCTGTGCTCATGAAACATATTCCTATGAGCTTCAGGTGTTAACTTAAAACATTCCAGCAAACAATTCTTTACAACATTATAATTTAAGCATTCATTATCAGACAGTTTGGAAAGAACAGTTACAGTTTTACCATGGAGTAAAGGGGTCAGGAACTGTACCCAGAGCCCTTGGTCAACATCATACTGTTCACATACCCTCTCAAACACATGAATGAAACCATCAAATATATCCTCCTCTGTAAATTATGGAAGAAATTTAATGACGTTTGTTGCTTCTGGGGTTCGGTTACTCCCTTCCCCATTACTTCCATGACTGATGAACAGTCAGCATCTCCTTTTCATGTTGCCTCTGCGTCTCCTTCTCCTCAGCATCCAGGCATTGCAGTTTCTCATTTTCCTCAGTGTGTAGATGCCTCAGTCTCTCTGCTACTTCTATTTCCACATGATTGGCCTCCAACTCGTCTCTCTGACTCTAGATGAATTTTTAAGTCCTCTGTGGAAAGGCTGAGCTGTCCATTTTCTGAGAGATGTACATCTCCACGGCCCATCTGATTTTCCTTCTGGCTGCTATTCTCTGATGCAGCTGTGACTAAATCTGCAATCATGTCTACCTTAGCCAGGTTGGTATGCACCAGTCCTTTACCCTGGTACATCTCAGCCAACTGGCTCCTTGTCAGCTTGCCATACTCTCTGCTGACATGTTTGCCTGCTCTCCCTGACTAAACTAACAAAATAAATAAAAATTGTGATATGAACTCTGAATGTTCATTGCGTGGCTAATTTAGAGTATAAAAACACCTTCAGTGATCACTGTACACAGGCTACAGGAATTCAGTATCCACACCACTACAAGCCAGTTACTATACGATGTGGCTATCTCACCACTATCAACCAATTAATATGTGATGTGGCTATCCCACCACTGCCAAACAATTAATATGTGATGCCCCTGCACTGGCCCAGTAATCAAGGAGCCTCAATCCTCACCACTAACACCAGTGAGGGCCGTGCACATTGGGAGGATGACAAGTACACACACAGTAAAGTATATTTTCCCTTAAGAGCACACAGAGATCACAATCAGTCTGGGGCTGGTTTCTCGCTGTCTCTCTAGATCCCCAATAAGACTTTCCACTGGGACAGCTATAGGGTTAAGATCCCAGCCGAGTGGTCAAGCCAAAGCCTCCAGCACCCTCTCTGTCCAACCAGTGTTTTGTGTCCCTGCCCAAGTAGCTCACACACACACACACACACACACACACACGCACACACACTTTGAGATTTGATTTATATCCAAACACACAGACACTCTTGGGGAAGGCTGGCACAGGTTTACTAGCTATGCACCCTTCTGCCAAGACTATAAGGTAGTAATCACTGCCACCAACCACCCTTTATCAGCTACTTTAGGGCCCTTCCAAAAGGGGGATCAATTCTACTGTGTAATGTTACTATTATCCAAATGGTAAGTGTGTCCAAGACTTGAAGGCTATTTAGGAGTGGCCTATACAGTGTTACCAGATGCATATGCAAGTACCCTAAGAGCTTAAATATCTCTGCACAAACCAGCCACAATTAAAAGGTTTAAATATATTTAATAGTAAATAAGAAAAGCACAAGACAATACTCAACACAGTGACAACAGAATTCAGAATCACAGGAAATATTTTAAAACAACATTGCAGGGCAGTCTCACATAAATACAGAAAACATCTGAACTAATCTTGCTATATTCCTATCTATCTGTAAGAGAGATACTATGATCTAAGTATTACAGAGCCAGGCAAATACAAATGAGAAGTTCTGAAGATGGATGTGTTCAGATACAAGACAAGATACAAAATGCACAGACCTTCTCTGAGAGACCACTCCCAAACTACCATCAAACATCTCTGCTGGGTTATCTCATACTACATAATTCTTGTCACCTTTGCCTTCAGTTCCCAGGCTAACAGGAACCCAAAGTACACCACCTCTTTGTCAAAAATACCCATATCCAAGAAATTGTGCCTAAAACTGGAAGCTGTAAAACTGTTAAACACTCCTACCTTGGAAACCTTCAACCACTTCTGCTTCCACACAGCAGAAAGAATCTCTAGCTGCAGACATCCCTTCTCCTAGCTGAGGTACAGAATTGCAGAACTCCTCACCCATTCTCTGAGTTTGCAAGTCAACTCTGCACATTCCAACCTCCACTACAAAAACACATCTGCACAGGCACACAGTCCACACACTTCTCTGCCTCTCTCTAGCAGGGCACACCATAGCCACACTCCCAAAGCTCAGCACATAACACACAGTTTAACATAACATAGTTTTCCTACATCTGTAAGAGAAGCATAGGTTGGTACTAGGCTATAAGCCCTAGGGCCTATACAAGCCTAGCCATAACAATTCCCTGGCTATTTCTTCCCACACTATTTACTTCCCTGGACCAAACCATACCACCATTCACAAGTATCACAGAGTCACTTACAAAATTCCAGCTAGCTGGGCTTGCAGCCTTCACAATCCCTTTGACGGAACTTCCTTGTTTGACCCTAAAGTGAACGAGATGTTATCCAGTTGTGAGAAAGATGGTAAGACCCTTTCTGCTGAGGGTATATGTTTTTCAACTCCCCCAAAGGTCCTTTTCTAGGAACCAGAGGAGTGGTGGTAAAATGTGGTTCAAAACATCCCAAGGGCCTTTCCAAGACACACGTGGAGGAAGTTCCCCCAGGGGCAGAGAGAGGAACCAAAATGGAAGATGCCACCCTCACTAAAGAGGTGGTTCACAAACCAGTGTTTCAGGGATTCCTTTCAAGGGAAGGCCTTTCAGCGCTCCTGAATAGATGCCCCATTGTCTTCCTCTGGAGGCAGTTGGGGGACGCTTGTCCTTGCACCTAAATGCCTGGCTAAACATAACAGATTCCTGGGTGCAACGGGTCATGGCTAGAGGCTATACCATTCCCTTTTCTCATCCTCCCCTGCACACAAGAAAATCCCTGATGTTCCACCCAATCAGAGGGAGTTGGCAGTGCAAGAAATTCAAAAACTGCTGGACAAGAGTCATCCAAGAAGTCCCACCAGACCAGAAAGGATCCGGAACCTACTCAACATTCTTTTTAGTGCCAGAAAAGACAGGGGACTGGAGACCGATTTTGGATCTCAGAGTGCTGAACAAATCAGTTTGGCAAATAAAGTTATGGATAGTCACGGTACAGTCAGTTCTTCCCTTTCTGAAGAAAGATGATTGGATGTCCTTGGTAGATCTCCAGGATGCTTATTGCTGTGTAAAAATGGACAAACTCTCCTGGAAATTCCTCCGCTTCCAATTGGGAGCCAGTCATTATTGATTCAGAGTACTTCCCTTTGTTCTCACAACAGCCACCACGGTCTTCAAATGCATGGCAGTGGTAGCTGCTCACTTGAGACTGCAAGGATTCTGGTTGTTTCCGTACTTGAATGACTGGCTCATAACTGCTTCGACCAGGTATCAGCTAATAATAGCCAGAGATTACACTCTCAACATCAGAAAATCCCATTTGACGCCAATGCAAACTTTGAAATTTATAGGGGCTGTACTAAATACAGAGACCCCTATAGCATCCCTTCCTCCAGAGAGGCTTCAAAGAGTTATGGTACAAGTTCAAAAGGTAATGTGCAGAAAGAGGGTTCCTGCATGACCAGTTTTGAAAGCTCTAGGTTGGTGGCAACATCAATAACTCTAGTACCTCTAGCCAGGTTTATTATGAAAATTCTGCAATAGCTACTAGCTTCTCAGTGGTCTATTCTTCAGCCTGTGTCAGACCAAATTTTGATCGCCAATTATTACAAAAGGGATCTTTTCTGGTAGATGGATTCTGATCAAATTCTCCGTTGTTGCCACTTTGTGTTTGCAGGCCCCATGGCCACAGTGTCCATGGCTGCCTCCCAGATGAGGTGGGGTGCATTTTCTGGGCAAGACTGTCAAAAGGCACTCAGTCCCCATTAGAGGCCAACTTGCACATCAGTGTCCTGGAGATAAGAGTGCTGCTTCTAGTGTTGCAGGCCTTTCAAACAGCTGTTCCTCAGGAAACAGTTGCAATTCAGATAGACAATATGTCAGTAGTTTGGTACATCAACAAGCAGGGAGAAACCAAGCTTTTACCCCCTTTGTTGAGAAGCCCTCAGAGTGTGGCTGTGGGCGATCTCTTCCAACTGCTGTTTGATAGCAACACACACTCCAGGAAGTTTCAGTGTGATTGCAGACAAGCTGAGCAGATGTATCCTTCAGCCTTATGAGTGGTCTCTCGATCCAAAAGTGGCAAAAATGATCTTCCGTCAATGGGGTTGATCTTGCTGCAAACTGTTTGCTTCTCCCATAAACAAGTGCACCAATTACTTTGCCCTGAAACCCCTCCCCCCAGAATTCATCCAGGGACACTCTTCCACAGTTGGCCTGCCAGTCTCCTGTATTCCCACAATGTCTCTAATTCCAAATTTATTACAGAAAACACTATGGTTGAAAAGCACATTAATCCTTATTGCACCCTTTTGGCTTTGACAGATTTGGTTCTCCTTCTTTGGCCTTATCTGGTTTGACAATGTTGGATTCTGGACCCGGTTCCAGAACTTCTGTTTCATGCAGACGAACTTGTTCATTCAGATATTTTGAACCTCAAGCTTGACAGCGTGGTTCTTCCAATTCCAGTAGTTGCCAGGCATCCTAATATTTCTTCCCTAGTACGCCACATCCTTTTGTCAGCTCATAAACCTTCCACTCATAAACTATACTCAAGCAAATGGGAAGAGAGTTACCATTTGGGCCAATGAAAAACATAATCCCTCTTTTTGGCTTCCATAGAGCATATTTTAAACATTTTAGCCTTTCTTTTCCATGCTGGAGTGTTGCCTTCTACCATTAGATTACAATTAGCTGCAATTTCAGATTTCTACGATGGTTTGAAAGAACGTTCTTTAGCCTCTTGTAGACTTTTTAAATCATTCCTAAGAGGCACACTGTTGTTGAAACCCCCTTTTAAAGATCTGACACCCGCATTGGGATCTAAAGTTAGTGTTGGAGGCCTTAACATTTTCCCCCTTTGAGCCCTCTGCAGAATGTGATCTGAAGTTTTTGTCCTAGAAAACACTGTTTGTGGTAGCTATCACCTCTGCCAGAAGAATTTCAAAGATTTAGGCCTTGTCATCTGAACTCCTTTATCTGATTTTCCATAAGGATAGAGTTTATTTACAAACAAATCCCTCCTTTCTGCCCAGGGTAGTCACAGAGTCTAACATCAATCAATCTTTTGCTAGAGTGATTTGCTTGAATCTCCTGGCACCTGACTGAGAGTGATTCTCATACAATCTGGAAATATAGAGCTGATAAGTATATTTTTTGCACTTTAACTGTTCAGTATTCTGCACTGTTTTTATTTTTGCTTGACTGAATTATTTACTTATTTGTCTTATCTGTGTCTGCATTTATATATTTGCTGGCCGATTTTTTTCTGATCTGTGCTGAAATTTTTTTCTCCCACCCTCCCATGCAGCTGCTGTTGTTTTCTTAAAATTGGTGGCTTTTGCATTTGCCCTCCCCTACTGTAAATTTGGTTTGGGACACTCCTCCCAGTCCCATCTCATTAGCTCATTCTACCTAATATAGAGATCATTTGGGAAGGCCAAACCCCTTAGTCCCTTAACTTTGAATTATCTTCTGTTCCTGCTCTCTCCCTTTCCACTTTATAAAAAAATAAAACAAAAAGACACTTTATTCAGCTGCTTATATTTTTCTGTATTTGTGTTTCTTCCTACTACTCTGTTACTTCATCTTGGTTTACCCTGCTTCCTGCTGCTTGTTCTCTAAAGTGTTTAACGACATCTTTTCTGCTGCATTTATTACTGCTTGTTTATAGCCTGTCTGAATTAAGTGTTATTCTGAGCCTCTTAGTTTTGGTTTAAGCACTTGGGCTTTAGGCCCATCCCTTAGCCTCCCTGGCCTTTCTCCCTCAGATTCTGACAAATATGGATGGACAATTTCCTACAGGTTCTCATGCCAGTCTGGTTGATATGGACATCCTGAGACAGGGTAGCAACTGCCTCATGTACACAGACAACTATCTACTACTACCACCTAGGAACACAATTTGAGAGATGCAATTATATTAGGGACCTAGAGTCCATGCTTTCTCCCCCTCAAGCCAGTATATCTGGCACCAAAAAGGTTGTCAACTCAGTCACTGCACCTCAGACTCCACCCACACCTACACAACACACACCCGCATATGCGGATGTCCTCAACATAAACATACCCTAACAAAGGAGACCTTCAAGGCAAAAACACACGATCTCCACAGCCCTCCACACCACATACCATGCATAGTCCACACACCTGTGTCTCACAGTCACTAAGGTGCCACCATAAACCCAACATATTAGTCATAGGAGACTCCATTGTGAGACACACACATGTGCCTATCACCAGGCTGGACAAGGAGAAAGTCACGGTTAGCTGTCTGTCAGGTGCCAGAATCTGCCAATATCACATACGCACTCAAGTCTCTCAACAGGTACTGCTATAACTCTGTCATAGTCCATGTTGGTGTGAATGACTTGAGACGTACCTCCCTGGACTATATGAAGAGAGACATGATTGAGCTAGCTGATTGTGTCCCAGGCACTATGTCCATAGGCTTAAGCAGCATTCTGCCATCACCCAGAACGATGCCTCAGTACAAACAGAAAACGATTGGCATTAACAATTGGCTTAGTTTCTGGTATCATTCCAGGCGGATCCAGTACTTGACAGCCTGGGAAGATATGATCGATGGACCATGATGCTTTGCCAGAGATGGCTTGCATCTGTCTCACCTGGGATTCAGGCTTCTGGCAAAGGCTCTTACCTCCCCATAGTGCCTTTTTTTAGGAAAAGTTTTGAGGTTAAAACTACCGACATAAACATTTCAACAAAACACAAATTACAGGTCATGCTGGTAAATGCTAGGAGTATAACATGAAACTGCACTTGTTGCAAGCATTCTTAACCCTGGAAAATGCTGACATCTGTGCAGCCAAAGAAACCTGGTTCAAAGCAGCAGGGAGCACCCCAACCATACCTGGTTACTCATCTCTCACACATTCAGACCCCAAACTGTGGGCAGTAAAGCCAGAGGGGGTGGAGTTTCAATATATATTAAAGAAATACACACCTTCAGGCTGGTCAAACAGTATAAAGTAACAGGAGACACTCCAGGTGCAGTTAACCATTGGCAAGACCCCTATTCAAGTCATAGTTACCTACCGGCCCCCAAATCTGACTCAAGATGCCCCATCCGCCTATTTTGACCTGTTTGAATCTGTCAAGATTCAACCCTTCACCCTGATCCTGGGTGACTTTTAACTACACAAACATACATTGGAAGAACTCATACCAGAACACAAATACCCAGAGATTCCTCGATTTTGCCAATGCAAATGCCTGGAACAGCTAGTCGATACCCCCCACAACAAATGATAATATCTTAGACTTGGTATTAACCAACATGAGTAACCACTGCAGCATCCCTATAGTATCATCTTTCCTGGTAATATCAGATCATAAAGCGGTCACTTTCAAAGTCATCATCTCCCCCAACCCCCCCCCCCCAGCTAGAATCAGACATAAAAACTTCTATAAAACTGATTACAGCCTCCTGAGGGATGCTATAAACAGCTTCACAGCCCCTCCCCCTCTGTAGGAACTGGCACCAATATCCAAAACTACACCAAAGCGCTGTATGAGCATTTAAATAGATGCATGGAATCAGGAATACCCGACAGGACTAAATCATCCTTTACAAGGAAGAGTAAACCTGTCTGGTGGACATCTGCAATAAATGAAATATATAACAAAAGGAAAAAATTGCTATCCAAGACCAAGAAGGAGCAGGTGCCCAATTGGAAGCAATGTCTCCTTATCCTGAACAAGCAAATAAGAGCACTAGTGAACTCCTCCAAAGCAAACTTCCAAGTCCAAATTGGCCCCATCTACTAGAGACAATCATAAGGCCTTCTTCACATATGTCCGCAACCTCAAAAGAAGCATCCAGATCTGTTCAAAACTGGTGATCAAGGACACCACATATATAAATGCCATAGATATATCAAACTTGCTGGCTGATAGATTCAGTGAAAACTTCACCCCTGTGTCCAGTCATCAGTAAATCAGGACATCCCCAGTACCTGCCCCCTTCCCCTTATGTTTAGGGAACAGGTCATCACTGTTCTCTCAAAGGAAAAAAAGTACAGCCTCCATGGGACCCAATAACATCCTAGGCTGCATCCTACGTGAACTCAGGCAGGACCTTGCAGCACCATTAGGCCCCCTATTCAACCAAAGCCACAGTACTGGCTTTGTCCCAGCTGAGTGGAGGATAGCCACTGTCATTCCTTTGCACAAAGATGGAGCATACACCGAATGGGAAATTATAGACCATCAGCCTGACTAGCCTGAACTGCAAGGCCATGGAATGGATTATCATGGACCTCATTAACAAGGACATTGGCAACCTCCAAACCCTTGATTCCACACAGTTTGGCTTCATCAAGGGAGGTAATGTCTGCTAAATTTGGTCGACTTCTTTAAGACAGTCACCAAAGCCATGGAAGAGAGGAAGACTGTGACAACTGCCTATCTTGACCAGGCCAAAGCCTTTGACACTATTGTCCACTCAGGCATAATAAACTCTTTCAACTAGGCATCAATCCATATGTTACCAGATGGGCAGCAAACTGGTTCACTGATAGAGCCCATTTAGTCAAAATAGGGGAAGCAACCTCAAGCATTAGACCAGTAATAAGTGGCTTATCCCCGGGTTCAGTCCTGGAGCCTCTGTTGTTTGGGATATACTTTTCTGAGGTGCAGGCCAAAACCATTGGAATATGGCTGACCAGGTTTGCAGATGACTGCAAGCTGGGTGCTGTCATCAATTCCCATAGTGATGTGGACATCCTTCAAGACGGTCTCACTCAGACAAATGATTGGTGCCAGAAAAATGGCCTCAAGCTGAATACCAAAAAATGCATCATCTTCCCTTTTGGGGAGAGTGATGTCCCCACAAATTATCACATTAATAACAATGACCTAAGCACACAATCAGTCATGAGGGATTTGGGCACCCAGGTTGATAGCAACCTGACTTTTGACCACCTTATTGTTTCCATTGTATGGAAAGCCTTCTACATGGCCCACCTCATAAGTAAGGGTATCTCATCCAGGGACAGGGAGGTTGTAACATTGAGTACAATGCCCATTCGGCATGTACCTCACCAAGCACATGCAGCAGCTGGAGAGACCACAGAGGTTCCTCACCAGGAGTATCCAGGGTCTCAAACATCTACTGTACACAGACTAAAAGCCCTATCCCTCTACTCAGTTTCATACAGACTCCTTAGAGGTGACCTCTGTCTGGCATACAATGCGATCTCAGACCCCACCTTGATGGGACTGCTGCATATCCGCAAGTCAAGATCCACTGGAGTAACTCTCATATGCGGCCTCAACCTGGTCTATGATATCAACAGGACTTGTTGTCGGAACAGATTTGTGTCCCAGAGATTCCTGCATCTATGGAATAGACTCCCTCTCCACATCAAGCAGAGTACCCCTTTACCCCTTTTTAAGTGCAACCTGGGTAACTGAATGGGAAACAGAAAATACACCCCTGGGATTCCACTCATGTCCCTGCTGGACAGGGGCATCAGGTGCTGACTTGTTTAAACATGGGCTAAACTCTTGGGCCTCAGGGCCAATAGCCTAGTAACCTCCTGTGATTCAACCAATGAATTTACCAGTTTTCTTTCCAAATTTTTCCAAAAAAAGGGGAATATTCCTCATATTTACTTGATGGTCATAGACAATTATGTTTCTATCTTCACATAACAAAAGACATTTGAAAATCAAATCAACTGTTTCATTTTCCAGTGCAAAATTGGGTAAGACAGTCAGCAAGGTAACTCTGACTAAATGGCTGAAAGACTGCATTTCTTTTATTTACAATAAAGGTAAAGTAACCTTGCCTAGGCCTGTGAAAGCACAATCTACAAGATCTGTAGCCAACTCGGCAGTTTTCCAGTCTAGAGCTTCAATGTATGATATTTGTGCAGCAGCTAATTGGGCTTCTTCCCTTACTTTTATTACTTATTACAAGTTGGATTTAGTCTCTAAGGGAAGAGCATCCATTGGTTCGATGGTGCTCAGAATATCCTTCTGTGAGTCCACCCAAGATTTTAGGTAGCTGGGGACTCTGTTCTATCTGTCAAGGATGAAATGAAGATTGACAGTATCAGATAAAAGTTATGTACTTAACATATCATTTCATCTGTGTTGTCTATCATCGTTTGTCCTGAACTCCACCCCCCCCATTCCTAGACCTTCAAAGATTTTTTTGGTGGAGCATAGGTTCATAGGTTGGTACTAGGCTATCATCCCTAGGGCCTATACAAGCCTAGCCAAACAATTCCCCGGATGTTTCTTCCCACAATATTTACTTCCCTGGACCCCTGTCTAGCAGGGCAACTGACGTGATCCTCGGGGAGAATTTCTTATCTCCCATCCGATCGTCAAGGTTCCTTTTGAAGAAGGCCAAGGAGGTGCTCTGCTTGACATGTATAGGCAGTCTATTCCAGAGTATGGGGAGTCTCTGCGTCAGGAACCGATCTCTCCAGCCTGTTTTGTTCATTGTGATGACAAGGTTTAGATCCCTGGAGCGTGTGGCTCTGAGGGATTGGGATTTCTTTAAGTTGAGCATGTCCAACAGCTCAGGGTTTGACATGGTCTTGTATGTTAAGCAGAGATCGCCTCTGAGTAGACGATATGCCACAGAGTATAGCTGGAGTTCTTTTAGACTGTCAGCATAGGGCATCTGCTTTAGGCCTGTGATTCTTTTAATGAGGTATTTCTGTGGCCTTTCCAGCTGTTGCAGATGTCTTGTGAGGTGAGGTACATACCAATTGGGGCATTGTACTCTGTAATGGGTCTAATGAGGGATGAGTACTGTGGGACAATTACCTCCTTTTTTCTGGATGAAAAGCCCTTAGTAATGAGGTGTGCCACATAGAAGGATTTCCTGACTGTTGTGGCGATGTGGTTATCGAAAGTGAGACCACTGTCCACCTGTGTCCCTAAGTCTCTCATCACACTTTCAGTGTTTAGTGTACTGCCACCTATGTGGTAATTCATGGGTACATGTTTTTTCCCAAAGGGGATAACTATACATTTCTTGGCATTAAGCTTGAGCCCATGGCTCTGGCACTAAGCATCTGTTTCTTTAAGGCCCTTTTGTAGAATACCCACATCATTTGGGGATTCAGTAATGGCTCCCAGTTTGCAGTCATCTACAAACTTTGTTAGCCAGAGTCCCTTAGTGTTGGCCTGTACTTCAGAGAAGTAGATGCCAAACAAGAGCAGTCCCAGGACTGAACCCTGAGGTACTCCACTTGTCTGGAGCTGTATTTGGAGTCCGCTACTTTACAGTCTGTGTTCTGTCAGTAAGCCAGTTGGCAACCCATCGAGTGACATAGGGATTTATGCCCATCTTAGTAAGTTTTATCTATGATTCCAGAGTGGGGGATGATGTCGAAGCAGATTATATATCCTTGAATTATTGTGATTTTTTCAAGCACAGTAGATATGGCTTCCATTTGGGCTTCTTTTATATATAGGTGGGAAGGTTGGCATAATGGTTAAGGTGTTTACCTTACAGGCACAAGGTGCAGGGTTGGATTCTCACAAGTGGTAATTGGCTAGGCCTAAAATGGCCCAGAAGGGCAGTTAGCCTAGTACTAATCTATGAACACACTCTCTGACCTACAGCCAATTTAGAAAGTCCACCTACTGCATGTCTTTGGAATGTGGTAGAAAAACGGTGCATCCAGAGGAAACCCAGGTGACTGCAGGGAGGATATGCAGACTCTGCACAGAGGGCACCCTAGCCAAGAATCGAATCAGAGACCCTCTTGCTGGGAGGCAACAATGCTAACTGCTGCGCCACTGCAGCCACCCAAATGTACTGTATGCAGAGCATTTTATATATATATATATCTATATCTATCTATCTATATATATATATATATATATATATATATGTGTGTGTGTGTTTGTGTGTGTATGTATATATATATATATATATATATATATATATATATATATATATATATATATATATATATATACTGTTCTGCAAACTTGATCTGAAGTAATTGTGAGAGAGGGATTATGAGTAAAGGCGAAGCTTGAGAGTTTTTGGCTAGCGTGAGCTGTAGTAATGGCCAAGTCGGTTCCGATATTGGAACCGAACCCCATCTGTCAAGGATAAATGAAGACAGACAACACAGATGGAACATTATGGTAAGTACATAACTTCTTTTTTTGTGCATACTTTCTGGGTAGGAAGTGTTACAAAGTTTTAATGTTTTTCATAGGAGTCACTACTGCAGTGGGAATTACCTGCTAATGAATATCTGCCTTCCATTGTAATGTCTGAAGCCTTCCAGTCAACCCCACACAAAGCTCAGCTTCTCTACCCTAGGATGTTGATCCAAAGTTTTTCTAAATGATAGTGCAGCCTGTGCCATTTTCTTTTTGTTTTTGCTACTATAAACGATTGTCAGCTCATTGGTGCATCCGTCCAAATTTAATACAAAGAAAACACTAGTGCACACTTGGGACCATTTTCCTACATCTTTATGCTATACTGGTAGATATACATTTTTTGTAGGACATTTAATTGGTTTACATACGTAAAGATTGTCGACAAAGTTCAATGTTGTCCTCAGAAATAATAAGTGTGTGTCTGTGGAACACAAATTCTGCCTAAGGATAATCACTTCTGCTATCTTTATTATGCAGAAAGCCACAAGATTACCTCTCTTGAATGTTGTGTAGCTTTTAGCAAAAAGGCACTCATTTCAAGTATTCAAAATCTTTCCAAAGAACAACAAAAAAATGATGAATTTGGCCTAGGGGCCGTCCAACACTTAAGACGAGGAACCTTCTGAGAGTGCTTCTAGGAAAGTATATCTGAAAAAAAGCCTGAAGATGACAAAAACTGGAATGTGGACAAGCTCTTGGTAATCCCTTCAGTCTCTACATGGCCTGAGGGGGTTGGGCCAGGTGACCACCTCCTGTGCCATGGTCTTCTGTTTCTTTATCCCCACCTCTCCTGAGACAGACTGGCATTTTTATGCATGCTACTGCCTAGGCCTCCAGTAAACTATGAGAGACCTTTAGACCACATACCTGTTCATAGACACCTGTATCGGACTTGCTCCTTTCACTCTCTTTTTTGTGCCAAGTCAGAAAAGTTTTCTTGCCAAGACTTCCCTACAGTATTACTTTCAAAGGAGGTAGATGACCCACCAAATGTTAATGTTGCTGTGTTTGCCCCTTCCCATGAAAAAGAGCATCAGATTAATTTCCTCAGTGGGATGAATTGCCCTGCCTTGTGGCATCTAACTCCAATTTCTCTGGATTTGCTAAAGAATACATTGCTACTTGGTGCAAAATAAGTCTCCAAACTGTTACTCTTCAGTAGCGATGATGGCTTGCCCTTCAAGGAGTAAAAGATAATCTCTGTCTGTACATTCCTCAGTCTGATTTGGACAAGGATGATCTGGTCTATTCCTCACAAATAGCTCTTGTAGGGTTTGATACAGATAACAAGGAGAGTCCATCTGCTTTGTGGTCCCATGTGAAAAGAATCCCATTTTGACAGATGCTCACTTTGATGATGGAACATTTTAAGTTGTTCTCTAAAGAGATGTCAGACTCATACAAGAGATGCCTAGACCTGTTAAAAATTAAGCAACTCACACCAGTGGCTGTTGTGCCAAACCTTTGAAGAAATCTCAGAAAGTGCGTCTTAAGAAGCAGATTTTCAATTCCCAGCCCATAAAGGAGCTAATGGAATTCACAGCATATAAGGGACCTACAAGGTATCATTGTAAAAACTTGGTGACCACTCCAGCAGTAGTCTGCATAGAAGTGGCCAAGGGACATAATTTGGTTCCTGTATTTTTTTATACTCCTGAATGATAAGGAGAATAGAGTACTAGACTGGTATGGCATTACAGTATACACTTCTTTGGTCTCGGCCTTTATAGCTGTAAATTATCAGACCTACATCTAAACATGTCAGTGGGATATACTTAAGCAGATAAAGGAATTGGCAACCTTAATTAGTAATGAGGCTGTGTAGTACAGGATCACCAGGCCTAACTCATACAACTTTCAGGGTCAGAAAATATGGCCTAAATTTTAGCCATGATGTGGTAGGTGCCTGCATCAGGAGAGCAGCAGGCTCAGTAATATGTAGCCATTTCTGGCTAAGAATTCACCCTTTCCTGATGTTTTTATTGACATTTGATTACTGGGACAGTCCAATTGGGTAGGAACCCATTTTCTGCAGAGGCCTGGGGAAAAAAAGCTCAAAGTTAATGTTAAGATGCAACCTTTTGGTGCTCTTCTGGATAAAAACCTATTATATATTAAATAGTTGAGATTAAAGGAGAAGGGAAAAATGAGTTTTTAGAGCAGTTTTTTTGCTCTGCAATGCTGAAGTATAGCAGGGATTCTCCAAATAAACAGCATAGCCCTTTTATAGGAAATGGTCAAAGATAAAATATTTTAAACCAGGAAAGGCTTTGAAGAAAAAAGCAGACCTTGGGAGTGGGGAGAGACAGTGGCAGACAAACATGGTCAGGTGTGGGGGAGGCAAGTATCCTCCTTGATACAGTAAAGGGCAGTACTCATTTTTGCATCCAAAGTCATTATCCTCCTCCCACTCTTATGCTTCCAGTCTTTGGGATAGGGAATTGACTCAGATTAACACTGTCAAAAGGATAAGAAAGACTAGTTTTTTGCTACAGGATAGAAGTCAAAACCTTTTTCTAACGTCTTGCTAATACCTACCATCCCCTCACCTCATAAACCAAGCAGAAATGGCACACACCAGTTTGTTGTTCAGCTCCTGTAGTGTAGCACAATATAGTTTGCTTGCAAGAACAGGGCAAAAGATTTTATTAAAGGTATTTCTGCCCCTTGCCTTCACCCCAAAAAAGGGCAATCTTTGGAAACCAATAGTACATTTATCTAATCTGAGCAAATACCTAAAGCTAACAAAATTAAAAATGTCAATACTGTAAACAAGATGTCCTTCCTTTGATCACTTTCAGTATTCCATTACTAGTGGGTTATCTCACCAAAGTAATCTTACATCCAGCATCGTTCCAAAGCTGAAACTTCCATACAGCCAATGAATGACCTAAGCCTGTAGATGTTTGGGTAATTAAGTGAACATATGAGCTTAATATCCTCAGACTTAACCTTGCACCAGTCTGAATATAGGTTTTGCACCTGTCTGTTTGTTGTACGTGTGGTGGTTGGTGTTACCTCTACCTTCACTTAGGTAAGAACCCTGTTGGGGAACTTTCCTTTTTCTTCTGTCTTTATGATAAGGTTTGTTAGATGTCAGCTAAGAGGGGAGGTGTGATTGTATGGTAGGGAAATGCCATCCAAGGACCTCTGCTCCCAGTGTTTGTTTTGCGCTGATCGTGACTATAAACATTTTCATACTTGTCAGTTGTTTGTTCCAAAAGCCCTACGTAAACTTCTCTCTTCGCTAAATGCTTCTTTAGAGACCCAGCACTTGAAGTGCTTCACCCAGTCCAAAATGGCAAAACACTCAGCATTTGAGGTCCTGCGCACACCCAAAAAGAAATTCAGAAGGCCTAGGCCTGAGCCATTGTCTGCCCAGTCTGATTTGGACATGCATGTTAAGGTTTTGCTGGAACCCATGGTACGCCTAATTACTTCTCAAGCTAATGCTACCATGACCCTCCCTTCAGCTGCTATGGCATCTGATTCACTTCTGATGAGACTGTTCATACTGATATATGGTTGAGAAAGGAGAACCAAATGTTATAATTTCAGAAGGACTGGAGGACTTAGCTCACTCAAATCCTGGTTAGGGAAGAAGTGCCTGGACCCTTAACTGAGGTCCGCCAGGGTTCTGAACCACTGCTATTTGTGAAAGCAGACTTTACACCTAATAAAAAGAAACAAAAAACAGTGAATGTTTCCCCTTCCCAGATGTCTCAAGAAGAAATGGATGGAATTTTCACAGGGCCTGTAAAAGGCTATTTTGTCTCTTAATCCTTCTTTTTTTTCTTTCCCATTCCTTCTCATAAGAGATGACATTAATCTTCTGAGGAGGGAAGAAAAATGTGATTCAGATGAGAACATTTTAGCTTATTCATCTCAAATCCATTCTCTAGGCCAAATTGCTTCTGATGATGAGGACACCCTATCCCTATTCTCACAATTTTTTAAAATGAGAGTCAAAAAATGAAAAATGAGAATCGACAAATTAATGGTTTCATAACTCTTTATTAGTCGACAGTGGTGGAGGGTTAATAGTTATCAGTTATTGTTATGATTATACATCATGATCATTATTTTACAATATATATTATTGATTCATATTTTATTATTTAGTAATTTTGGTCTAGATACGCTAACTTTTAGACCTGTTTTATTTTATTTAATGACAGTGTTAAACCTATACTGAGTAGCCTAAATTTATGTTATATTATATGTCACATGTCATATTTTATATTTCTATATTATTATTTTTATTATTTAGTGAGATATGATTAATATTATTTTTCTTGGGTAGCTGTTCTAGTTACTTAGATGCTTAGGACAGTATGCATTCATTTCATTATATTTATTATATTCATTATATTAGTTATTTTACTTGAAAGCAGGCAAGATACAATGTATGCATAGGTAATTTTTGATTAGGAAGCGTCGCGCTTCCATTATTAGTATTTATGCTGTAGGTTAAACATCGTTATTTTTATGTTATTTTATATATTTTATATATTTATCTACTTTATACAGTTTAATAATCAAAATATTGGGCTTTTTTCTTTCAGCTTCAAAGCCTGCTATTATTACAGTCTCGGTGTATGAATTTTTTTTTTTATTATGTTAATAGTGAATTTTTTATTGTATTAATACAGAATTGCAAATGCACCTTAGTTAGCTGTGATCTGTACCTTTAAGGAGCTAAAGGGAGAGCAAAGGGCGTGGTTAAGTGTTTCAATGCTGGTATTTAAACTCACTTGTAATGGTGTGAATTTTTTGCTTGTCTGAAGAAGTTAGTGCAAGGTACTAATGAAAAGCTTTTACAGTGGCTTAATAAAATTTGTTGTTTTTCATGTTTTTTTACATTTTGGACTAGCCTGAGTCGAGTTCTTGGCTTTTGAATTAGCGGTGGTTTTCGCTAGTTTGTTTTTCCGGTCTTGAAAGTTTATTTTTCTGAAATGTATTTTGGGAAAATCATTGCAAAAATGATGCAGCATTTTGAATGGGCTGTTAAATTTCTGATGTACAGAAGAGGTACTATAACTTAGAGGTAGGAAACCATACACCACCACCTGTTCCTCTAGTCTTGATTCCTGGATCCTAAGAGGCCTGATAGGTTTTATAAAGTGCCAGAGGATCCTAAATTTCTCTACAACAGTCCTTTGGCAGATACTTTTGTTTTTTCTGTGTCCATTGACAAGTCTTCAAAGCTTTTGCCTGTTCCCACTGCTTTACTTTCAGAGGCAGTAAGGTCATGGACATTTATGGAAAGAAAGTTTACACTTCTGACACTCTGGCTTTCAGGGCCTTGAATTGTCATACCTAAATGACTGACCCTTTGTCTATCCTGGGTAAATTGTGTAAGACACTAACACTGAAGTTTCTGAAACTAACCATCAGGGTTTCTCTATGTTTGGTCATGTTACTCGGATGGCCAGACATACCATTAAATGCAGTTAGGATGCAGTGGATGCTTCTTCCATGATGGCTAAAACTGGATCAGTCATAAGTAGACTTGCTTGGCTTTGTTCACAGTTTGTTCTTGGGGATATTAAAGCTAAGCTTTTAGACTCCCCTCTGCACAGGGATTTTCTTTTTGGACCACCTGCTGCAGAACTTGCCAAAGCTTGGTAAGAAAAAGGTGAAGTCATTCAAGATTTTAAGCAAATCTTTCTCACTTCAGTCCTGAGTATCAAAGGAATTACTTGGGGGTAAACCCACTTCTTTGTTCCATAGAGATCAAAAATTTGTTCAGACAGGCAGGAATATGCCTAGAAAAAGACTTCAGTTCTTGAAAATTTTCCTTTCCAGACAAGTCAGCCAGCCTGCCAACCCCCCCTTTTGTCCACCCCTCCTCTTGTCGAAAATCTGGCCTCCTCCTTTCCAGTTGGGCATTTCATCACTACTGACAAGTGGGCTCTATCCATCATTCAGTAGGGCTACAAGACGATTTGGAAGTAAATACCAGCCTTCCGATGCATTTCTTCTCCTCCCTCCAACCATATATATTTTCTTCATCCTCTTTTTCAGGGTCTCCTTGATCAAGGTACCATAGAGTCTACCCTCACAAAGTCTAGGGATAGGCTTTGAGACCCATTCTAGATTTATCTCAGTACTTTTCTGAAGGTACCCTCTTTCAAAATGTTTTCCTTTCAAACTCTTCATCTTGCTGCAAACTTTTCAGGTATCTTTGGATTTAAGGATGCTTACTTTCACATTCCAGTTCACCCTTCTTAAAGGAAATTCCTCAAATTCTTGGCTTGTTCATCATACTTCAATTCTTTGATTTGCCCTTTAGGTTATCCATAGCTCCCAAAGGTTTTCACAAAGTGCCTAGCTCAAACTTTTGCCATTTGCAGGACTCATTGAATCCAGATATTACCATACCTATATGACCTTCTTATCCTGGCAACTTCTGAGGAAAACCTGTTAAGACATCTCAGCTATACTGTCCCTGTTCTGCAGAGAATGGTCTTCACCATTAGTCTAAAAAAATCTACTTTGACTCCAACTGGGATCTAGTCTTTCTGGTTTGCAGACTGACACCCATGTAATTGTAGTGTTCTCACTTAGGAGATACTTCAGAGAGACTCCATGCATTTTCCTTCCCTCGTTCTTCTGTCTTGTCTTGCAAGAGAAATTCTAAGGGCTCTGCGGTGTCTGCTACCATTCTCATGGTTTCGTTTGCCAAATTTCACATGAAAAAGATCCACTGGTACCTAAAATCTCTTTGGTCTCAGCATTGTCACCCAGTTGACACTCAAGATTCCACTTGTGTCTTTTCTGAAGAGTTAAAATGGTGGATTTCTGAGGTCCAACTGAATTCAGTTCTACCATTAAAACCAATTGTTCTCACTCAGGAACTTCACAAATATGCATCAGGTCTAGCTTTGGGGTGCATGTTCAGTTTCTTTAACAGTTCAGGGTCAGTGGACTTCAAAACAAGGAGAGGGAGCAAAGCAGTGTGGAAGAGATGAGGGCACTCATTCAAGCTCTACAGTCTTTTACTCACACATGAAATCCAGGATCCCTAGGGAATTTTACAGACAACACAGTAGTCCTGTGATATATAAACAAGGCTGAGGAGAACAAAGTCCTAACAACTGTGTACACTGTCTTTTGGTTTGGGAAAGAATCTGTTACTTTCCTTCCCAGGGCAATGATCTTGTGCATTCCCTGAACAGGACAATGAAAGGCCCTCACAAATTGATGTTAAACAGGGAAGTCTTCCTAGATATAGAGTCCATGTGGGGTATTCCTCAAATAGACCTGTTTACATCTGCTCACAACAGACAGCTAAGGATGTTTTGCCACAGGATCCCTTATTCCCATGCCTGGAGAACGGATGCCAGGTCTCTTTCTTGGGAGGGGAAGTTCCATTATTCTTCCCTCCACTTGCCATAACCCTGAAGGTTCTGTTAGAGACCCAAAGGACAGACCAAAAAATCTTACTGGTGACTACCTTTTGGTCCAGGCAGCACTGGTTCCCCCTTCATCATCTGGCCAGGGGTCATCATCTCACGTTATCCTACAAAATGGACTTGCTCACTCAGAAACAGAGTTCTCTGCTTTCATCCTAACTTGCAAACTCCCACTCTGAGATTGCGGATGATAGAATTCTAATCCCTTTCAGACACCAGTAATATGTGGACGTGCTCCAGGTTCTTGGAAAAATTTACCATTGGAATACATTTCATATCTAAATAGAAAGGATTTTGTATCTAGTATCATAAAAAATCAATGAAAATCCCATCAAAACAGGGATTCCCCTATCCTTTAATGAGCCCCCAAAAAGTTGTTTTAGCCTGTTCCTCTATCAAGGCATGCTGTCTGCCATTTCTGCCTGTATGTCCTTTTATCCTACTTTGCTTTTTAGAATTGAGGGTAGGCAGTTTCTCAAGGGTGCTCTTCATTTCAGTACACGTAGGAGGGCTAATCCTCCTCCTCCTCCTTGGAATCTTAATTTGTCTTCGAAAAGCTTTGTCATCTTTTAAACCAGCAGCATTTGTGTCTCTGAAATTTTGTACTTGGAAAACCATTTTGCTGATAGCCCTTACTTTTGTGCGAAGGGTTACTGAACCACAATTACGACAGTTAACAATGAGACTTGACTTGGTTTTGCTGACTCACCCTTGTGCTGCACTGAGCATTTCCATTTTAAAGAGCTAGTCTTAGAACTTGCTGGAAAGGTACGGGCTCTCCCTGGAAATCCCTCAGGGGCTGCAGCTGCCATGTGCTTAGGCCTGGCCTGTTTGTGTTAGCCACGTTTTGCGTGCTGTCTGTGTTTGCTCTAGAGGCTGCTAAAGCCATGCTGTTATCACTAGCAAGCTTATTTGTGTGCCTTTCTGTAAGCTCGTGTATTTGACAAATGTCTATGGCTTTGATCAACGTTAAATCACTGTCTTGAAGCAAAATCTTTCTCACTGCAGCATTATTAATACCACACAAGAGCCTGTCCTTTATCAACTCATCTTTCAAATCACCAGATCTGCACGTTTTAGCCTTGTTTCTAAAGTTAGTAATATAAGTTGCAAAAGTTTCTCCTGGCTTTTGGTTTCTTGTATAAAGTAAGTGCCTGTCCAATGTAACATTTGTCTGAGGGTTACACATTTCTCTAAATTTACATTTCAAGCACTCAGGGTCCTCCCTTAATTCAGCTTGTACAACAAATGTAATGGGTTTCCCCTTCTGAATATACTGCTAGTGCATACACACAAATGAAAGTTGTCTTTCAGTGGCTTTTGACCTCGCTAGATTAAGCAGAATAAATGCCTTCGTACATGCATCTTTATCAGAAAAAGCTGCTTGTATGAAAATATTGTACTCTTGCTCAAATATTCTCCAGTTCTCTGCAATATTATGGTCAAACATAAGTGGACTGGTTCTGCAAAATGTCTCTGCCATGCCAATACACAGTAATAAAGACCCTTGGAATTATGTATGAACTTACACACATATATGTCAGAAATTTATGTCAGAAATTTGTAATTATGCTCAACAGCACAATAGACCCTTCAAAATAACCGCAGTTCATGAAATAAGTCTCCATAGCCCAAGAACACTTTGAAATCACTATACTTTGTGAAACCACTCATCACTGTAAGAAAAGTTTTGAAATTACTGCACTTTTCAAATAAACTGTACACAGCACAAGAAACTTCTCAAAATGACTGCACTTTGCAAAATAATTGTATGGGTGTTATCAATCTCACCTTTATTCTCACTGATGGGTCAGATCCGATGTGTCAGATCCGTCTTGGCCTTTACAAAAGCTCAAGGACTTCAGCCTAGCTTATGGGCACCCTTCCCTACTCATAATGCATTTCCACAACTTCCTTAGATCTTGTTTGCTGCACTGTGAGAAGGATCTTCTATCAAGCTCTGGGCTTAGTTATTTGATATCTTTTTGTCATTCCTTAGCTCACCTCTTTCTGCTTTTCTGTATTGTGGTAATTAATATTTTGCTAGCGTATACTTAAAGTTCTTCACTTGTTAGTAACTTCCCTCTTTTAGTGTTAGTTTTTCCCCTTGCTATTAGCGTCCATTTAAGTTAGAGGGTGTCCAACTTATACCCGTTTAAGTTAGTGGGTATTTTTTTTTTACCGTTTCCTTACTCGTTTTCTATTGGTAGTGGTGATAGTTATTACTTCCTCTTCCTTTCTGTCCTTTTTAGGTAGAGGGCAGTTAACCAAGTCCATTTAAGTTAGAGGACTTGCACCGCTTTCCCTTGTTGTTGTGGTTGCTATTTAAAAAAAAAAAAAAAAAAAGTTTTTCCTTCTATGTCTTTAACTAGTTAAGATGTTTGCCTCTTGTTTGTTAGCCAGAATGTCCCAGAAAGAAAGTAAGCCCTTGGGATTTAAAAATAAATGTGAGAAGTGTAGCAAAAAGATGCTCCTCAGTGATTCTCATACTTTGTGTATACTGTTTGAGGCCTCTTCATTTGCAGGAGTCCTGTTCCATATGACACACCTTTAACCAGAGGGCACTTTTGGAATAGAAAAATAAATTGATTTTGAAGGGGTTATTGAAAACCCCATTTTTTGAAGCTATTTCTGTTGATTCCTCCTCTCCAAAGTTGGACAAGTCAGAAAGAGTGGGAAAACTGCTTTCCTGGGCTCCAAGATCTTTGTCAGAGCTGAAAGCCAAACTACTGAAAGAGTCTGCTCTGACAGCACTTATGGAGTAGATATCAACCTCCAGAGCAGGGACTTCTTCGGAGCAGACAGAATCTTGGTCTTCAAAAACTTCTATTGATCCTTTGGCTCTGAAAGACCCATTACCTGCTGAGTAACGCTATCAAAGCTGATCTCCATCCTTGGAGCTGATTATGTCTTGGCTCCCATCACTGTTCTTAGCCAGATCCAGATTCCCAGGTCAACTAGGAGCCTCTCAGACGAAGATGTGGGTGGGGTGGCGCAAAGGCTTCTCAAGACACCTGCCTTGGCCAAGCTTCTTTTGGATCTGAGCCCAAAGGAGTCAGACCAGTCTCATTTTCCCCCTTTGGTGCCTACTCCTCTGATCCAACCTTTGATTTCAGAGACAGAAGACTCCAATATCCGGCTGATGTCAGTATTGGGTCCAGTGCACGTTGACTCCTCGGATTCAGTGTCTGCCCCGAGTGTCTCCATCCAGTCGGAGCAGGAGACCTCTGGGAGCCAACACTTGCTGGTCAGGTCCTCGGAGCTGGCTTGGACCTCCTCTGATCCAACTGTCTCTTGGGGACTCGGGTTGGATGGGTTTGGCTCACATCTCTTCTTTGGAGCTTCTATCTCCTGCTCTGCAGGCTCCTTTGTTCCTGACATCCATTTTATCAGGTCTGGGGAGTTCTTCAGAGCAGGGGCAGAGTGCTTTTGAAGTTATGAGAAGAGTGATGACTGCCTCCCAGTCTGAGGCCCAGTCCTCCTTGGATCTTCCTCCCTTGTCTGCGCAGATGCCTTTATCTCCTCATCCCCATCCACAGGACTGCAAAGATCACAGGCCTCAGGATGTTCCCCAGAGAACTCTCACCTCTTCCGAAACTTCTCCAGACTACCCCACTGAGGAAGTCCCTCGGAAGTGATCATGCAAGAGGAAGCATCTAGATTCCTCAGAGGAGTCCGTCACTTCAGATACTGATCTTGAAGCAAAAGGAAGGGTCCCCAAGGTCTCCTCCTCAGGACATCTCCTTTGGAGACATCCTTGAAATTTTGAAACTGAGAGCTGATTGGCAGTCCTCGTCCCCTTCGGCCAAGGAGTTGGTATACCTGAAGGCCTTTGGTTCTTACCTTGCAAGCCCTTGGGTCATTGCACCTTTCAATGAGCTTCTTCAATTAGTCTCTAAGAGGTATGGGGACCCTGGATTCCATAGAACCCACTTCTAGGAGGCCAAATGTGTATTAACAGCCTTCAAGGACCAAACCTTCCTTACCAAAGGTGTAGCAGTTGATGCTGTGGTCATGGTGGCTTCCATGAAAAAGGAACTTTCTGAGACCAGTTCCTCTATCTAGTCTCCTAATAAGGATTCTACGACCATGAATAGGTATGGGAAGCATATCTTCTTTTCAGCGTTTTTTACATTACGATCACTGAATTACCTTACTCATTTCACCAGACTTCAGAGGGACCTGTTGAAAAAACTGTCAGACTCTCTTCAGGGAGCTGTAGCAGATGCGGTGGCAAACAAGGTCAATGCACAGTTCGCTACCCTCAATTCAGTGGTTAACTCCTCCATGAGACTCATCTCATATGCAGCAGATGGAGTGAGTAGGGCAACGGTTTCAGGCATCTCTATTAGGAGACAGGCTTGGATGCACCTTTGTGATTTCACAGAGCCCTTTAAGTCTTCCTTTGTTAATGCTCCCTTCAATGGCTCAGCTGTCTGTGCCCCCAAAGTTAAAGAAATGCAAACATGGTGTGAGCAGGAGTGCGTTTTTCCACTCCTACTAGACCTTTTTCAAAAGGTCAGAGAGGGAGTGGAAAGATGTGGTTCAGGAAATCACAAACATCTTACCAGGCCACACATGGTAGTCCCCCCCCCCCCCGAGGCAGAGGGGGGAATAATAATGGAAGACATCACCCTTGCATCAGAAGAGGCCTACAGAATCAGGATTCCAGAAAATCCTTATTTGGCAGACCCTTTCAGCTCTTCTGAAGGAGTGCCCAACTGCTCACCTCTGGACGCAGTCGGGGAATGACTGTCACACCTAGAAACCTGGCAAGACATAATCAACAACAAATGAGTGCAGGACATGATATCCAGAGGTTGCATCATTCCCTTCTGTTTTCCCCTCCCATAAACCAATCAGTTCCAGATGTTCCACCCAGTCAGAAGGAACAAGCAACATTAGAAATTCAAAAGCTGCTCAGAAAGAGTCATCCAAGAAATCCCCGCAGACCAGGGAGGATCCAGAAATTACTCAAGATTCTTTTTAGTTCCAAAGAAAGCAAGGGACTGGACACCAGTCCTGGATCTCAGCAAACTAAACAAATCGGTGAAGAAAACCAAGTTCCAGATGGTAACACTGCAGTCGATACTTCCATTCTAGGAAAAGACAATTGGATGTACTCTACAGACCTTCAGGATGCATACTACCACATCAAGATGGAAAGGCGATCCAGAAGGTTCTTGAGCTTCTGGCTAGGAGCCAGTCATTTCCAGTTTCAAGCTCTGCCCTTTGGTCTCACTACAGCCCCCAGTGTGTTCAAATGCATGGCAGCAGTGGCATCTTACCTGAGGTGCATAGGATTTTTGGTGTTTCCGTATCTGGATGACTGGCTCAAAGCCACCCCAAACAGGCATCTACTGCTGCAAACCAGGGATCATACACTTCAGCTTTGTTCCTCCTTAGGCATTATCATAAAATATGACAAGTATGCACTAGAGCCATCTCAAAACTTAAATTTTATAGGAGCAGACTTAGATACAAACACAATGATAGCAAGACTTCCTCACGACAGAGTGCATGATCTACGTTTACATGTGTGAGGTTGTTAATCAAGAAAACCTGAGCCACTGCAGAACAAGTTCTACAAGTTCTCGAGAAGATGGCAGCAACTATTGCACTAATTCCTCTAGCCCGTCTACATATAAGGATATTTCAGTGGTTACTTTCCACACAATGGTCGATTCTGCACTTACCAGTGTCCCACAAGAATCTCATAACCAACACTTGCAAAAAAAAAAAGATCTCGAATGGTGGATTCACTCTCCTTCAATATCTCAAGGCCATTTTTTTATTCCCCCTCAACCCCAGGCCACAGTGACCATGGACACTTCCCATATAGGGCAGAGGGGCATTAGCTGGGGGAGGCAGTCCAAGACTCCTGGCAGGACCACGAGGCTCACATGCACATAAACATCCTAGAGATGAAAGTAGTGCTTTTGGTGTTGCAAGCATTTCAGAACACACTCCCTCTAAGAACAATAGCGATTCAGTCAGACAATAATTCGGTAGTCTAGTACATAAAGAAACAAGGAGGAACCAGATCTTACTCCCTTTGTCAAGAAGCACTAAGGGTTTGGCAATGGGCAACATCTTCCAACTGCTTTCTGGTGGCAATGCACATTCTGGGGAGATCCAGCGTGATTGCAGACAAGTTGAGCAGGGGGGTCTATATTAGATGATCGAACTTTCAAAAGTTTGACTGTCATATGGTCGACACCATATGACTGAATTTTTGAAAGTTTGAACGTTTTAACTGAGATCTCCGTACAGCATGGAATGGGAAGATTTCCCTTTTCTGCACTGTAGTGCGATCTCGGAGTTGGTATATTTAAAGAGTGGGGGGTGTGCGGGGCACCCTGCTTAAAACGTTCAGGTAGGTTATTTGTGTAGTTTATTTTTTTATTAGATTTTTGAACTTTTAAAAGTTCGATCATATGGTGTCGACCATATGACAATCAAACTTTTAAAAGTTCGATTATCTAATATAGACCCGAGCAGGGCCATTATGGCCATGAGTGGTCCCTCAATCAGAAAGTAGCAGAAGAGATTTTCTGAAAATGGGACCAGTCTTGCTGCAACCTTTTTGCTTCTCCCATCAATGCCAAATGCAGCAACTACTTTGCCCTAATCCCTCCTATGGGGGAGTCACCAAGCGATGCACTTGTTCATGATTGGCCTCTGGGAATTATATACGCTTTCCCTCTGATTCCCAAATTATTGCAGAAAGTAAGTTTGTTGCAGACCACGGTAATCTTGATTGCCCCTTATTGGCTTCATCAGATCTGGTTTCCCTTCCTTCAGCCTCATCTTCTGGAAGAACCATGGATTCTGGACCTGGCTCCAGATCTACTGACACATCCATCGGGAATGGGACATCCCAGCCTCCAAAACTTCAAACTGACAGCTTGGCTGCTCCAATTCCAGGTTTCCTGTTCTTTCTTCCCTGGTAAAACATATCTTGTTGTCCTCCCATAAAACCTCTACACGAAAATTATACAAGAGTAAATGAAATAGGTTCGTAATATGGGTGAGTGATAACCAGATAGATCCTTATTATTCTCCGCTCATACATGCTAGCTAGAATTTCTTGCAAAACTTTTTCATGAAAGTGCATCAGTCTCCACTGTCATAGTCCAGTTAGCAGCAGTTTCAAATTTCCATGTGGGACAAAATATTGCTGCAGTTGTGTCTCACAGGCTTTATAAAGCTTTTTTGAAGGCCACTACAGTGATAAGACCTCAGTGCAAAAACCCAACTCCTCCCTGGGATCTGAACTTCATCTTGTCAAATATTATCTGTCCTTCCTTTAAATCTTTGGCCACATGTGATTTGAAATTCCTATCTTGGAAAACTCACTCTTTAGTGGCTATTACTTCAGCTAGAAGAGTTTCAGAACTGCAAGCTTTGTTTGTCAAGCTCCCATACCTAGTTTTTCATAAAACAGTGTTTCTTTATGCACTAATCCCTCCTTTGTTCCAAAGGTTGTGTTGGAAAGTAACCTCAACCAATCTATTGAGCTGCCAGTTTTCTTCCCAAATTTCAGAAACAAAGGACAATATTCAATACTATTTCTAGACGTTCATAGACAGTTATGTTTTTACTTACAGAACTTCAAAATTTAGAAAATCAGATCCACTCTTTATTTCTTACTCTGACATTAGGAAAGGTCAATCAATATCAAAAGTTACTTTATCTAGATGGATCGCTCTTTGTATTTCCTATATTTACAATTCTAGGAATAGAGCTCTTCCATTCCCTATTAAAGCACATTCCACCAGGTTGATAGCTATTTCTGCAGCTTTCCAAGCAAGGTTACCTTTGGATAACATCTGTGGTGCGGCCAAGTGGTGAAACCCCATACCTTTATTACTCATTACAAAGTGGATTTGGCCTCTAGGAGTAGAGCCTCTTTTGGTGCTATGGTTCAGAGGAATATACTCCCATGAGCCACCCAGGAGTCAGGTTGCTTGGAATGCAGTCCCATCAGTGAGAATAAAGGCGTGATTGACAATAACACACAAAAAAAGATTACGTACTTAGGAGTGCCTTCTGTGTGGAGTCTGCATGTCTTCCCCACGGTTGAGTGGCCTCTGAAAGACTTGCATAAATGGGCGTGCTTTCGCTGAAGGTTGGGTGTCGGGCTGGCAACTCGGCACCATAAAAAGAAATCTACTGCCAATCATTAGTGGACCGGAGTTCCACTGTGGCGATCCATAACGGGGAAAAGCCGAAAAGACAAACAACTTACCATAACATTGTGTGTGTGTTGTCCATCTCTGCCTTTATTCTCACAGCCAACCCTCCATGCCCCTTTCCAGATCTCCTGGGAGACCGAGTAGATATTGGACTTAAGGATCTGCGTAGCTTCAAAAAGGCTAACCTTCACCTTTAGTAACCATAGTTATTATGTACGTCACCTTCATATAATAAACTACTTTCCCTTTAATTTCTGGTAGGGCAAACAAGTTCTGAGGAAGTTGGGGAATGCTTTATGGGTAGGGAAGGGTGCTCATGAGCTTTGCTGAAGTCCTCGAGTTTTTGTAAAGGCCGAGACAGCTCCAACACATCAGTGAGAATAAAGGCCGAGATGGACAACACACATGGAACATTATGGTAAGTATATAACTTCTTTTTTGCACACAGTAAACTCTTTGAAATAATTGTACTGCAATAAAGCACTCACTGCAAACACTTTGCATGCTCTGAAATGCTTCTTCCTATTCCGTTTATACTTTGAATAGCCTTAGTCAATGCAAAATAGTAGCTCATATCAAAAACAATGGTTGTTTCCAAAATAAACTGCAATCACTTTGCTTTTCCAAGCTCATGTTGCCCTTTTATTGTACTTGTTATACTCATTTGACTTTTATCATGCTTGTTATACTTCTTTTGTGCTAATTTTAGTTTTAACATGCTTGTTATGCAAATCAGAAGTAATTCTGAGTGCTCTCATAAGTATTTCAAATAATTCTATCAAATATTGTGGTTTCGAACATTTTGTTTAATCAGTAATGCATTTTATGCTTTGTGAATGCTTTGTATCATTTTCTTTATGAAATCATTTATGTGAGTTTAAATTACCTGAAATTTGTTTCTGACCATTTTCAATCATTTGAGCAGGTTGGGATGAGTCATTCTTCTGTGTACCTACATTTCTAACTGTGCACCTCATGGCTCGACTTCTGGCTTCTTGTTACTTAGACATCCCAGTTCTGACACCATGTCATTCAGGCATGCCACTTTTAACACTATGTCATTCAGACATGCCACTTCTGACACCATGTTGCTCATCCGGTCATAATAAAACAGACAAAAGGTTGTGGATTTAAGAAGCTTTATTACATACTAGCACATCAGGATTGAGGCTTAGTAACTTAATCTTAAATAAACTTATAAATAGACTGACTACTGCACTCACACATTAACACTGGCTGTTCACTCAAAATGGCACTGCTGCCAGCACATGCTGTCTGTATATACGCACATACCCTCACTTTGAAATGCTTCTTAAAGTCACAACACACACGCTGATCTACAAGTCGTCTCTCGACCAAGCTATTTAACCTGCCTGCTGTCTTAACCAAGCCCTCAAAACAAGGGTAAAAGACTTTTTGCACTCCTTGGATCTGTACAGGCAACTAAAATTCTGTTTGCATAAGACTAAAGACATTAGAAAGACAGAACTACTGTTTGTTTACTTCCAGGAAGTAAGGTCAGTCATCCTGTCTGAAAGTAGGCAATTGCTAGTTAGATTTTTGAATCCATCTCCTTTTGTTACTCTCAACATGGTAAGTCCTTATCTTCTTTTGTTAAGGCCAATGCACTAGAGCAGTCTCTCCTTCTTCTGGGGCTTTTTACAAAGTAATTGATTTCAGGGATATCTTGGAAGCAACTGCTTGGTTATCTGTGCACAATTTCACAAAAAATTACAAGGTGTAGATGCTCTCTCTAGATTTAGAACTTTTGTTAGGTTTTTGCTATCCTGTTTCTGACCCTTCTACCCTTTCCACCTGATAAGCTCTGGGAATCACTCATTTAGTATTGGAATACTGCAACAATGATCTGAAGATGGACATAGTGCACCTGTGCAAAAACTTACCATTAACAGTAGATATCATACTGATCAGTATTGCAGTAAGAGATATATGTGTATATATAGATATATATATATATATATATATATATATATATATATATATATATATATATATATATATATATATATATATATATACATACACAGACAGACACACACACATCACCCTCCTTCCCTTTTGGTTATTGTTGGCAGAGGATGGGGAGCAGATGTCCTTCCGTATCACTGCTGCAATATTCTTTACTCTTGGGATATCCTGCCGAGGACAGTATAACATCCAGCCACTATGCCAAAGTCTTTACACCTTCCAGGCATAAGGTACAGATGTGATGTATGGACACTTTCTCAGAACTTCTTTGCTGCCAGTCTGAACATTACCTCAGAATTTGGTCTGTTCACCATTCAACAAGCTGGTTCTTCCACCAAGACGTCTGAAGATAAGTGCCCATTTGGGTTCCTTCCTTTCTTTTTTCCTCCTTGTTTGTTTTTATGTCATCTAGGAAGTAGAAATGTGTGTGTGGGAGGCAGATTCCCTATATAGACAGACATGAGAAATGCCTGATTTGTTTGGATGCTACACACAGCTTTACTCAGTGTGATATTTGTTGGGCATTTGACCCAAAGACATGCCTCAGCGGTCTGTTGTTCCTGACTATTTAGAAAACAAGCATATGGAGCTTTTGACTCAGGGTACCATGGCTGAATCTGCCCACCTTGAAGGTTTAAAAACAAAAAAAAACATGTACTGATCCTGCTGCTGTCCAGCCTCTACAGAATCTCCATTGGGTTGGATAAAAAAAACTCTAAGACCATCCAGTGACTACACCAGTTCCCTCTGCCATGACCCAGTTAGGTACTGATACAGAGCTTTTCTGGCTGATTATATCAGAAGGGCCTAGGGGGATTCCCCAAATTTTAGTTAGGCAAGATTTGCCCGGTGCCTTCAGTGAATCTAGGCAGGGGTCTGAATCTACCAGATTTAGTTAGTCGATGTTCCTTTAAAAAAAAAAAAGAAAGAAAGAAACAGAAAACCAAATGTGGTTCCTGTAGCTAAGGATCCTCACAAAGAGTGGCAGGACTTTACTCAGAGACTGTTTAATGCCCTTATGGCCCTGAAGCCCCTACAAGGGTTGTCTGTCCTTGTCTCTGTCCCTGCTCCTGCTCCTGCTCCCTGGTCTTCCAGTACTAAGAGACCTAGGGATTCTGATTCTTCAGATGCAATTGTTGGATTCTTGAGAAGAATCCTTAGCATATTCCTGCAGGATCTACTGTCCTCTGGCCCTGGGGTATGATGAAAATTCTTTGTCCCCTGCCTATTCTTTTGAAGCATTATCTTTTTGAGGACACATTGGTTTGTATGATGTAACACTGTTATGCAGGACTGTTCCTTGGTTTCTGAGGTTTAAAAGTCATCATATGAACTCTTGCAAATGGACTCACTTAGACCTTCTGCAGTCACTCCTGTTTTAGCTACCTTTTTGAATACATTTAGAGCAGCTTCTCAGGCTCCTGACTGTCAACATCCAGCCCTTAAAAAGCCAGACAGATTGTATAAAGTCCCTGTGGATCATAAGTACTGATATCAAAGTACTTTATCTGATCCTGCTGCTGTTTCAGGTTTTGGCCTCCTGCAAAACCCGAAGCACATCCTCAGAAAATTGGTGCTTGAAAGAATCAAAACCCTGTCATCCAAAATGTCAGTTGTACAAGTGAAGGTGAATGAGATTCCTTGTCTTGTGTGAGAAGACTCATCCTATGAGGTACTTTGTGATAAATGCCCCTGGCCAGTTGAAATAGAATAGAGGGACCAGTATTGCCTTGATCAAAAGGGAGTCACCAGCAAGATTTTTGGTGTTTCCCACATGATCTTGTGCAGTACCCTTGGAAGTACAGGAAGACGAGTATGGGAATACAGAAACATCACCTTCCAAGAAAAAGACATGGCATCCACTCTCCAAGCCAGAGGACTTGGCACTCTGGAACATTAGTGGGGAAATTGTCGATTTAGAGGGGAGGCAAAAATATCTTCCTGAGAAGTACCCACAGATGTAAACCATCCAGAAACACCTCCCTGTGATGCATCCATTTGTGAGAATTTGTCCTGGATCTGCTCAGAGTCTGTCACTAGATTGTACTTTGAAGGGATGTAAACTGCCTGAAGAAGCAGGTGATGGCAGGTTGGAAAATCCCAAGCAGGAAGAGCCAGACAGCACTAAACTCTGTTGCCCTCCTCATGTCCAAGGAGTTTTACCTCTGTTTTTCTCCTTTTTTCCTTCCTGGACATGCATTTTATTGCCCTCTGTGGGGTTGCTGTTGTCCTCCTAGGGCACTTCAGTTTTGAAGGTTAGCTGTCCATACATCATATATGTATCTTATGCCTTGCACATAGGACATGTCTGACATATGACTCCTGGAAGGTATAAAGGCTTTGGTATACTGGTTGGACATTAGACTATCTTCAGCAGGATATTCCAAGAGTAAAAAATACTGCAACAGTGAGAAATAGAACATCTACTGTTATGGTAAGATCTTGCCCAACTGTACTTTCCATGCTCCCCACCTCGTTAGCCTTATTTTCTTTTATTGTACCTTTTCCTCAAGTGTCTCCAGGTCTCCTGGCCCAGATGTTCAAAGGATCTTATGCCCATATGTCCACTTGTGTACCTTCACACCCACGAACGTAGGTCATATGTTAGCCATATGGAAGATTTTGGCTTTGGTACCTGATATCCGGTTACCTTGGTGAGATAATCTATCAGTACTGAAATACTGCAGCCATGATTAGTAGGACATCTGCTATTATGGTAAGTTCTTGCACAACTGTACTTTATTCCGCAAGCTGTTCTGGTGGTCCTGGATTTGAAGAACCTTTATCTTTGTATCTTTATCCACAAGGTGCATGGGCAGTTCCTGGGGCTCAGGACACATCCTTGTACTTTGGCTTTGTCTTTATGCTTAGTGTGGTCAGTAGATGCTTAGGACCATTGTTTTTGTAGTTTCATAGGTAGGTACTAGGCTATTGGCCCTAGGGCCTATATAAGCCTAGCCAAAAAAAGGCACCCTGGCTTTCGCCACCCAAGGAAATAATTTTCCTGTGCCCCTGTTGAGCAGAGCCACAAAGGTGATCCACAGGGTGAATTTCCTATTTCCCATCCAATCATCAAGATTTTTCTTGAAGAGTGCTAATGAGGAGCTTTGTTTGATATAGTTAGGTAGTTGGTTCCAGAGTATGGGAAGTCTCCGGGACAGGAATCTATCCCTTCAGCATGTTCTGTTTATTGTGGTGACAAGGTTTAGGTCCCTAGAGCATGCAGCTCAAAGGGATTTCTTTAAGTGGAGTATGGCCAACAGCTCTGGGTTTGACACAGCTTTGCATGTTAGGCAGAGATCACCTCTGAGTAGGTGATATGCAACGGAATAAAGCTGGAGTTTTTTGAGACTGCCCATGTAGGGCATCTGTTTGAGGCTGGTAATCCTCTTTGTGAGGTATTTCTTTATCCTTTCCAGTTGTTGTAGATGTCTTGTGAGGTACATACCAAAAGGGGCATTGTACTCTATAATGGGTCTAATGAGTGACTAGTAGAGGGGAACAATGACCTCTGTTTTCCTGGATGAGAAACCTTTTGTGATGAGGTGTGCCACATAGGATTTCCTGACTACTGTGGTGATGTGATTATCAAAGGAGAAACTACTGTCCACCTCTGTCCCAAGGTCTCTTATCACACTGTCAGCGTTAAGTAGACTACCACCTATGTGGTAGCTAATGGATACAGAGTTTTTACCAAAGGGGATGACAATGCACTTTTTGGCATCGAGCTTGAGGCCATGGCTTTGACACCAGACATCTGTCTCAGTGAGGCCCTTTTGTAGGATATCCACATCGTTAGGAGTTTCAATTATAGCTCCTAGTTTGCAGTCATCTGCTAACTTCATTAGCTAAAGACCTTCTGTGTTAGCCTTACTTCAGAAACGTAGATACCAAACAGGAGAGGACCCAAGACTGAACCTTGTGGTACTTCACTTGTCACTGGTCTGAAGTCAGATTTGGAATCTGCTACTTTCACAGTGTGGGTTCTGTCAGTGAGCCAGTTGGCAACCCATCTTGTGACATAGGGATTTATACCTAGTTTAGTGAGTTTATCTATAATTCCAGAGTGGGGGATGGTGTCAAAAGCCTTTGCGAGATCTAGATAGGCTGCGTGAACCACCTTACCCTTGTCTACGGCTTTGGAGACTGCTTCAAAGAAGTCTGTCAGGTTTAGGAGACATGATCTGCCTTTTGCAAACCCAAACTGGGTAGGGTCCAGAATTTGGAAATTACCAATGTCTTTATCAGTTCCATGATGATATGTTCCATGGCCTTGCAGACCAGGCTCGTTAGGCTAGTGGGGTGGTAGTTCCCTGGGGTCCACGGTGGCTCCCTCTTTGTGGAGTGGGATAACCATCACTGTGCACCATTCAGTGGGCACAAAGCCCAAAATGAGGCTATGATTGAACATGGTGCTTAGGTGGAGTGCCAGTTCATTCTGTAGTTCATGTAGAATGCAGCCTGGGATGTTGTCAGGTCCCATGGATGCTGTGTTCTTGGCTTTGGAGAGTGTGGTTTTTACCTGTGCAGCCATGATTACAGGAACTTTGCATTATTCTGGTGTAGAGATGGGCCCTTTAGGGGGTGAGGGGGCTAATGTTAGCACCGAATCTATCTGCCAGGATGTTGGCAATATCAGTTGGTTCTGTATATTTAGTGCCATTGTGCTGTAACTCAGAGCAGATCTGAGAGTTGCCATTGCAATTCTTGACATGGCTATAGAATGGTTTGTGGATGTCTTTAGACTCAGTGGTGATTTTGTTTTTGTAACTAGCTTTGGAGGATTTTATGAGGGATCTCAGGTTCTTACTGAGACTGACCAGGGAGTTCCTCCAATCATGGGATTTTACTCTTTTTTGCAACAGTTTCTTCTGTTGTAGAGTTTGTTTATGGCAGGGGACCACCAGATTAGCTTCATTTTTTTGGAGGATAGCATCTTGGTTCTGTTAGAGATAGCATGATCCATGCACTCGTGTAAGTGCTTATAAAGTGCATTTGTGGAGGATTCAGCAGTTGTACCTCTATTGTCCATCTGCATGGGTGTCATGAAGTTTGCCACTTCTGTCTTAAGAAGCTTGAAGTTGGCTTTGGAGAAATTTGTTACGGTGGTTTCCCTAATGGGGATGGGGGCAGGATATGGATGTCTAGGCTGATTAGCTTGTGGTCGGATCTGACCAACGAGGAATTGACCTCTGGTGTGGAACACCGGTTGCCCATGTTGGTAATGATGAGGTCTAGGATATTGCTGCCCCTGGTGGAGGTGTGGAAAAGTTGATCCAAAGTGTTGGAACTTATGAATTCCAGAAAACGTTGAGCAAAAGAGTTGGTGCATGAGTAGTTTTCCCAGTTAATGGTGGGGTAGCTGAAATCGCCCATTATTAGGGTGTTGGGTTGCACCCTAATATTTTCCAGTGTATCAATGAGGAGTGGGAATCCTGGGGCATGGTGTGGGATCTGTAGCAAGTTACAATTTGGATTGCGGTCTTGCCCAGAGTTAGTTGCACTTGGATAATCTCGGATGCATTATGCTGAGCAACAAGCCTGGAGGTGTGGATATCCTTAATGAATATGGACACGCCTCCGCCTTTAGTGTTTTGCTCCAGGTTAGGTGGCCGAAAGTTGTGGTATGAATTACAGCCTGGTAATGCAGGGGTGCTTTCTAGAGCCTCGAACCAGGTCTCTATCACTGCACAAATGTCGATGTTCTCCATTTTAAGGAGTGCCCCGAATTAATGCATTTTGAGGTTTAGACTTCTAGCATTGAGTAGCATTACCCTCAGATTTTGCTTGCTTGTACTTGTTACGGTGGTGAATTTGTCATTTGAACCTTGCCTAAAAAAGGCACTATAGGGGTGGCAAGAGCCTTAGCCAGTATCCAGAATCCCAAGGGGACAGGTGCAGGCCATCTCTGGCAAAGCATCGTGGTCTGTCAATCATGTCATCCCAGGCAGACAGATACTGGATCCCCTTAGAATGACACCAGAACCTTAGCCATTTGTTGAAGTCAATCATTTTGTCCTTGTACTGTGGTATAATTCTGGGCGATGGCAGGATGCTACTCATGGTTATGGTCATACCTGCCTGGGCTACAAGATCGGAGAGTTCTTCCATGTTCATAGGTTCATAGGTTCATACTAGGCTATCTGCCCTGGGGCAATTATAAGCCTAGCCCGATTCTGTATGGCTTACGCCACCCCTTGATTTGAGTATACTGTGCCCTTTTTAAGGTTTAGTTTACTGTGCCTCTGTCTAATAGTGACACGGGAGTAATCCCTGGGACAAACCTACGATCCCCCATCCACTTATCGAGATTCTTCTTGAAGAGATTCAGTGAGGTGTTCTGCCTCACATGAATTGGAATTCTATTCCAGAGCAAAGGGAGCCTCTGGGTTATGAACCTGTCCCTCCAGCAAGTTCTATTTATTTCTGTGCTGAGGTTCAAGTCCCTCGAGCGTGTGGCTCTAAGGGATTTAGATTTACTGAGGTGGAGCATGTCCATTAATTCTGGATTTGACATAGCTTTGTATGTCAGGCATAGATCGCCTCGAAGTAGGCGGTATGCAACTGAGTAGAGCTGGAGTTTTTTTAACCGAGCAGCATATGGCATCTGTTTGAGACCCTTGATCCTCTTGGTGAGATACTTTTGGGGTCTTTCTAATTGCTGCAGGTGTCGGGTAAGGTACATCCCAAAGGGGCATTGTATTCTATGATGGGCCTGATGAGGGATGAATAAAGGGCACGATTACCTCTCTTGATCTAGATGTGAAACCCTTCGTGATGAGGTGGGCTATGTAGAAGGTCTTTCTAACCACTTTGGCAATGTGGTTTTCAAAGGAGAGATTGCTTTCAACTTGGGTCCCCAGGTCCCTAATAACTTTCTCTGTACTTAATGGGTTTCTGCCTATGTGGTAATTTGTGGGCACATTGTTTTTGCCAAAGGGTATGACTATACATTTTTTGGCATTTAGCTTTAAACCATGGCACTGGCACCAGTTATCTGTCTCTGTGAGACCTTTTTGAAGGATGTCTGTGTCAGCTGGAGAGTTGATTATGGTGCCCAGTTTGCAGTCGTCTGCGAACTTGGTGAGCCATAGTCCTCCCACGTTTGCCTGTACCTCGGAAAAGTATATACCGAACAAGAGTGGTCCCAGGACAGAACCCTGTGGGATGCCACTTGTGACCGGTTTCGAGTCTGACATGGCTCCAGCAACTCTCACTCTGTGGGTTCTGTCTTTGAGCCAGTTTGCAACCCATCTTGTGACATAGGGGTTTATATTTAAGCTGGATAGCTTATCTATGATGCCCGAGTGGGGTATTGTGTCAAATGCCTTTGCAAGGTCCAGATAGGCTGTGTGGATTACCTTCCCTTCATCTATAGCTTTGGTGACTGTTTCAAAGAAGTCAACCAGGTTCATAAGGCAGGATCTGCCTTGACAAAGCCGAACTGGGTAGGATCTAGTGTCTGTAGGTCCCCAATGTCTTTGTTTATGAGCTCCATGATGATCCTCTTCATAGCCTTGCAGACTAAGCTAGTCAGGCTTATGGAGCGATAGTTTCCAGGGTCTGTAGAGGCTCCACCTTTGTGGAGTGGGACCACTGTTGCTGTATGCCATTCTGTGGGCACATATCCTGTAGTGAGGCTGAGATTGTATAGCTGTTTTATTTGAGGGATTAGTTCCTCTTGTAGTTCATGTAGGACACAACCTGGGACGCCATCTGGTCCCATGGAAGCAGTGTTTTTTGCTTTGGAGAGGGCAGCCTTCACTTGAGCATCTGAGATGTTTGGGAAGCAGCCCTCTGCCGGGATAGATACTTGCTCTTTTGTGGGGGAGGGGGTGGAGAAGTTTGCACTGAACCTGTCTGCCAGGATATTGGCGATGTCTGTGGGTTCAGTGTATTTTTTGTCGTTTAGAATCAACTCAGAACAAGTCTGGGAGTTGCATCCCAGGTTTCTAACATAACTGAAAAAAGCCTTATGATTGTCTTTGGTGTCCTGTGCAATTTTTCTCTCAAAGCTGGCCTTGGAGGATTTTATGAGGATCGTAATTTTTGCTAGTACTGATCAGAGATGCCTTCCTATTAGGGATTTTGCTCTATCATGTAGTAGCTTCCTCCTTCTGTTGTACAGTTTATTTATGGCAGGGGTCCACCAGACTGGACGCCTGCCTTTGGATGATTGGGTCTTGGTTTTGTTTGGGATAGCATGATCCATGCATTCCTGGAGATGTCCGTAGAATGCATTTATATAGGATTCTGCAGTTTGGGCTGTAGTTTCCACTGGCCCTGGGGTCTTGAAGGATTCCACTTCGGTTTTGAGAAGTGAGAAGTTCGCTTTTGAGAAGTTTTTCACTGTGGTTTTCTGGGCTGGGGGTGGGGTCGGGATGTGGACATCCAGTGAAATTAATTTATGGTCTGATCTTACCAATTGGGGATATACTACTGGTGTGGAGCATAGAGTCCCCATGTTGGTAATGATCAGGTCTAGTATGTTGTCCCCTCTTGTGGGAGTGGTGACTAGTTGTTCCATAGCATTTGAGTTTATAATTTCCAGGAATCTTTGGGCTAAGGTGCTGGGGCTTGAGTAGTGCTCCCAGTCAATGTTTGGGTAGTTGAAGTCACCCAATATAATGGTGTTCGGAGAGATCTTCATGTTCTCCAATGTTTTCAGGAAAGCCGAATGGGATTCCTGACTTTGAGAGGGTGGTCTGTAGGATGCTATAAACTGAAAAGCAGTCTTGCCCACTGTTAGTTGCACATGGATGGTCTCCGATACTTCGTGCAATGCAATTAACCTGGAGGTGTGGATATCCTTGATAAATATGGAAACTCCCCCTCCTTTTGTGGTTCGGTCCAGGTTTTGGGGCCGAAAAGCATGATATGAGGTATAGCCTGGTAATGCTGGGGTTCTCTCTGGAGCCTTGAACCAGGTTTCTGTCACTGCACAGATATCGATGTTCTCCATACTGAGGAGAGCTTCAAGTGTGTGCATCTTGAGGTTAAGACTTCTGGCGTTTAGCAGCATTACCCTTAGTTTCTTGTTCCTTGTGCTGTCTATGGGGGTGGGTTTGACTTTTGAGCCTTGCCTAAAAAAGGCACTATGGGGGTGGCAAGAGCCTTTGCCAATATCCGAAAGCCCAGTGGCGACAGATGCAAGCCGTCCCTAGCGAAGCAACGTGGCTTGTTGAGCATGTCATCCCAGGCTGACAGACACTGGATCCCCTTTGAATGACACCAAAATTTTAGCCAATTGTTAAAATCGATCATTTTGTCTTTGTACTGTGGCATCATTCTAGGTGAGGGTAGGATGCTGCTCAAGGTCAGGGTCATACCAGCCTGGGCTACATGATCAAAGAGCTCCTCTATGTCTCTTTTCATGTAGTCCATGGAGGTACGTCTCAGGTCATTCACACCAGCATGTACAATGACTGAGTCATATTTGTATTTGCTTTGGAGTGACCTGAGTGCTTGCGTTATGTGTCGGATCCTAGCACCCGACAGGCAGCTCACCGTGACCTTCTCTTTATTCAGCCTGGTGAGTGGGACGTCAGTGTGTCTGACAATAGAGTCACCTATAACAAGAGTATCAGGTGTAACTGTGCTATCTTCTCAGGCAACTAATGAGGAAACACAGTACGTGACGACCACAAAAACATTTATTAAATACAACAAGGAATAGTAGCAAAATACAAACTTGGTATAAGAGTTTAGCGCTTTCACCTATCCATAGTAGGCTTCTTTAGCACAGTTACGTATTATTTTAGTTGATTTTCCTCGCAACAACCTGTTCCAAGAGTATCAGGTGTGTTATTCAGCCTTAAGGGCTGTGGTTGCTTGGCACACTGACTTTGTGGGTTATGTGTTGTGTGTGTTTTGTTTTGAGGTAGCGTTTGCTTGGATGTCTGCTTTGGAGGTCTCTGTTGCTTAGGTAGATTTTTATTTAGAGCCTCCGAGTATGTTTTTGTGTATTTATGTGTTTGGTTCACTGATGTGGTGGGACTATGTGATACTGGAATTGTGTTGTGTGAGGTTACCTTCTCCTCCTGATTGGTTACACCAGTTTTGAGATGAGAGAGCTCAGCCTCCAGTTTGGCTAAATAGTTGCATCTCTCACATATATTTGAACCTGTTTGGAGGAGGAGAGGGTTGTCCGTGTATATGAGACAGTTGTAACATTGCCTCAAAATTCCCAGATTCACCAGCTGGACTGGAGAGGAAACCATTGACTGACCTTTGGACATGCTAGAGTAATAGGGAAACTGAATTTATGATGGACCAATAGAGGACAGGGTAATCGTAGAGAGTATAAGAGTAAGTAGTGCTTATGGTTTAATAGTGCTAACTTGTAGGATTACTTAATTGGACCAGTGAAGGGCCTTAGAATGAGAATATGGTGTTTAAATTGAGAGATAGAGCAGTTCTAAGGGAAAAAGTCAAGAGCAGACTTTGTGGAGCCAGGAATAGTTTAAACCCAATTAGGCGGCGCTGCCCGCTGTTGCGCAATGCTCAAAACCACGCAAAAGAGGGTTTTAAGAGAGGAAGATGAAGGAGTTTTGGAATTGACCCAAAATGGCCAATAAAACTACAGTTTCAAGTCAGTAACCACTCCCACAGGGGCAGGCAGGCTGCTCAATGTTTTTCACTGCCACTGATCAACAGAGAGACTTTCCTTTAGCCCAAGCAACAAATGGCCTCACAGAAACTTACAAACAGTTCAAGAACAGCAAGCCTGTAACTGAACTTTTTTAAATCTCAGAAAAGTGGGAAAAAAAGCAAGATTTTTTTTGTTTTTCTGTTTTTTCAGAGATACCAGAGGTTAACAAGTATCAACAAGTTATAACAGTGCAGTAAATGACCCCACACAAGAGTGCTAGGCCAAAGAGATAAAATGCAAGTTTTGAGAAAAAAACGATTTTAAAAATAAGTGCAAACAGGAAATTCAGTAAACAGCTCTAGGTTGTGCTCTAAATACAGTTACTAATGCAGAAATCAAATTTAACAAGCCAGAAAATGCTCAAAATAGGCAGCTATGCAGAAAAACTTAGCAAATAAACAGAGGAAAAATACTTAGTCTCAAAAGTGGCTCCTTTCTTCTCTCAGCATTTTCTCCTCTTGGTGGGTGCTTCACCAACAGCCAACAAGCCTGAAAAGACGCCAAAATAATGAGGCAACCAGGTTTTAAGAGAGGAAGATGAAGGAGTTTTGGAATTGACCCAAAATGGCCAATAAAACTACAGTTTCAAGTCAGTAACCACTCCCACAGGGGCAGGCTGCTCAATGTTATTCACTGCCACTGATCAACAGAGAGACTTTCCTTTAGGCCAAGCAAAAAATGGCCTCACAGAAACTTACAAACAGTTCAAGAACAACAAGCCTGTAACTGAACTTTTTTAAACCTCAGAAAAGTAGGGAAAAAGCAAGATTTTTTTTTGTTTTTTCAGAGACAGCAGAGGTTAACAAGTATCAACAAGTTATAACAGTGCAGTAAATGACCCCACACAAGAGTGCTAGGCCAAAGACAGATAAAATGCAAGTTTTGAGAAAAAAAACAATTTTAAAAATAAGTGCAAACAGGAAATTCAGTAAACAGCTCTAGGTTGTGCTCTAAATACAGTTACTAATGTCTCTTTTCATGTAATCCAGGGAGGTATGTCTCAGGTCATTCACACCAACATGGACAATGAGAGAGTCATAGTTGTACTTTTTGTGGAGTTACCTGAGTAAGTGCATTATGTGGTGAATCCTGGCACCTGACAGGCAGCTGACAGTAGCTTTCTCCTTGTTTAGCCTGATGAGTGGAACATCAGTGTCCCTGACTATAGAGTCACTTATGACTAGAGTGTTGGGTACGTTGTTGTACCTTATGGCCTGTGGTTGAGTGGCATGTGAAGAGTGGGTAAAGATAGATGAAGGCTGCCAGCCTAGCCAGATAGTATTTTGCAGATAATTCTGTCATTTGCAAATATGAATGTAAACTACAGGCTTGTCTTAAATGTAAAGAAATACTGTTACATGTGGAACTGCAAAAATGTGACAACAGTGCACTCTACTGACCAAAGTAAAGCATGTGGTGACCCTTTGATCTAAATAGTGGTGCTGAAGGGTCTAGATGAAGAAATTCTTTCTGTAGTTTTAACCAAGAGTTAAATTGCAAGATGTAAACATGCAAATGTATTTTTATTGCTGTGCTTCCTGACCAGCTGCAAAAAAAAAGGAGATGTTAAGAATGTAAATGCAGTTTCTGTTAGCTTGGGAACCCAGGGAAGTGTGAAGAATGATGTAATGTGTAGCTTGGGAACCCCAGGAAAGTGTGAAGAATGATGTAATGCAAATCAGAATTAGAATTTCAATTTAAACAGAAAGAACCAGAGATTATTAAGCATTTTTGTCTTGACCATCCAGCTCATCAGCACTCTGCCTGTTTTCTTATGTAAGTTATCTTAGACTTGTGTTTTCTTTTAGAAATAGCTAGGAACTAAAAAGATTCGACTACCAAGTCACTCTAATAAGCCTTGACTGTTTAGTTATACTACCAATTGGATAATAATATTGCACAGTAATAATTGGACACCCTTTTAAGGGCCTTTGAGTAGCTGATAAATATTAGCTGGGTGGTGGCAGGCAGTACTACCATATATTCTGGTAATAGGGGCACCGCTGGAGAACCTGTGCCAGCCTTTCACAGGAGTGTCTGTGTGGTTGTATGAACTCTTATCTCAAAGTGTGTGTGTGTCAGCTACTTGGGCAGGGGCATGAAGCACTGGTTGGACAGTGTGTGCTGGAGGTTTTAGCTTGCCCAACTAGGCTGAAATCTGGACCCTATAGCTGTGCCAGTGGGGAGTCTTATTGGGGACCTGGAGAGCAAGGGAGCGATCAGCCCTGGACTGACTGTGATGTCTGTGTACTCTTAAGGGAAATTACACTTTACTGTGTGTATTTGTTATCCTTTCCTCATATATGAGACACCCTCTCTGGTGTTAGTGGTGAGGATTGAGGCTTCTTGATTGCTGGGCAACAGCACGGGCATCACATGGCACACTGAGTTTGTGGGCTGTGTATCACTTGGGTTGTTTTGGGGGTGGAGGTTACTTGCATTTCTGCTTTGGAGGTCTCTGTTGCTTGAGCAGATTTTTATTGAGAGCCTCCGCAAATGTAGGTATGTGTTTTGTGTTTCTGTGCATGTGTTTTGGTGGTGTAGGTTTTGAGGGACTATGTGATGAGTGTGGTGTGGTGCAAGTGTTTACCTTCTCCTCTTGACTGTCTAGTCCAGTCTTGGGTGAAGAGAGCTTTGCTTCCAGTTTGGCTATATAAGTGCATCTCTCACAGGTTGTAGTGCTGGGTGGTAGGAGGAGAGGGTTGTCTGTGTACATAAGGCAATTGCTGCATTGCCCCAAGATGCCCAGATTCATCAGGTAGACAGGAGAAAACACTGGGAGCTGACCCTTAGACATGCCTGGATAGGTGCTTATTTAAGTACTAAAAACTGTTTTCCTCTAGACAAGTGAGGAAAGTTGATTGCCATTGTAATTTGTAGCTTATGTAGTGCTTACAACAAGTTCTGGACAAGTGCTGAACTCAAAGAAACAGATTTGAGTGCTAAAACTAAAAATCTGGCTAGTTCTAAGGGAAAATTTGGTGAGCAGACTTTATGGTGCCAGGAATAGTTTAACCCTGGCTAAGCGCCGGTGCATAAAGTGTATTTTTTTTTACTATAACAGTAGCAAATGAACAAACTGATTTAAACAAATTAACCAATAAAAAGCTAAAAACTGAGCCCCGTTCCAGCAGTCTTTGATTAGACAAGTTCTAACTGCACACTTCTGCCACTAGGGTGCAGGGAGAACCTTCTCCACAAAATGATGGTCTGGATTAGTACTCATGTTATACAAACAAAGCTGCATTCAACAGGTCTGAATTTAGTCTATGCTACAGTAAACAAGACATACCAATTTCAAAAAGAAACCATTAAAATAAGCAGGCACAATAAGCCTTTAACCAGAAACTCCCAGCTCAGAAGGGCAGAATCTACCCTTTCCTCCCACAGGAGTGCAGACCACACATTCTTAATGTAAAATGACTGGCCCGAAGCCCAAGTGCTTAAACCAGAACTAATACACTTTTAGAATAACAGACACTAAGCCTTCAATCAGCAACTCCCATCTTAGAAGGATGTAAGCTAGCTGTCCTGCTACAACAGTGCCGACCAAAAATCTTCTTAATATAAAGCAACTGGTCTGAAGACCAAGTACTTCAACCAAAGGCTTAGAATAACAGTTGCAACTTAATCAGGCTACTAACAAGCAGTAATAAATGCAGCAGAATAAATGCAATAAAGTAGGGAGAAACACAAATACAGTAAAAGCAGATAAATAAAGTGCAATTTTTTATATAGCAATAGAAAACAAGCAAACTGATTTAAACAAATCACCCAATTAACCAGTAAAAAAGCTCAAAAACTGAGCTCTGTTCCAGCAGTCTTCAATTGGACATGTTCTAAGTGCACACTCCTGCCACTAGGGTGCAGGGGAAACTTCTCCAAAAAAGATGGCCTGGATTAGTACTCATGTTATACAAACAAAGCTAGATTCAGCAGGTCTGAATTTAGTCTGTGCTACAGTAAACAAGGCTTACCAATTTCAGAAAGAAACAGTTCAAATAAGCAGGCACAATAAGCCTTTAACCAGAAACTCCCAGTTCATAAGGGCAGAATCTAGCCTCTCCTCCCACAAGAGTGCAGATCACAACCCTTCTTAATGTAAAATAACTGGCACGAAGACCAAGTGCTTAAACCAGAACTAATACACTTTTAGAATAACAGATACTGAGACTTCAATCAGCAATGCCTAACTTAGAAGGATGTAAGCTATCTGTCCTGCCACAACAGTGCAGACCACAAACCTTCTTAATGTAAAACAACTGGTCTGAAACCCAAGTGCTTAAACCAAAAGACTTAGAATAACGGTTACAATTTAATCAAGATATTACTAAGCAGTAATAAATGCAGCAGAATAAATACAATTGAGTACTTCTAAGAAAAGGCAAAAGCAAAATAAAGTGCATTTTTTTCCAGTAAAGTGCAAGGAAGGAGGAGCAGAAGAAAAATTCAAGGTGTGTCCCAGATCAAAATTACAGTAGGGGTAGGCAACTGCAAAGCCTCCAACTATAACAACACCAAAAGAAAACAGTTTCAAGACAGATGAGAAACAGAAAACAATGCCAGAAAATATATAAAATAATTCAATCAGGCAAAATTAAGACAATGCAGAACTCTGAAAGGTTAAAATGCCAAGAAATATACTTATCAGTCAGCGATATATTTCCAGATTGTTTGAGAATCGCACTTCAGCCAGAGCACCTGGAGTTTCCAACAGTGTTTCACACCTCAGGATGCAGAATATTCATATTTGTCTGTATTTAGACTGATTCAAATATCATCTGTGAAGGGGAGGTAGACTGTCGTAGTGTACACTATGCAGTGTCTCACCAACTTCATGCTCTCAATGCACCAAATCAAGCCTCATCTCTGAGAAGACCAGAGCTTTTCAGTTAGTCATTTTGCACACAGAGTAAGCTGTTCCCTACCAGATGGCAAAGCTTTACACCTTAGGAAGTTCTTCTTGGGCTAGGTACATAAAATAGTAATGTTAAACCAAATGTTTCTTAGAGCCCAAGTGTATATGTCTGCATCCAACCTAATGTTACCCCTTCTCACGACACTTGAGGGGAATCCGGTAGTATATTTAAAAATGGGAACAGCCAAAGCACACAACTGGATATGCTTCTACCTTTAATTCCTCACATCAGGTAGAAATTTGACAGGTAGTCACAGCAGATTTTGAAGAAATTGGGAACTCCTTTCATGACTGACAGCTTTCCAAGCTCTTGATTACCAGTGCATCCAATTTGGCTAGGCATACACATAATCGCATATTGGAGGTGTTGGACAGGTGAAGCCTGTCCATGACAGAAAAGTCTGAAAGAGATGATGGTTATTTTTCTATCCCTGTAAGACCCAGGACACTGTGGCATCTGTGTATTTTCAATGAGATCATGGACAACACTACTGTAATGTAGTCCATAAACATAGTTGGTATCCACAGAGAGTAGTCATGCAAGCTAGCAATAATGGCTTTTGATAGTCTGCATGTACAGGCCCTCTACTTCCATTCAGATCTCAGTGTAGTCTCAGACAAACTTGCAGTAGATTCATCTGTAACAGCCACAAGTAGAATTTGGACATCATTGCCTTCATGATCAGAAAAAGAAGTGGGTAACCCTTGGGATGGACTTCCTTGCATCAGGGGAAATCCAGTAGATGAGGTGCTTCGAATGCAAGTAGGCATTGACAGTAAATATGTTTGCTATCTTCTTGAGCAGGGAGTGCCTCTTTAAGTCTTTCTGATATCCATAGTTCTGCAGAAAACATCCAAGGGCAAGCTCAGGTTTATTTTCTTATCTCACTGTGACCAAGGCGGCTGTGATTCTCCCTTGTAGTCCAGTTAACCCAGTATCTTCCCCTGTCTTTTCACTACTGATCCATGAAGGAGAATCACTAATGTATTATAATTTTTAAGAATCAGTCGTTGTCAGCCTTGATGCTCCCTGTCTGTTCACTTTTGCAGATCACTTGTGAGAGGAAGTACTGCTTATTATGAGTGAGGCAGGGATGTCCAAAACTAGGAAATCTTCCTTTGCCAAAGAAGTGTGGTAGAAAGCTAGAGGTACATTTCAAACTATAGCCACTGAACCAGAGGTGCTATTATACCTGACTGATTCATTTCAAATGGTCTTAATTGTTTCTATCAAAGTCCATATGATTGCATTTGCGACCTGCCTTCTTTTGGACCTACCCCCCAACACATTTGCTGTGAAGCAACCCCTTAAAGGGAGTCCTGCACCTAAAGCCATACAGGTAGCTAGTAGTATTGCCTGAGAATTCAATTTCATACTTTAAATATTAACTCCAGCTGTTGCTGAGTACAGCTCCTCAGTGGCAGTGACCTTTCTTGGAAGACCTTTAGTGTCTGTCAAATCTGCAGTTAAGGATATCCAAGCTCCAAGCTGTAATGTACAAAGATTTGTGCTGTTTTTCAGGGAGAGGTTGAGCCTCAGGAGTAATCCCCATTTTCACACCCCAAGGTAATGTTCAGACTAGCACTAAATAAGGCCATTCACCTATCTGTATTTCTTCATAGTCCACAAAACAAAGAGGAAGGAAATGAGCAGTGGCAGCTGAGATGCAAGCTCTTGCATCCTTCATGTCTTACAAACTAGGGAAACCAGTTTACAGATTTTGTCTAAATTGCATTGCATTCTGCTGTGTAGCAAATAAAGATCTGGGAGCACTTAAGTCTGACTTTACCAGGGTAGCACCACCCCAACAGTTTATTTAGAAATGTATTAGTGAGAGAGACACCCAGGCAACTGCACAGCTTATCAAAATACTACAGGTTGGATTTTCAACCTATAAGCAGGGAAGGATTCATTACTGTTTTTCTGCAGGGCAGTCTACAGCTACTGTAAGAAAAAAGATCTGATTATGTCAATTTTCATTCTGTCTTCAACTGATGGGTTTGGATCCGATCCATTGGATCCAACTTGGCTGTTGCAAAAGCTTGTGTCAACTGAAAACTTTCAAGCTTCTCCATTACCCAGAAAGCACCAATCTCAATTACCTCAGATCTCATTTCCTGCCTCACAGTGATAGACGGGGTTGTACACACATGAGCTTTAAGTATAGATAAATGCGTTTTTCTTAATAATGTTACTTTTTTGTTTTTCCTGATTGTCTTTCTCTCATCTTGTACTAGTGTACTCTGTAAATTATTATTGTTACTAATTTTCCTCCCTTTTACCCTTTTTTCTCTATCTCCTACACTTGTCATGGCTATTAGCTACATTTATAGGCAGTTTTCATTTTTCTTCCCTTCTTTTGTCTTAAAAAATCTTTATAGTATTTTTGAATAGTTCACTGTTAATTAGACATTATTCTTACATTCTTATAATTACAGTTTTATAGTGTACTTGTTGTTTGTTGTTGTTGGGGTTTGTTTCTAACATCCATTCCTCTTTTAGAATGTCGGAAAAGGAGAAAAGCCAGTCAGGCTTTAAAAAATGTGGTAAATGCTGTCAGAAAATCCCTCTTTCTGACTCTCATACACTCTGTTGTCTTGGACCACTTCATCTCCAAGAAGCTGTTCTATTTGTCATGCAATCAACCCAAGAGCTCTTGTTGAACACAAGAACAAGCTTATTTTGAAGGGATTACTTCTGCCCTCCTTTAGAGAGGCACTATCTGGAGCTACTTCTCAAAAATCAAGAAAACTCTTTCCCACTTCTCCAAGCACCTCAACAGCCTCTTCTAAGACTTTGAAGAAGTCCGTTAAAAGGTCTTTTCAGGAGCCAACTGGTACCTCGGATCCGAAAAAGAAAAGACCAAAATTTTCAGATATAACTTCTTTTTTGGATCAGAAACATATTAAGAAACAGTCCTCTGATCAGACTGCCTCTCTGGATCCAAAAACTACAAAATTTAAAGATACATTGGATCAGATCCGACACACAGAACTGCAGATGTAGTAATTTTGCCTGGAACTAGATACTCACCCTCAGTGGACCCAGTTCTATCCAGGGTCCCATCTCCTTTTGTAGAGAGACCAAAATCTCTGTCGAGGGTGTCCACTTGCTCTTCCAGAACCCTTATGGAAGAGGATGTGGAGAGATTAGTGAGAAAGATCTTCTTGGCACAAAGCCAACCAGTTATCTTTTCAGCTCCTATGCCATTTGGTCAGGTCAGTACATCTACTACACCTCAGTTCCTCCTGTGACTCCTTTCAAGGTCTTGGATCCAAGTCGCCTGGGCCCATCTGCTTCAGATCCAAAGATACCTTTATCCTTGGATTCAAGGCTTGCTCTGAGCTCTTCATTTCAGTAGGATCAGGAGAGGTCTTGGAGCTGATTGATACCCTGTTGGGTCCGAGGTGCTTCATTCGACTCCTAGGTTTTTGGAGCCATCTCGGAGCCTGGGCAGTGGTCAGTTTGACTCCAACTTCAGCCTCAGGTAGACCGTCCTCAGTGCAGGGTGAGATCGTGGATCAAAGACTTGAGGTTTCTGATCTGGGATCCTATCCCTCACTGGGGCATTCTGCCTCTGTGACCATGGAGAGAGCCCTGTCTGCACCATTGACTCAGATGGTACCTATTCCCTTGGATGCTTTTTCTACATCTCTCTGTGTCTGCGTCTGGGGTCTGAAATGTCTTTTCCACAGGCGCAACCAGTACCGAAAGACCAGACTTCCTATCATGGGATCCCCACTTCTTCTGGCACCTCCCCAGAGTATCCTGCTGCGAAGGTCCCTAAGAAGAAAACATGTAAGAGGAAGTATTTTGATTTCCCTGAATCTGTCACTGAAGATACAGTTTTGATGAGGACAAATAGTCTCCACGGTCACCTCTTGATGATGTCTCATTCAGAGACATCCTAGAAATCCTGAAAGAGACAGGTGGCTGGATGTCCAGCAACCCTTCATCAGAAGAATCTGTACTTCTGGAGGTATTCAGTACTGGCCCATCTACCTTCTGAGTGACCTCGCCCTCCGGTGAGCTCATCAACTTGATCTCACAGTAAGCCTGGAAGGAGAAGGATCCAGACGCCATTGAGCCAGTTTCCAGGAAGCCCGATAAAATCAAGACAGCTCCAGGGGATAAACAGTTTTGGTCCAAGGGTGTGCCTGTTGATGCCATGATCATGGTGGCAGCCAGTAAGTTCATCCCCCAAGCAAAGAGTCTCATGCGATGGACAGATTCAGGAAGTATGTCTATGTTTCAGCTACCTTTGCCTTATGGCCCCTGAACTATTTGGCACGCTTCACAAGGCTACAGAAGGATCTGATTAAGTAGGTATCAGACACCCTCTCCGGATCCATTTCTGAAGAGGTGAAAGCATCTGTCACTTATGTTGACTACCCTTCAATCATTATCTAAATCCTCCATGAGTCTCATTTCTATTGTAACAGAAGGAACCTCAAGGGCAGCAGGTTCAAGGTGTTGCCATTAGGAGACACACCTGGATGCACTTATGTGATTTTGTGGAGCCCTTTAAGTCATCGTTCATCAGTGCCCCTTTTGATGGTGTGTTTCTTTTTGGCCCCAAGGTAAAAGACCCATTGTCCAAGTGTGAGAAGGCTGGAAAGACCCTTTCTGCAGTGGGCATATATTTTTCCACCCCCCCAAAGATCCTTTTCAAGGAATCATCGAGATAGTGGTAAAATGTGGTTCAGAAAATCCCAAGGATCTTACCAGGACACACCATGGAGGAAGTTCCTCCAGGGGCAGAGGGGGGTGCTGAAATAGTAGATGCCACCCTCATGGCAGAGGTGGCCCACAAAACTTAAGGGTACAGAGATTCATTCTTTGGCAAATCCTTTCAGCGCTCCTGAAAGGAGGCCTGATTGACCCCCTCTAGAGGCACTTGGGGGGTCATTTGTCCCTGCACCAGAGAGCCTGGCTAGAACTAACAACAGATACTTGGGTGCAGAGAATCATTTCCAAAGGCTGTATAATACCACTTTCCCTTTATCCTCCCAATTCAGGAAAATTCCCCGATGTACCACCCAGTCAGAGGGAACAAGCAGCAATTCAGATTCAAAAGCTGCTAGAAAATAGTCATCCAAGAGGTCCCCCAGACAAGATAGAATGCAGAACTTACTCAAGATTCTTTTTAGTGCCAAAGAAAATGGGGGTCTGGAGACCAGTTCTTGATCTCAGCATCTTAAACAAATCCAGTCAAAAGACCAAGTTCCGGATAGTCATGGTTCAGTCCATTATACCTTTTTTTGGTAAAGGACAGTTGGGTGTGCTAAGCAGACCTACAGGATGCGTAATGTCATGTAAAGATGAACAAGCAATCCAGAAGATTTTTATGCTTCCAGCTGGGAGCCAATCTCCATCATTTCAGGGCTCTGCCCTTTGATCTCACCACAGCCCCAAGGGTGTTTACCAAATGTACGGCAGAAGTAGCAGCTCACTTGAGACTGCAAGGATTCTGAGTGTTTCCATACTTAGACAACTGTCTCCTTTCTGCCCCACCAGGCATCAGCTCATCATGGCAAGACAAAAAGTGATCCAGACATGTGATCTTCTAGGAATCTTCGTAAACTACCAGATGTCTCATCCAGAACCAAGTCAAAGTCTAGAGTTCATATGAGCACTGCTCAATACAAAATCAGTTATAGCCTCAATTCCCCTCTACAGAGACCAGATGGCTTAATGATTAAGGTATTCACCTCCCATGCACAAGGTACAAGGTTCAATCCTGACCTCCAACCAGTGCCTGTTTGGAGTGTGGATGTTCTCCCTGTGTCTCAGTGGAGTTTCTCCCATGTCCAAAAACATGCTGAGTGTTTCCATCTCAAACTCACCAATGAATGGAGCTGTGTGCAGCAGCACAGACTCTACATGGTACCCTATAGGAGGAAGAGTTGTACAGACAACCTACTTTGGGTATCTACTGTGATGCACAGTATCCTCAAGATAGGAGAACATGGATCACAGACTGTGCACCGTGGCAGGGCTAACTACTTGGTGTAAAATATGGCTCTAGGTGATTCAGTCATGTTGACTAATGTCACCAAAAATGGGCATGGGTAGTTGCCAGTGATAAGTGGGTTGAGGACCCAGCCTACTCTGATCCATGCCATGGACTCTTGCTAATGGTGGGAGGGGTATAAGTGCTTCTATTGGCTAGTGTGTGCCTGCCATAAAAGCCCAGCTGCCCTGGGTCAATAAGCTACTGGCTGGCTGGTGTCTTGTTGCCTAGCCTGGGTTACCTGGGATAGCTCTGTTGAGTGAAAGCTGAACGTAAAACCATCCAACCTGCCAAACATGAACTGAGAATTGCTACACTTAATGTAGGTTCACTGACAGGGTACAGCTTGAAAGTGGATGACATGATGATACAGAGGAGGCTGGACATCGTCTGTATTCAAGAAACAAGCTGGAAGGGCATTGCAGCAAAGCCACTTGGCTTGGGATCCAAACTCTACTGTTCAGGTGGGGGACAGGCTAGTAATGGTATAGGAATTGTGATGAGAGGAGGCTTCAGAAGGCAGTGAGGGATATCATCAGAATTAATGATAAACTCATAACAATCAGACTCCAGTGTAATGACAGAGCAGTATTCCTAATCTCAACCTATGCCCCTCAACAGGGTTGTGATAGTGAAGAAAAGAATGCATTCAGACAGCAGTTGCAGGATCTACTAGATAAAGCAGGACAACATGAATTTGTATTGATAATGGATGACTTGAATGCACATATCAGGACAGACAGAACAGGATATGAGGACTGCCTGGGTCCATATGGGTGAGGCAACAGGAATAAAGAAGGAGAAGCCATTCTAGACTTCTGTCTGGCAAATAGCTTGAAAGTAGCCAACACATGGTTCAGGATGAGAAACAGTCATAAGATCACATGCAACAGTAGCCAACATGCAACTCAGGTAAACTTCTTCCTAGTAAAGAAAAGGCACTGGGGTAGAATCCATGTTTGCAAAATCATCCCCAGTGAAACAGTCGGCCCACAGCATAAACCAGTAGTTGCCACAATCAGCTGCAAACTGTGGTCACAGAAGGCTCTAAGGTCAAAAGAGACCAGGCTGAAGACCTGGAAGTTGACTAGAGAGAAAGTACAGCAGTTCAAGAAAATACTCAGGGCTCTGGCACCCCAAGAAGAGGAGGAAAGAGGTGGAGTTGAAGACGAGTGGCAGTGCCTAAAAACAGCATGTGTTAAGACTACAGAAAATATATGTGGCTGAGCCAGGTATGGAAATAAGGTACATAAGGAAAGCTAGCGGTGGAATGCAGAAGTCCAGGAAGTCATCAATAGAAAGAAAGAGTGCAGGAAGGAGTGGGAGATAGAAAATACTGACCAGGCTAGGAAGGACTACTGATTGGCTAGCAAAGAAGCTAAGAAAGAAGTTGCAATAGCAAATAGGGCATCAGAGTCACTCTACCAATGTCTGGATAGCGACTCAGTAAGGGGCACAAAGAAACTATATCAGGTTGCAAGGCAAAGACAGAAAGATACAGAAGATAGTCAGACACCCCTCAAAAGGGATGCCTGCAACAACCTGCTCACTAGTCTACAGGACATCAAAGGCAGATGGAAGGAGTATTTCCAGCAGCTTCTGAATGAAGAAAACCCCACAAAAGCTGTACTGCCCCAGAAACAGCCTAGGAAGAGAGAAGAGGAGGAGCCCACCTTAGAAGAAGTAAGAACAGCATTAAGGAAGATGAAATCAGGGAAAGCAGCAGGCTCAGATGAGGTCACAGCAGATATGATAAAGATGCTGGGTGAGACAGGGGAGAAATGGCTCCTGATGATACTAATAGCAGTGTGGAGAGAAAGGGGTACTCTAGATGACTGGAGAATAAGCATACTCATGCCAGTGTACAGAACAAAAGTGGCATCCACAACTGTGGGCAGTAGAGAGGCATCAAACTCCTACCACATTGCATGAAAGTTCTGGAGTGGATGATTGATAAATGGATATGCAGAGTACTAGAATGTAAGATGGGAGATGAGCAGTTTGGATTCAGATCAGGATGCAGCACAATTAACCCAATGTTTTGTATTGAGAAGGATACTTGAGAAGAAGCTAGAGATGAGGAAAGAGTCCAACTGGGCATTCTTAGACTTGGTCAAAGTATATGACAAGGTCCCACGAAAGCTGATCTGGACTGTACTGTGTAGTTTGAAGTCACAGAAACATTGGTAAAATTAGTGCAGGCTATATACAAGGACCCAGTGACTCAAGTACGAACAGTGTTCAGCCTCACAGAGGGGTTCCCAGTGGGAGTGAGTGTACACCAGGGTTCAGCTCTGAGCCCACTGCTGTTCATACTGGTGATGGACTACATTAGCAAACAGGTTGGAGGGGACAGATCAACAAAGCTGCTGTATGCAGATGATGTGGCAGTACAGGCAGACTTTGAGCTAGAACTCAGCAAAGGATAGGAGAATGGAATGCAAATCTGAAGGCACGTGGGATGAAACTAAGCACAGATAAAGATGGTGGTAATGACAGCAAATTGGGGAAATCAGAAGAAGCTGAAAATAGAGATAGAAGGGAAGATAGTGGAACAGGTAAACAGCTCCAAGTATCTGGGAGGGGTGGTTGAGGAGAAAGGTAGTCTGAATGAAGAGGTCAAAGCTAGAATCAGAGGGGCTGCAGCCAACTGGCATAGAGTATCAGGTGTAGTCTATGACAGAAGAATGCCAAAGAAGCTGAAAAGTAAGGTGTACAAGACAGTGGTGCGACCAGTACTACTGCATGGTACAGAAACCTTGGCAGTAAAGACAGAACAGTTGAAGAAGCTAGAAGTGATGGAAATGAAGTGACTGAGAAAGGTGGTAGGATGCACACTGTGGGACAGACGAAGAAGTGAGGACATAAGAGCAGAAGTCAAAGTAGCTCCAATTGCAGAAAAGATCAAAGAGAACAGATTACGGTGGTTTGGGCACAAATCTAGAAAAGCAAAAGACAATCTGGTGAGGAAGATTTGGGACAGACAGGAATAAGGTAAGAGGAAGTGAGGACGTATTTTGTGAAAGAAGATCTGCAACAGTCAGGCTTGAGTGTTGAAGAAGGCAGGAGTGTGGCACTGAATCGAGAGAGTTGGCAAGAGTTAACATGATACCCCAACCCCATGAGGAAAAAATGAATAAAAGGGGGCTGATGATGAATTCCCCTCTACAGAGTTCAAACAATAAGACTGCAAGTGAGAAAGATAGTTTGCAGTACCAGAATCCCAGCCAGCTTGGTTCTTCAGGCTTTAGGGTCAATGGCAGCAGCAGTAACATTACTACCCTTAGCCAGATATCATATTAGAATTCTTCAATGGATGCTGGCCTTACAGTGGTCATACTTCAGCTTTGTTTATCTGCTCCAATACAAATCACCAATATATGCCAAAGGGATGTACTGTGATGCGTTCAGTCAGAAGAATTTCTACAAGGCCATTTATTTATTCCTTCTCAGACCAAGGTTGTTGTGACCATGGATGCTTCCCAGCTGGGGTAGGGGACATTACCTGGGAAATACAGTCCAAGGCACATGGTTCCCTGAAGATATCAATTTGCATATCAATGCCCTAGGGTTGAAAGCAGTGCTTTTAGCATTGCAGGCTTTTCAGAATGCCGCCCTTTCAAGAACAATTGTGATTCAAACAGACAACATGTCAGTGGTTTGGTACATCAACAAACAAGGGGGAACTAGATCTTTACTGCCTGTGTCAAGAAGCACTCAGCAATGGGCGATCTCTTCCAATTGCTTTTTTAAACCAGTGTATATTCTGGGGAAGTCCAAAGTATTAGCTGACAAACTGAGCAGGTACATCTTACTACCTCATGAGTGGTCCTTCAAAAAGAACATAGTGGAATTGATTTTCTGACAATGGGGGCAGCTTTGCTGCAATCTCTTTGCACCTCCCTGAACAACAAGTGCAGCCTAATCCCCCCACAGGGGGAGTCGCTGAGGGATGCTGTTCTCCATGATTGGCCCCGTGGTCTACTTTATGCTTTTGCACCAATTCTGTGGATTCCAAAGAGAGATGCCAAGTTGAAGAGCAAAGCCATCCTCATTGCACCCTATTGGCCTTGATAGATTTGGTTTCCCTTCCTATGGCCTCATTTAATTCATCAACCCTGGATTCTGGACCCAGCTCCAGATCTGCCGTCTCACCCAACAGGCATGATTTATTCGAACCTTACCAATCTCAAGCTGATGGCTTGGTTTCTCCATTTACATTAATAGACAACCTATGCTCTCATCTCTTGTTCACCACATTTTATCTTCCCTTAAACCATCTGCAAGGAAAGTTTGTTAGTAAATGGAAAAGATTCACACACTGGGCTTTTCAAAATCATATCAACCCCTTTTCTGCCCCAATTCATAGCATTCACACTTTCTTGACACTACTTTTTAAGTGAGGAACCAGTTCATCAACAGTTAAAGTTCAGTTGGCAGCAATTTCTAATTTCCATATTGATGGTTCCTCACTCACTACTCATAAACATTTTAAAACCTTTTTGCAAGGCATACTCCTTTTAAAACCTCCACTTAAAGATCCTACCCCTCCATGGAATCTTAATGTAGTACTGCAAGCCTTGATCCATCCACCATTTGAACCTGTTCATGACAGTGTCAAATTTCTTTCTTGGAAACCTTTATTGTTGTTATTCATTACTTCTGCTAGATGAACTTCCGAAATTCAACCCTTGTCTCTGAAGCCCCCATATCTAATTTTTCATAAAGATAGGGTTACAGTAAGAACTAATGCAGCCTTTCTGCCCAAAGAAGTATCAGAGTCCCATATTAACTAATCCATCAGTTTACCAGTTTTCTTTCCAAAGTATTTGAATAAAGGCAAATGTTTATTACATTTATTGGATGCTCATAGGCAACTGTGCTTCTATTTACATAGAACAAAGGACATCAGAACTACAAATCAGTTATTTGTTTCATTTGTGGATGTTAAACTGGGTAAACCATAGTCCAGAGTCACCCTAGTCAAATGGGTTACAGGCTTCATCTCCTTTATTTACAACAAATTGGATATCCCTTTACTAGAACAGATACATGCTCATTCAACCAGGTCCGTAGCAACTTTCTTTGTTTTTTATTCAAGAGCTTCCATGGATATGTGCAGCAGCAGCTTGGGCTTCCCCCATACCTTTATCACTCATATAGCATCATTTGGCTCAGTGGTGCTTAGGAATATCCTTCCTTGAGTGTCCACCGTGGGATTTAGGTAGCTGGGGACTCTGTCCCATCAATTGAGGATAGAATGAAAATTGACTACATCAGAGAAAGAAGGTATGTACTTACCATAATGTTTCATCTCTGCTGTCCATTTTCATTCATCCTCGACTGCCCACCCAGCAACCCCCCATCCTTATGTTTTTTTTTTCTGGAAGAACCAGTGGATATGCATATAACAATTTTGTATATTCCAACCATAATAAAGCTCCAGATATAGTCCTCTCTAGACTGTTTTCTATGTTTACTTTTATATCTCTTTATATAAGAATAATTACTTTATACTATAGCCAGCAAACAAGATCTGAGATAATTGGGGTTGATGCTTTCTGGGTAATGGAGAAGCTCAAGAGTTCTAAGTTCCCACAAGCTTTTGCAATGTCCATTTCCCATTTTTTGCACATGGGGTTGAGGTGTTACTTCAACAGTGACAATCATCGAGAGTCAAGGTTTACACCACTGGGTAGCTAGCCCTGCCACAGTAGTTCTTCACACCACACAATTGCATGCACACTCAATCCTATGCCTAATTTAAAGTGTCCAATCCACCTACTGCATGTCTTTGGAATGTGGGAGGATACTGGAGCCCCCAGAGGAAACCCAGGGAAACGCAGGGAGGACAGGCAGACTTCGTATAGAAGGTGCCTTAGTCAATAATCTAACCAGGAAACCTCTTGCTGTGAGGAGACAATGCCAGCTACTATGCCACTTTGCTTTTGTATAGGAAATGGCTTCCAGTAATTTAAAGGAAAACATAAATCAAATGCATTCAGAAGAATTTAAAAACTGAGATACTAGAAGAATATATAAAATGAAAAATGCTGGAAAGAATAGATGAATTTTTAAGTAGCTATTCAGATACGTTGATAAAACTGCAGAGATCAAAGGTTAAAATGAAGAAAATGCTGCCTGAATATGGGTTTCTCAAGAAGAACTGTTTCAAAAATAGTAAGCAGAGAAAACTTGAGATTTTCTGATATAGAAGAGAGTCTGAAAGGTACAGGTTGCATTAGTTTTATAAATGTACAATAAGCAACTGGACTGGTATTCCACAGTAGGATTTATTAATTGAAAGGGCTCACCTTATGTGTGCTCCAAATTTGGCCATGATAAAGAAGCCAAGGCTTATATTACTAGAGATGTAATCATAGCAGAAAGTGCTAATCCTAGCAGTATTGTGGCAGAAGTGAAAAATACTAAAAATAGGGGACAGCAGAGTGTTTCTGGAAAATGATTATTCACTGTACACTAGGCAGAAGAGAAGTGAGTTTATCACTGCAGTCATGGGATATTGATAGGTAGGTGTGCAATTCAAGTTGTGTTATCCAGTTGTGTTTAGAACTTTTTTGGAGGATTAAAGACTTTTTTTGGATGCATAACAGGCTAAGGAGGAAATAATAAAAAAAAAACATGCCGAGCAGCAGAGAGTGAGCCAGCAAGCTGAATGGGACCCAGCTTGTCATAATTGTGTCAGTAACAAAGCACATAGAGAGAACTTGACACATAAACCTTGTCCATTATTCCAAAGGGAAATGAGTGACAGGAAAAAGCTCAGGGACTGACTAGAAAAATCAGGAGTACTTTGGACTTGAACCAAGACTGGTACTGGGTTGTCAAGATGATGAGAAAGAAGACTAGAGATAATGTGAAATTAGGACATAAATAGAAAAATTATAAAGTGTAAATTTCCATTAGATGCAGTTTAGAGATGAGAACCGTAATTATGCAAGAAGTGGCTAGAGAAGACAAAGTTTGTTGTCTGTGTTAAATTGATGGGAAGACTATAAAGCATAATTACCACTGGATATAATGAAGGGATTGAAAATGTAACTGTAAGTATAAGTGTGATATGTGGGTCTTAAGTGACTGCAATGTATGCTAGTGATGTTAATGTAAGAAAGAACTTTTTTCTTGAGTCAAATGTATCTGTGGAGTTTATACTGTAACAAGATAAAAGCTAGATATAAGCAGTATAATAGTGTGATCTTGGCTGCTGGTGGGATGTAAAATTGTATGTGTATTAAATTATTAAATATAAACTGATATGTTTATGCTGCAGACAAGGGATATTTTTCTTTTTCTTAGCAAACAGATTAGAAATTTGAAAAAATGAAAAATATTAGTTTTCTAGTGCTGGAACTAACTTATTTATTGTATTGGTAAAGCTAGTAGCTACTTTTTTCCACCAACAAATACCTGCAGTTGGAGGCAGTGTGTCTAGTTGGAGGCAGTGTGTCTACAGATAAAGGCAGTTATTTAGGACTGAACCATGTACTCTGAGACATTGTATAAGAATTTATTTATTTAGAATTTAAAGAATGTATAAACAGTTCAGCAAAAATAAAGAGTTGGACACAGACTGAATACTTTTACAACTAGATGTATTCCCAGTCACAGTAGCACTTCAGTATTAAATATAGCAATGCGTAATTTAGTTTATTCCTTTAAGAGTAGCCAGTGCACTTTTTCTTGAGGCTAAAATCAGTAAACTGAGAGAATGCAAGCTGTTGTTCACATCTAGGAAGGAATTGGAAAATAGTACATGGACAGATGTTATCTGTGCAGGAGGGAACCATTGGCTTTAGCAAGCACTTCCAGCATGATTAACCCTAAGTTTAGGTAAGGCTTGTGGGTGTAACCGTTTTTGAGGTAACTGCCCTTATGTGGTGGGTTAACTATTAAATAGAGTGCTAAATCAGAACTGTTAGGCTGGATTTCTGTAGGGCAGAAAATATAATTGTGTTCTATGAAATTATTTCAGACATCATAGCCATGCTTTGTTTGCTAGGCTGCAATGTTGAACAAAGGTAATATTGGGCATTGCTTGACTAGAAATGTAGCAGTTAGAAACATTTTAGATATCAAAGAAACGTTATTGGTATCAATAAATTGAATATTGTTATGCACTTTATTTTATGATTGTCAGACCTAAGGAAATTTACTGGATGTGAGAGGATGAAATATGTGTTCAGAAGAGTGGCACTCTGGGCTATCATTTAGATGCAGAAAAAAAATTATTGGATGATGTAACAATGAGTAAAAATACATGTAAATTGTAACCGGAGAATACTCCAAAAGGACCACCTATGCTGAGAAACTGCTACTTTTGTACTTTGTATATGTATTTAAGCTAAGCTTAAGTTTGCTTTGTTTTGATTCACTTTTGTGATTCTCAAGACACTTTCTTCAGTGAATAAAACCTGCTTTGTGACAATGTCACTGTCTTCTTGGATTTTTATCAAAGATGAACCACAGTCAAATTTATGTATGTAGAACATGATCTCATCTGGCTCTAGATTTCCAGGATAGCATGGTAAGATAGAGAGGGAGAGCTGTAGCTACAAGGATAGACTCACAGTTGGATCCACAGAAAGGCAATCAAATTACTTCTCAGGACCTGAATACACATATAAGTCCTCAAGGTAAACAAACGGTCAAGGCGGAGGGTGACTGGAGCAGCTGACCTTAGTTTATGACAGAGTGCTTTTCATAGGACGAAGAAAATGGGGAATAGGTACCACTTTTGTTTTCACTGTTTTGAAAGGCCTGTAGTGTAAGCACATTTTTTTTCTAAGTACATACTTGCAAAGAATCATGGTATAAAAGTTAACTCAAGTTTTTAAAGGGTAACTTCCATGAAATTAAAACTAATGCTTTTCAGGCTTAGTAGACATTAATTAAATTGTACAGTTCAGTCTGTAGTCCCTGCTACCTGCTTTGCAGACGTTTCTAATGGAAAAATGCATGGAAAGACTGATGAATATAAATTTCAAGGACTCAAAGTAGTTAACTGTCATGTTCTAAAGACAGGACTTGGACTTGGCCAATCAATCTGAAGTGAAAATTAGATGTACATTATTTTGCCATAATTAGTTACGCTACAATGGCAGAAAAATACCAGATTAAACCAGTGCAATGAGCAATGACAAGAACTGTTGCATCTGTTTTTTTTTTTTTTTTTGCCAGCACAATCCTGGTTAAAGTCTTAAAGCAGTAGTACATGTGAATGTATGATAGTGTCTGCTGTTCAAAGGTGCCCATGGAAAACCAGAGTAAAACATATCATGAATAAAGATGAAGTAAATAAGTTGTGCCTAGCAATATTTTCAGCATCTCAAAAGGCAATTTAATACCCAGACATTTTAGTTTCTGCTGCAACATAACACAAGATCAAATGCCAGGAAAAGTATATCATGTGACAATTTCTTAGAGATCACCAAGTTAGTACTGTGCATGGGCAGTAACTGTTTTTCCCTGTATGATTACATGTATAAAAGAGAACTATTTTCTACACTGATATTCCTGAGTAATATGCAACAGATGTTAGCAGCCCATGTGCTGAGCAGATAAAGAAAATTTAAGTTTATTTCTTCATAGATTTCCAGTAGCTAGATGGCAATGTTACATTCTACCATATTTTTAGTCTGTGTCTGTAACAATCCTGATTCCAGACACTCTTGACCTTTAAGGATATCTCTTAAAATTACCCACCCCCCCAGCAGAGAGAAAGAAACATCTGTAATGTGTTTATCCAGGGAGAGACTCTGACTTGTATTATGTTCTTTCCTATTTTTTGTTTGGGAGAAGTAAATGTTATTAATAAACAAAAGTTTGTTTTCACAGGTTTTCATAAAGCTTGCAGGAACATTTAGACTATGAGCAACATTTTTATTTTAACGTAATCAATCTCAGATACTTTACTATACTGACTATTTGCCATGTGGGTTTACAAATTCTAATTCATGTTTATCTGGCATTAAATGAGTTCCAGATACACTTGTTAAGAGAAAATAGTGGAATATTTTGTGTTTGATGGTTGCAAATTTAGGATTCTATGAAATATAGGGCTATACATTTTAGTTTTTTAATTTTAAAAGGGGGAAGAAATTAATGGCTTTTTAGTGGATGATTATGTAACATGTTAAAGTGTTTCAGAGGACAAAGTTTGATTCTTTCCGCTTCCATTCACCTATTATGTAAACTTCAAAGTTGAATGTTACTTTTCATTAATGTAAAAAGACAAATAAGGGGAGGTAATAAAACATATTACATGTGAAGTAAACTGTTTTCGTATGTAAGATACTCTAAGATAAAAGATAATATTTCGTAAAGGTGAGATGTTGCTTACAGCATCAAGGTATCATTCAAAAGTGACAATTATTTTAGTGTATTTTCATGACATCTTGTGGTTGATTGTTATATTTCAATGACAGACTGAATACTTTCTCATGATTTTCTATAAAAGCCTTTTGGGGATTTGTGTATGGGTAACTGGACGTGAGATGTTACATATACACGTGCACAGACACTGGTACGCTCACAATCATGGAACTATCAAATGTTTAGTTTATGAGGAGCGATTCATTTGTTAGAGTGGTAGTTTGAATCTTACAGTTTGATACGGACATTTGTAGTTTAAATAATGCAATTTTTTTTATACAGTACTTCTCAATACTAATGACTTCCTGAAAAAAAAATGTATACGTAATCATGCAATGACCTGCAGATGTTTGTCATTTTTATGGGGTTTGAACACAGGATTTAATTTCAAGGTTGTATGATTGCAGGATTGATAGGGTCATTTATAGAGTGTAAGAAACATTCAGACATATTTAGGATATATTTTAATAGACTGAAAGATATTGAAGAAGAACATTACAAATTTTCAAAATGCATTTGCAATACTGTAAGAAATAAGTACTTCTGACCTGGTAGTGGCAGTGAATGGCTCCGATTACAGAAAAGTGTTATGGTAGAAATGCACACATTTATGGCCATTTGAAACACCATAAAATATATTAAAAGTAATAAGATAATATGTGATGGAAACTGCATAAGTGTAATTGTTTATTTCTTTCTCCATTGGTTTATTCTTTAGTGAAATGGTAAAACTCCTCCAGTATAATAACTGTATGGTTTGTTTGTAATTTTTTGGGGGGAGGGGGTTGGGGGGCATTTCTATGTACATACATGTATGTAAATATGCATATAATTATATATATATATATATATATATATATATATATATATATATATATATATAAATGTTTTTAATCACACTATTTGTGTTATGAAGCTTTTTAATGTTGTGGTTTCATCCTACAATAATTGTTTAGAAAGTGAGAAGGTATTTAGCAGTTCTAGTACTTAAATTTGCCCCTTCACATAAACTATTTTTTTAATTATTTATGGGTATTAATGTAGTGGTAGAATTACAGAATCAGGTTTAGCTGACTGAAAATATACTGCATAGATATACAGAAAATATAGCACATTGGTGTGACTGAGGCATGCTTCTACCTCATGCATGTTCCTGTGCTTAGCCCCTAAAGGTCACCTCAAGTAGTTAAAGTCATTCTGTGTCTATTTGAAAGGATGCACAGTAGGATACACCCAACTTTACTGAGCTTCATTTGCATAGCATGTTTCTAAATTAGAACCAAATTATTTCAATAGACGTAAGCCTGCCATTTTCAATGTTGCTGAGCAGCAGTCATTGTTGACAGTCTTGGTAAAGTGCAACTTAACTGAAAGGATTTAGTAATGGAGGAATTATGCAAACAGCAGGACAACATGATTTGTAAAATTAAGGAAGACTTACTGGCCAGAAGCATTTTTTTTTACCAGCAAGACATGAAAGATAATAGCATTTTACAGCCTTATGACTAATAGGATGGGAGTGTGTTTGGTGCCATTTTTTCTGCTGTCTGAATATATTCAGCTGTTGTCTGTCCTTAAGTTACATTGAAATTGTTACAGAAAAGTAGGGCAGTAGCACAGAATGATTATACAGTACCTAAAAATACCTAGAAATGCACCATGACATATGCATATGACATTTCACAGTTAAGTGGTTGGAATGGTTTACAGAGGACAAGTAATACCTCTGTCAATGTAGTTATGTAATTTGTGTTAATAAAGTGTAGGTTTTGTATGTGTCACTCATCTGGTCAGGATAAAACAGACAGGTGGTTGTGGGTTCAGTTCAAGCAGCTTTATTACACACAAACACATCAGGAATGAGGCTTTCTAACTTAAACTTATAAACAGACTGACTACTACACTCATACATGTTAACACTCTTGCCTGCACATGCTCACTATTTATATGCATCTGCTTACATCTGGAAATGCTTCTTAAAGGTATATACACATGCTCTGTTCTACAGTCTCACTCTTTGAGAAATAGATCATATATCAAATGACAGTATTCAATGACATGAAATTATACAGAAATGATCTTTTGACATGCAGTCATACAAAACTAATTCTTTGACATGCAATCATATAAAATTAGACACGCATGCAAAACAATCATGTCCAGGTTGCTGTGTATTTTACACTAGGTCTAGAAATATGATCTGATCATGTAGCATAAAAGTTGGAACTGGATCTAGCAACGGGGATTCTCTTCAAGGAATGTTCAACTTTGCGGACAACTGGGACATCATCAGGAGTGGGAATGGATACTGAGACATGTTCTTCAGTATGAACATTGTCTGGGTTGCTCTGAGATCTAGAGTCTGTATCACAGGTATGATGCTGCAATATCATTTCCGATACAGGAGGAAGATGCCTGCAGTTTCTCCTGTATTCTATACCTTCAGATTCCACTAAATAGGATCGCAGCTCGGCACATATACCTCTCACTTGACCAATTCAATCAAAGCCTTTCGCATCCTCACTGTCTCTCCTTCTTTTAACGGATGAAAAAATCTGCTCCTTTTATCATAGCTGGACTTCTGAAAGGAACACTTCTTAAAAGTTGAGCTTTGATTGCTCTGTTGTTTTTAGCATTATGCACCAATAAACTAGAACTAATAGGCAAGGTTGTTCTGGCTTGCCTAAATAGAAGTCTCTGAGCAGGCGAACCAAGTAGGTTGCCACGGGGTATATTTCTAATATTAAGTAAATTCAAGAAGATATCAGTATTGTCCCACTTTGACCCCTCTAGTAATTGTTTTGCACTCTGTACTGCATGTTCAGCATGCCCATTTGACTGTGGATATTCAGGACTACTAGTAACATGGATCAAGTCACACTCTTTTGCAAATCTCTGAAACAATTGACTGGTAAACTGGGTACCGTTGTCACAAATAACTTTGTGTGGACTGCCATGGACTGAGAAATGATGTTTCATGTTAGTAATAGCAGTACTGGATGTTAGGTAGCAAATCGATCTCAAACCAGTTCGAATAACAGTCTACCAACACTAAGTAATACTGATTATTCCTTTCAAATCAGTCAGTGGCTACCAAGGTAGTTCAGGAATCTGGCTTAGCTGAAGTGAATCTTTTTGCAAATGTGGTGTCAATGCCTTTTGATAGAGAAGGCCAAAATACTTGTCCTTTCACCCTTCTTTTGGTATAATCAGAACCTGGGTGGCCACGATGCAAATCTGAATGTATTTATGTTGTAAGGAAGTAGGAAAAATAAATTTTTGGACCTTTGAAAATGATACCATTTTCCATCAGCATCTCATCCCTGTATGGAAAGTAAGGGTTGCACTTCTGGGGGCACACAAGATTGCTTTTACGGCCATCCAACATGGATGAAGTGGTTGAGCTTCTGCAAAATTGGATCAGTCTTTGTGTGATATCTCAGCCCATCAAGTCTCATGGTAAAAAAAACTATGTACTTCCATGACATCACAGTCAAAATTCTTTGCATCAAGCTGTTTCATGGTATTTCTGGGTGATCTGGATATAGTATCAGCCAAATAAAGTTTGTCTTTGATATAGACCATTTTAAAATTGTACTTTTATATCTGAGCATCATTCTTTGTAGTCTTGCTGGAGCTGAATGCCTAGACTTCTTTAAAATAGTGACTAGAAGTCAATAATCAGTTTCAATTTGGATAGCTCGGCCATAAATATAATCATGGAACTTTGAACACAATTGCCTAAATTCCTTTTCAATTCGAGCATACTGCATCTCAGTTTGGGTAAGAGTTCTAGACACATAGGCAACAGTTCTGCCCTCTTGAAGAATAACTGCACCAAGACTGAACTTGGAAGCATCACAGGAAAGAACTGCTGGTTTGTAGACATCATAGTAGCTCAATGTAGGCGGGTTGGCAGTTTGCTGTTTCAGGTTATCAAATGCTGTCTGGTGTTGTTCTAACCAGGACCAGGCAACAATTTTGGGGGTCAGCTCTCTTAAAGGCACTGTGATAAATTGCCCAAATAGTTAACCATATTAAGAAAATGCTGTAAAGCTTGGATATTGTCTAGGGCTGGCATCTCAAGAATGGCTGCTTGTTTAGAAGGGTCTGGTCATAAGCATGTACTGGTAAATAAATGACCTACATAAGTAACTTCTGGTAGTCTAATTTACATTACAGAGGATTAAGCTTCAAGTTCACTTCATGTGCTCTATCGAGAACTTTTCTGAGATTTCTGTCATGCTCTGCTTCACCATTGCCTCCAACCAGTAAATCAACTATTATAGCACATGGATAGCCCAAATAAATTTGCTCCATTGTGCACTGAAGGACTTCACTGACAGAATTTATTCCAAAAGGCATCCTGAGGAGTCTGTAGCTGCCAAATGAGGTACTGAATGTAGTCAATAGTGAAGATTTGTGATCAAGCATTTCTTGCCAAAATGAACTCTTTAAATCTAAGACAGAAAAAACAGTAGCATTTGGCATGTGGGTGGCGATCTCCTCAACTGTACACATGGGGTGATGAGGTCTGTTTAATGCCTTGTTCAAGTCTGTTGGGTCATTGCATATTCTGATTGCATCTGAATTTTTCTTATGAGCAGCTACCATGGAAGACACCCACTCAGTTGGTTTTGTGACCGAACAAATCACACCTTGCTGCTCCATTTTGTCTAACTGGACCTTGACTGTCCTGCATAGCTATTGGAACTCTCCTCGCTGGTCTGACAACTGGACTGACCTGTAGGTCTACTTTCATTGAGTACACAAGTGGAAGTTTGCCTAGCTTGTCATCAAAAATATCAGCATACTCTGAGAAAATAGCATCAGTAAAGCTGGAAATGGAACATGTGCTTACATGATGTACTACTTTGGTAAAAGAAAGCAGTTTCATTCTTAAACTGCCTCTGAGACCTAATAATGATTGCACAGGTCTTCTGACTACATAAAATTGCAAGCTGTAACTGTTCGCAACCGAATAGCATGAAAGCAGTACTGAGCCTTTGGATCTGATGTTGTTAATCTTCACCTAGTCCTTGACAGTGGGTTTGGTTCTGAACCTCAGAACTGACTCATGCATATCTTCCAGCTCACGTTGTCCAAACTCTCGAGCTAGGCACTACCCATAATGCTTCTCACAGAGATCACCTCAGATTTCATTTGCCGCTTCGCAGACCAGGCGTTTTCATTCATTCAATTGAGCCTTGGCCTAATTATTGTGTTTTCAATTTTTTTTCATATAATTCTCTTTGTTCTTTAAATTCTTATATTTCTCATATTTTTAAGTACTTAGCCACTGCATGGCTTCTCCAATTCCCATGATTGCCAGGCGTCCTTTCCTTTCTTTCCCTGTCCAACATATTATTATTATTATTATTGCTCATCACAAACCTTCTACTAGAAAACTGTATCAAGGCAAATGGGAAAAATTTACCAGATGGGGCTTGAATAAAGGACTGGACCCTTATGCCAGTCCCATTCATGAATTTCTGGATTTTCTAAATGCACTTTTTTTCAATCTGGTTCCTCTGTATCTACGATAAAAGTTAATCTGGCAGCAATTTCAAATTTCCACTCAGGCTGGAATGACTTTCCATTAGTGTCTCTCAAGCTTTGTAAAGCTTTCCTGAAGGGACTCTTGCTACTAAAACCCCCATTTAAAGAGCCAACTCCACCATGGGATCTAACTACTGTCCTTCAAGCTCTTACCAAGACCCCCTTTGAACCATCAGCATCTTGTGATTTGAAGTATTTATCCTGGAAGACATTATTTTGAGTGGCTATTACTTCTGCAAGAAGCGTTTATGAATTGCAGACCCTCTTATGCAAATCACCCTACCTAATTTTTTGTAAAGATATAGTTGCACTGAGAACAAAACCATCCTTTTTACCAAAAGTAGTCTCCAAATCCAACATTAACCAGTCACTACAATTACCATTTTCCCCTAATTTTTCTAACAAAGGGGAATATGCCCTTCATTTACTAGATGTGCACAGACAACTACATTATCTTCACAGAACAAAGGAATTTAGAAAATTGGATCAGTTATTTGTAGCATTCTCTTTCCTCTGTATGAACAATCCAGTTGCTAAGGTTACTTTAGCTAAGTGGCTTAGAGACTGCATCACATTCATCTGTCATTCTCAAAGACTTCAACTTTCCAAACCAGTTCAAGCCCATTCAACAAGAGCTGTGACGACATCAGCAGATTTTCATGCCAGAGCTTCTCTAGATGACATCTGTGCAGCAGCCACATGGTGGTCTCATCATACCTTTATCACTCATTACAAATTAGATCAGGTCTCAAGGGGTCACGCATCCTTTGGCTCTATGGTGCTTAGGAATATTCTTCCATGTGACCTCCCAAGGCTAAAGTAGCTGGGGATTCTGTCCCACTGTCAAGGATTGGGTGAAGATTAACAGCATCAGATAAAGAAGTTATGTCTTATCATAACGTTCCATCTGTGTTGTTGATCTTCACCAATCCTTGACATCCCCACCACCTTCCCCCATCCTGAGACTCTTAGTAGATCGGATTAGCCCTCAGCTAGTTTCCCAATAAATGGCTCATATATGGCCTCTTTCTCTAAGTTCTCTATAGTGAACCATAATTTGGTTGTTCTATATACTATTTATTTGGCAAACTCGATCTGAGGTAATCTCTGTGAGGAGCATTACAGGTAGTGACTGGCTCGAGAGTTTGGAAAGTGTGAGCTGGAAGTTATGGCCGAGTTGGTTTCGAGGTTCAGAATCGAACCCACTGTCAAGGATTGGTGAAGATCAACAACACAGATGGAATGTTATGGTAAGACATAACTTCTTTTTTTAATCTCTTCACCTCCATAAGCAACAAGCTTTACACAATTGGCCAAAAAATGTTGCTCACCAGCTCTGACTCTAGCAAATGTTTCTGCTGACATTACATTACACTTTGAAACAGTGTCTACCTTGAGCTCCGTGGGTTTACCATTGATCAGGACAGTACAAAAATACTTCATTCTTTGCCATCAAATCCACTGCATTAATCTTTTGAGTGACCATTCTTAACTAAACGAGGAATGCTTGATTTACAAAACATTTGAAAGTAGTTCCATTTTTTACACTTGTGGCATTGCTTACCAAATGCTAAGCAATTTTCTCTTTTAGAGTCATGGTTGGCTCCATTGCTGACTCACCCCTTATACTGCACTGAGCATGTCCGTTTTGCTGAGCTAGTCTTGGAACTTGCTAGAAAGTTACGACTCCTCCCAGGGGAACCCACAGGAGTTGCAGCTGTCATGTGCTTAGGCCTGTTTCTGCTTGCCATGTGCTGCATGCTGTCTGTTTGCTCTAGAGGCTACTGAAATCATGCTCATCACTTGCAAGTATACTGGTGTACCTTTCTGTCAGCTCATGAATTTGACAAATCTCTATGCTTTTGCTTGATGTTAAATCATTGCCACGAAGCAAAATCTTTCTCGCTGCAGCACTATTAACACCGCACATAAGCCTGTCCTTTATTAACTCATCTTTCAAGTCACCAAATCTACATGTTTTAGCCTTATTTCTCACATTAGTGACATAAGCTGCAAAAGTTTCACCTGGCCTATAAAATAAGTGCCTCTCTAATGTAACATTTGTCTGGGGGTTGCACATTTCTCTCTTGATTCAGGCAGTACTACAATATGGTGGTTCCTCCTCTCCTGTATATACGGCTGGTGCGTACACAAATTAATGCTCTCTTTCAATAGCTTCTGACCGAGCTAAGTTAAGCAAAATGAATGCCCTTATACGTGCATCATTGTCAGAAAAAGCTGCTTGTATGAAAATATAATTTTCCTGCTCATATACTCTCCAATTCTCTGCAATATTATGATCAAACACAAGTGGACTGGGTCCGTGAAATGCCTGTGCTATATCAGCACACAGTAGTGAAGGTGTTTGGAATTGCATACGAACACACACACACACACACACACACACACACTTGATGCCAGAATTTGTAATTATGCACAACAGAGCGTTATGCCAGAATTTGTAATTATGCACAACAAAACGTTATGCCTGAATTTGTAATTATGCACAACAGAACTTCATGCCAGAATATTTTTTTTCAATAATTTTTATTTTTACATTAATAAATGTCACAGATAAAAACCATCTTACAACATGACCGTATATGTATGTTATACATTGATGTCAATACCGCAGGATATAGGTCGTTGTCAATGGAAAAACTTCAAAGACCAATACACGTAAGGTTCAGGTTAAGGCACTTTAATTCTTGCAGCAAGGAGACAAAAACATGCATGCAAAAATACAGAGTTTGTCTAACTAAAATCAGGAAGTGAAGCCATTCTTATACTATTCTTACAGGACATTGTCTACTGAAGCTGACGTCGTAAATCACAAGTTTACAATATTGTTTTTCACAGCAGATGTTGCTCATGATTTTTTGCTGACATGACATAACATTTCTAGATTCATGAGAAAACTTTGGAAAAATAACATGGCCTTGGAGACCAGCAGCTAGTTGCAATTATTTCTACAGTGCTGTGTTACATTTCAAAGTACGCTACTGATTCGAGCACAAAGCAATCACAGATTATAGTTCATATTCTTCAAGTGGTCTTTGTTCTACTTTATCTATCCTTCCTGCAGCTGTGTATGTTTTCATAACACAGACAGGGCTAATTGTCTAAGTTTAATAACATTATAGAAAGCAGTATTGTTCTATTCATTATTTTCCTAACTTAGCAGAAAATCATCTGCTTCTCAGTTAATTTCCTAAGACAAACAAGATTTTAGCTGCGCTGACAAAATACAAGGTCAGAAAGCATTTGCCATTAATATGGATTTGTTCAGCATAAAGCAGAATAAATGTATTAACCCTTTTGGGCTTCTAAAAAAGCACATGCACACATATTAATACATATTTTTCTAACATTTCTCCCCTATTAATACTTTTATTCTACTTTCAAAAGCGTAAATGATTTGTTTCTTTTCCTAACCTCTTCCATTTTGGATTTGCAGTTAAGAAAGTCATTCAGTTTAACTTATGAAAGCATCTCAGTCTTCAACAGTTCATCAAGCTCAGTACCTTGATATAAGGTTTCAGACACCGACAAATCTATAAAATCTTTGATCAATCTTTTCATGCAGGGGATGCCACAACAAACACATACTCCCAACAGGAGCATTCCTACACAAATAGCAATCAAGATGTTCATTAGGATGGAACCCCACCCCCAAACTATTTCTGGAAAAAGTCCATCAGTGGATTTGGGCCTGGTTTGGTCATGGTCGACACTTGCTGAATCACCTTAAGGTGGTTGTCTATCTCGTGCTGGTTGTCAGGAATATACAAACAGCATTCTTCTTGGATTAAAGCGCATGTACCACCTCTCGCCGCTAGGGTGAAGTCAAGAGCCATGCGGTTTTGAAGCACCACAGTTCTCATGGCATTCAGTTCATCAGTCACTAATTCGAGAGCAGAAAAAGTTGCATTGCTTATTACTTCGAGGAGTTTAGACAGTTTTCTCAGTTCCCAAATTGATTTCACTGCTCCATATGCTGGTAATATGCCTGCCCACGATATGACAGTGTCACTCAAGAACATATGTGTTAGTTTATCGCCCATGGAATGATGGTTTCTCCAGCCCACCTCGATCTGTCCCACTGGATTCTCAGGTTTCCTGGTGACCTTTCGTGCATTTCAAATTTTATCTCGAGGCAAAACTGCAGTGTGTTGTATGGCCAGAACCAGGTAACCCAAAAAACAACTGCCGGACCAATTCTCAGGTAACCATTTATAGGCCTTTTTGCCACATACAAAATAACAATCTTCCACCTTAGTAGTAACTTTACTATTAACATATGCTTGCCCTGCATGAAACATTTTCTTGTTTATTATAGACAGTTGCTTAAAAAGAACAAGATTATGTTGTACTTCATTAATTGTTTTCTGCATTGATTTAAAAAATGAGTCATACTCTGTATCACAAATAGAACCTGCATTATTAGCTTTGGTGTAACATTTGTAAGGAACAGTCATATTGCAATTACTCCAACCCACCTGGACGGTATCATTTTTATAAAAACACACAATTCCCTTTTGTGTAACAGGCAGGTGCAATGCTATTTTATCTTGTGATTTAACAGTGTTAGTATCATAAACCAAGTTTTCCCAGGTCTCATTGACCCCTAGAGGGACTGCATTCATCAATAATCCCCTGTATGCTGTTGGTATAGCTGTACAAACCCAACAATTTGAAACATTAAAAGTCTCAGCATACACATGTTTGATTGCTTGGTAAGTGTTAAAGTTTGGATGCCAGTCTATGAGTAACACATCGCGTTTATTCAGTTTAGCTTGTGTGGCTGGAAAAAGGAAAGGCCACAACAAAAAGATTAATGTCACCAGTATAGCCAACAGGATAATCATGCAATTTTTTTGTGGCTGTTCTGCATTCCTGTATGCTCTGGATTTTGTCATTTTTACTCTTGTGGTGTAACAGTAACAAGATTTTTGCCTAATTCAAAGTTTTTAACCAGTTTACAGTGTGTCAGATGAATCCAGGACGCTCGCTCTACGATCTTGACTGCAGTGGGTGTTGACAGTAGCACTTGGTATGGCCCTTCCCACTTCGGTGACGTCCAGTTTTTCTTCTTGACGACTTTCACCCAGACCCACGTGCCTGGGACTACTGCTGCTTCCGATGGTCTGGTTTGTTCCTTATCTGAAACAGAATTAAACTGCAAAAGGTGTTTAGAATTCAACATTCTCCTCATATACTCAGCAAGTGTACAGTCGGCTTCCTGATCTGCAGGCATGAGAGGTTTCCACTGAGGTATATAATATGCCCTCCCAAATAACTTCTCAAAAGGAGTCAATCCCTTTGCATTCGGAACAGTTCTCATGCTCAACAGTGCCAGGGGCAGACAATGCACCCAATTTCTATGTGTTTGCTCAATGAGCTTCCTTAATTTATTTTTTAACGTCCCATTATACCTCTCTACCAATCCTGCAGATTGTGGGTGATGCGCACAATGATTTTTCAAAGAAATTCCAAAATACCTGCTCAGCTGTTGTATGGTTTGGTTTACAAAATGTGTGCCATTGTCACTGTAGATCTTTTCCAGTATGCCAAATCTAGGAATAATTTCTTTAACAAGGGTTTTCGCAACAGTGGCTGCATCTGGACTTTTGGTCGGAAAAGCTTCCACCCATTTGGAAAACATATCTAAAATGACAAGACAATACTTCTTATTTTCGCATTTGTTCAGTTCTATAAAATCCATACAGATAGTGTGGAACGGATATGGTGGTGTAGGGAAACTCCCTTGCTTGGGCTTCAACGCCCCTTGTGCATGATGTTTATTACAAACGTGACATGATTTTTAGTGTAGTTTATTAATCCATATGTTGTGAACACCCGGTTCACTAACTGTACCATCCCCCCTGTTGAGACATGGCATTGCCCATGGCTCAACAAAGCTGCATATCTAAACAAGTTAGATGGCAATATCGGTTTTCCCTCTTTGGAGATGTACAGCTATTCCTTGAGAATTGCTCCTCGTTTTATCCATTTTTGTTTTTCAACCTGCGTAGTAAGTGTCTGCATTGTTTTCAACAGTTCTAAGTCTAAAATCTCAGAAGGTTGTAATTCCTCATTCAAAAGAAATGATTCTGAAGCTGCCTGCTTTGCAGCTGTATCAGCCCTTGCATTCCCTTTTGAAATTCTATCCTGTTGCTTGGTATGAGCTACGCATTTACAAATAGCTACTTTCTGAGGTAACTGAATAGATTCTAAAAGATCTAAAATAAACTGCGCATGATTGATCGATTTGCCAGTAGATGTTATCATTCCTCGATTTTTCCACTGTTGCGCAAAAACATGTACAGTAGAGAAAGCGTACTGGCTATCAGTAAAAATGTTTACACATTTACCCTTTGCTAAGGTACATGCCCGTGTCAAGGCAATCAGTTCTGCTGCCTGTGCAGATAAATTGTGTGGTAAAGATTTTGCTTCTATAATCTCAGTATCAGAAACTACTGCATATCCTACTAGGTTCTGTCCTGTGGGACCCCTTTTGCATGAGCCGTCCACGTAATATGTCACCTTGGCATCATCCAAGGGAACATCCGTAAGATCTTTTCTAGGCAGTGGCTTTTGCTCAATCTCCTGCAGGCAGCTGTGCGGTGTGCCATCTGCAGGAGTTGGAAGCAAGGTAGACGGATTCAAAGTTGTACATCGTTCAATTGTCATATGAGGTTGGCTCAACAATATAGTCATACAGGAAAGATGCCTAGCAGGAGAAAGATATGCTACTTTTTCTTGCAGTAAAATAATCACGACTGCATGAGGCACTCTCAATGTGAGAGGGTGGAACAACACTACTGAGGCCGAAGCCTGTACTGCCATTGCAGCTGCGACTACTGCTTGTACACAGTGGGGTAATGACTGCGCCACTGGGTCCAGTTGTGATGAATAGTAAGCAATGGGGCATTGTTTGTCCCCATGCTGTTGCGTTAGCACTGATGTCATATAACCTTGCTTACAATCTACAGTTTGGAAAAAACGTTTATGATAGTTTGGTAATCCTAAAACTAGTGAGGATGCTATCAACTGTTTCAATTTGCAGAAAGCAGATTCTGCTTCTGGTGTCCATTGTAATAAATCCTGTTCTGCCATAGGCTTCTTGTATATCAAGTTGGTCAGCGGTGCAGATTCCAAAGCATAGTTTGGGATCCAGCTCCGACAAAAGTTGGTTGTACCCAGGAAGGACATCATTTCCTTCTTGGTAGTGGGTTTCAGTGCTTGTAAAATCGCTATTTTTCTGTCCTCATCTAATGTTCTGCCCTCTTTGGATATTACATATCCTAGGTATCTAACTTGCTTTTTCCAAAGCTGCAATTTGTTTTTATTTACTTTATGTCCCTGAATATCTAAAAATTGTAACAATGCTACAGTATCTTCCTTACAATCTTGCTGGGTGGGGGCTGCCAGCAGGATGTCATCAACATAAAGTAAAATCTGACTGCCTCTCGGTGGGGTAAATCCCGCCAAGTTGCTTGCCATTTCTTGTGAGAATATTGTTGGGCTTTCACAATATCCCTGTGGTAGTCGCGTGTATTTATACCTTTTCCCCTGAAATGTGAATGCAAACCAATGTTGGCTGTCAGGGTGTATCGGTATAGAAAAGAACGCATTGCTGATATCTACCACAGAAAAATATTTCTGTTGAGGTTTTAAATCATTCAACAGGGTGTGTGGATCCGGCACCGTAGGTGCCCTTGGTATTACTGCATCATTTACAGCTTGTAAGTCTTGGACCATGCGCATTCTCCGTTTGCTTTTCTAACAGGAAATAAAGGTGTGGTACATGGTGAATCAGGTGATTCCACCAGTACTCCTTCCTTAAGTAAAGCTGCTATAATAGGTTTGATTCCTACCTCTGCATCTTTTCTCAAGGGATACTGCCTCTTTTGTGGTCTAAATGCTGACTTTGGTGTAATAGTAACTGGTCCCGCTGTACAAATAAGTCCTACATCTGATTTGCCTGCTGACCAGAGAGTTTCTGGTATGCCTTGTAAGGTATCTTCTTCCTCTTCTGATAAGAGTGCTAATCAGCTGTCCTCGCTTGACTGCAAATGCACAGCTGAATGTGTCTGTGTTATCCAATTTAACTTCTGCTTTTGTACTCCCTGTTTGACAGTTCTAACTCTGTCTGTTTTTCCCACCTTGTGACTTTTTCTCCTAGGTCTGCCCATTTCACATTTTTGTCCTTGGTTAAGGTTACATGTGGTAATTGATTAGATTTATAAAGTGCAAAGAACTCCTTGGGTAATGAACAGCTAACTACACTGTTCCCTTCCATATCCCAGTACAGATTATGCAATACTAATCTGTTTGCACGGTTTCTAAACAACTCTTGTTCATATTCCTTGTCAGGTCCTGGTGTGTTACAATAATATAGAATACAGTGCAGCAATTGTTGTTTGTCAGTGTCAAGGGAGGGGAACTTGCTGATGGCTACATTCATCAGCTCTTCGGTTACTGCCCCTGGACCAGTCGTAACTAAGTCCTGGCTGTACCAATAAAATGTTTCACCCTCTGATTGCACTGCAAAAGTATAAATTTGTCGCTGTGCTTCCATACCCTGCATAGTTGGAACTACTGCTATGCCAAATAGCTGCATAAGGTCTCTGCCCAAAAGGTTTACTGGGCATTTTGCAGAAACAACAATTTTGCTTTTCTGGGTTAACCCCGAAACAGGATCAGTTATCGCAACGTTATGGGAGAGGGGCTCCTGATACAGCTGTCCATTAGCTGCTTTCACTAATATGTAATCAGGTGACTCTGAATTCTGTGGTAGTTTGGAGGGGTGTATCAGGGTCCGTGAGGCCCCTGAGTCACACAAGAATGTGACTTCCCTCCCCTCTACCAGGAGTGTAACTTCTGGTTTCGTGTCTGCTAAATAGAGCTTCAAGCTCAATAAAGCTAAGTCTAAAATTTAATTTTCTTCACTATCTGTGGCTTCATGCTCTTCCTCTACTTCTTCTGTCACATCATCTACTCCCTCTATCACATTTGCATGTGTCTTTTCCTGGCTATTCTCTTCTAGTGATTCCTGGCTGTCATATAGTCAGTCCTCACCCTCCTTATCTTCCATAGCTGCCTTCTTGTTTTTCTTGCAATCCCTTGCCAGGTGTCCCTTCTTACCGCATTTAAAGCACTCCCCCCTTTTCTTTCACCCTTCAAAGTCCTCTGATCGTTGATCAGATTGTTTGTTTCCCTGGGCATTTTTCTTGCCCTTTTTCCTGGACAGTACTACATAAACTTCTGCTCCATCTTCTACAGAGAATACTTGGGCTTTCTTTTTCTTTTTACTGTTAAAATGCCTTTCGGCTTGTCTAGCATATTCAAGTGGTGACTGTATTCTACTTGTACGATGATCTACCATGTGCTTTGTAATAAAGCTGCTTATAGGCAAAATACTGCCTTTTAAAAATGCATTCTTTAACTGCTGCTCATACGGGGAATCATGTGTTTGATCTTCGGGTACCTGCATTTCACAATGGTTATTAAAACACTAATAATCTAGCATAATATCTGTCAACAGTTTCACCTTCTTGTTGGATGCATTGATTAATGCAAGTCCAGTCTGCCCTAGGTTTCCATTTCTCAGAGATTCGGTGTGTAAGACCTTTCACTCTGTTGTCTAGTTCTGCGCTACTATGTGGGAGGGGTTTGTGTTCTGCGTCACGGGGATTCCAGTTGCCACTGATCATGTGCCAATCTGGTCCCACGATTTGTCTGACTACTTTTTTTGGTAAGGAAAACATTGCTTTTGAATTATTACTCTTTTGTTCCCTACGGTTTGCTTCCTTAATCCACCTGTGTTCCTGAGGAATTCCTAATTGACGTTGCTTTTTTACCCAACCTCTGGAATCGGTTTTAAGCTGTTTGATAAGTTTAATAAGCGAGGATTTTTCTTATTTACCATCAAATTCATACTTATTAACCCATTTTGAGTAGTATTTAACATTATCGGCACGTTGTAATTGCATAAATTTCGCATCTTCAGTTAACGGCGGAGTTTGGGATCTTTTCGTGCACTTATTTCCCATTTTATTCTAACCTTTGAAATGTTACGTAACCCTTCTTATTTTTACGTGGTACCACGATTTCTCTTTTTCACAGTCTATCTAGAATAACTGCCTTACCTATTCTGTTTCCTTGATCTATGACAAGACTGCAATCTTCCTGTCCCTGACTTGTACAAGACAAATCCCCTGACAGACAATGCAAATCAAGTCCCTGATCTAAAACAGAAAAAGGTAAATCTCACCTTACCTGAGCCTCCGTGACTGATCATCTGGTTCGAGGTAAACCCGCCCTTCAGTCGCAGATCAGAACAGTGGCTGGCCTCTTTTGGACGACAATTCAGTTGGAGGTCTTTTTCAAATAAGAAGAACCGATGTGGTTTCTTCCCCGTATGGTTTCAAGCCACCTGACCTGTCTGATCTGGTCAGAGTGGAGGTTTCTGGTCTGAAGGACCAATCTGTCAAAGGAAAAACTTCAAAGACCAATACACATAAGGTTCAGGTTAAGGTACTTTAATTCTTGCAGCAAGGAGACAAAAACATGCATGCAAAAATACAGAGTTTGTCTAACTAAAATCAGGAAGTGAAGCCATTCTTATACTATTCTTACAGGACATTGCCTACTGAAGCTGATGTAGTAAATCACAAGTTTACAATATTGTTTTTCACAGCAGATGTTGCTCATGATTTTCTGCTGACATAACATAACATTTCTAGATTCTTGAGAAAACTTTGGAAAAATAACATGGCCTTGGAGACCATCAGCTAGTTGCAATTATTTTTACAGTGCTGTGTTACATTTCAAGGTATTCTACTAATTCGAGCACAAAGCAATCACAGATTATAGTTCATATTCTTCAAGCGGTCTTTGTTCTACTTTATCTATCCTTCCTGCAGCTGTGTATGTTCTCATAACACAGACAGGGCTAATTGTCTATGTTTAATAACATTATAGAAAGCAGTATTGTTCTATTCATTATTTTCCTAACTTAGCAGAAAATCATCTGCTTCTCAGTTAATTCCTTAAGACATAAACAAGATTTTAGCTGCGCTGACAAAATACAAGGCCAGAAAGCATTTGCCATTAATATGGATTTGCTCAGCATAAAGCAGAATAAATGTATTAACCCTTTAGGGCTTCTAAAAAGCACTAATGCACACATATTAATACATATTTTTCTAACAGTCGTACAACATATCTATTTACACTGTGTACATAGATGCTTTCACTGTTAATTCCACAGTTATACAGACAGTATATACATTTGTAATATCCAAGTTATTTAATATCTGAACTTGTATGTGTTCTTCAATTCCATTAGAGTGTATTTCTAAGTTGCTGTGTGATGAATTATGCTAATATGATATTAAAGGTTTGTTCCCAAATTTCTCTGGATTTCATGTTTTTGTTTCTTTTATCTATTACTATTTTATAAGCTAAAAGGTGTTGTATAGCTACTTGTTTAAAACCCTCCCAATAGATATTTATCGTATCTAGCCATTTAAAAGCTATATACAGTTTCATTAGTAGGAAGATTGTTAAAAGTGTATTTGCTTGTTTTCTTGGTATGTTGGGTGGGAGAATGTGTAATAGAGTGAATTCCCAAGTTAATGTTAATGTTTGATAACCCGTTTTTTGTAATTGTACCTTGAGAGAGTTCCAGAGTTTATAGACACATTTATAGCTCCAAAATACATGGATTAAGTCAGCTATGTGGTCCTTACAATGTGGGCAGAAATGTGATTTTGATGTGTTAAATTTGTGTAGGATTGCAGGTGTAAAATAAGCATTATTATTGATCATGAGCTGAGTGTATGCTAACTTTTTGAGGGGTATAATCTTCAGTGTTAGATTGATTGCCTGGCTTATTTGCTGATGATCTATGGATGGTTTAATTTTTCTCCAGTAGTTAGAGAAGAGGAGGTCTTTCTGGTATTTGATTTCATTTATCATTTTATATGAATTAGTAATAGTTTTCTTTGTTGTGATAATAGTTTTCCAAAACCTTCTACAAGTTTCTATGTCACTATTGGTCATAGTAGCATTTTGGTGGTAACTGGAACACAGTGCTTTGATTTCTCTTAGGATTATTATGTGTGATTTAGGGAGGTTTAAGTTGGTCCTCATTTCTTGTATTGAACAGTTAAGGTAAGGATAAATATCTTGGATTGTTTTATCTTTCAGTCTGAGAAAAGGACTAAGTCCAGCATCTTATTATTTTTAAATCTGGGTTTTTATGAAGGGGTTGCAATATTGTCATGGCTTGTCCAAGGTTCAAGAATTGAAAGAGTTTTTGCACTAAGTTGATAAAATGTTTTAAGGGCTCTATAATGTTATAAGTTTGTATTTCTTTGTGCTTCAGGAATGGAAGTGTTTTGGGATTGAAACCTAGAGCTTTAATATATCTATAATAGATTGTCACCCAAAGAGGAGACCAATTTTCCATTGACGGGATATTTTCAGCTATTCTTAATATTCTGTTAGTGTTAATGATTGAGTAGTACATTTTAAAATCTGGTAGCTTTAGTCCTCCTTTGCTTTTGGGGAGTGTTAATTTTGGATAGGAGATTCTGTTTTTTGGGGTTCCTATATAAATTTTGCTAGGAAGGTATGAATTTGTTTGAAGAATTTATTATGTATTATTGTCTGTGATGTCATGAATACATACATTAGTCTAGGTAAAATGTTCATTTTGATTATTGATACTTTGTCCAAGAATGGTAGTTTTAGGTTGTTCCATCTTTTACAGTCTTGAATTATATTTTGCCATTTAAGGTTTACATTGTGTTGGTAGAAGTCTTTGTTATTCTGGAAAAAGGTGATTCCCAGGTATTTAGTTTCTTCTTTTATTTTATTGTGTTTAACAATGGTATTAGTGAGATGAGTTTGGGTGTTTTTAGGGGGAAAATATTAGTTTTATTGAGGTTTAGTTTGTAGTTAGACATAGTCACGAAATGTTCAATTGCAGCTATTATTTTGTTTATATCTGAATTTGGTGTAGTGCAGTATATGTTCAGATCATCCGCAAATGCAGTGAGGTATATTTTGAAGTTGTGTGTTGATGGAGGATTGTGGTATGTGTTTTGTTTAATGTATAGAAGGAGTGGTTCTAGGTATAGGTTAAACAGGAAGGGTGATAATGGGCATCCTTGTCTTGTTCCATTTTTTATTAGAATCCTATTTGACCAAGTTTTATTTATATATAGAGATGTGTATGGGTTGCTATAGAGAGTTTGGATGATCTGGATGAAGTTATTGGGTATATTAAAGTAGGGTAGTGTTTGGAGTAAGAATTCTAGGTTAACCCTTTCAAATGCCTTGTGGGCATCCACTACCGTTGTGTAGATGTTGATATTGTATCGGTTAGCGTAGGATATTAGTGCATCTAATGTTAATGTATTGTCACTAGTCTATGTGGCATAAAACCGGATTGTTCTAGGGAGATGATTTTCTCTATCAGATTTTTCATTCTGTTTGTAAGTATAGATGTATACATTTTAGTATCTATATTTAAGAGGGAGATGGGTCTGTAGCTGTCGGGGGGGGGTTGGGGTCTGTGTGTTCTTTTAATATAAAGATGGTTTTAGAGGCATTAAAGTGGATATCATTTATTTTATAGTTTATTATGTAATTCAGTGTATAGTATAGTAGTTTGGCTATCAAGGGGGAAAATGCTTTGTAAAATTCTGATGTGAGTCCATCCGGACCCGGAGCCTTATGCGCTTTTAAGTGTTTGATTGTTGTAATAATTTCACTGATGGATATCTGTTCAGTTAATTTATTTTGTTGGTCTAAATTTAGTTTAGGGAATTTCAGTTTTTGAAGGAAAAGAGTTCTATCTTCCTTTGAGGTTTGTAGTATTTGTGCTCCATAAATTTGAGAGTATATTTGTTCAAATGTTTTAATAATGTCTTCATTTTTTGTGTAGTTTTTGTCTCTGTAGTTTATTTCTGATATATTGGAGGCATTTTTGTGTTGGGAGATAATTCTGGCCAGAGCTCTAGATGGTATTTGAGCTGCTTCTGCGTAAGTGGCTAACATTCTGGCTTCATAAAAAGATAGGTTCCTGGTTTCTAATATATACAGATCCCTTTGCAGTTTTAAAAGTTCTGCTTCTGTTTGGTTCTTAGGGTTACTTATTAGTTCTTTTTCAAGATGCTCTATTTTCCCTTTCAGAGTATGCTCCTCTTTCAGTTGTATTTTTTTTTATAGTATGCTGCTTCTTTGATAAACAGTCCTCTAATTTGTGCTTTGGTTGCAGCCCATTCTATGTCAGTCGGTACTTGGGACTTAGTGATATTTGTAAGAGCTATTTTTAGTATTGCTTCTGTTTCTTTTATTACATCCATTTTGGAAATAAATTAGGGTTTAATGACCAATTATGACCCCTATTCTCTAAATATATCTTTTTGTCCCAGTTAATGTTCAGTGTGATTTTGGAGTGATCTGAAAAGAACCTGGTATGTATAGTTATTGTTGAGTTCATGTTAATGAATATGTCAGAGATTAAGAAGAAGTCTATCCTTGACCACATTTTGTGGCATTGCGAATAGAATGTGAATTTCCCTGTTTTATCTTCACTGTTCCCATATTTAAAAAGGGTCATATAGTTTGAAATCTTGTTTGAGTTCATGAAGGGCTAATGTGGCTTGTTTATTATGTGATTTGGTCAGATTAGATTTATCCTTTTCTGGGTTTTGATATGTGTTCCAGTCACCTCCAATCACTAGGTAGTGATCTTTAAATTGGTTTAAGGTTGGGTATAATGACATAAAAAAGTGTTGTTGGTTATTACAGGGTGCGTAAACATTAAGTACCATTATAGGTTTTGGTATTGTAGGACTACTAAATGTTATGTAACACGATCTTCCCTCCTTGTCAGCTTTGGTTTTAAGTATTTTTCCTTAAATTGTTTTTTAATTATTATGGCCGTCCCAGCACTGTTTGTTTTCCCCTCTGAAGCTATAATTTGACTTATCCATTTCTTTCTGCTAATTTCTGCCCATTGCTGTGCAGTCAAGTATGTTTCTTGTATTATTATGAGGTTGGCTTTGATTTTTAATGTAAGGTGTAAGAATAGTTTTCTTTTCTTCTTGTTTTGGAGCCCTTTAACATTCCATGATTCTATTTCCCACATTTATTTATTAGGTTATTCCTTAGATATGTCATGTATATTAGTTTTATTTTGTTATCTTTGTATGTGTTACTGTGTGATGGTTTAGGAAAGCATCTATTTATCCCCATCCCTACTCTGTGCCTAACCACTATATCCCTGGACCAGGAATAATCAGGGGGGGGGGGATGAAGGTTCATTATATGGTTTACCTTTACGTCTAATCTTGATGTGTTTTCTTTTTTAATATAGATTTAACCCATAGTATCGCCCCCTGTGTTACTATAAACAATGTGGACAAAGCTGAACAAACTAGTTCCCTCGACAAACACTGCTACTTAATGTCCCTATCCTCTTCCAACATATTATTTATACAATTATGGTATTGCATTTAAGGTACAGCATGTATTGTTTTTGTCTTGTGACTAATTCTTTCTAATAGTATTTTTTAAAACAGCATATTAATATACATTCCTCAGTAAATTATAGCAATATATGTACCATAGTAATGTTGTTAAACAATCAATCTTGTCATTTTTACATTTATCTTTCATTTGACTTCTTTTTCCTCCCCTTTATTTATTCAGATTCCGGCCTTCTTTGGTGCCTGTAATGTTTTTCCACATCAATCTGTGTGGGTTACAAAATATATACTTGGCACCTATTTATCAGGGGTAGGAAGTATATACATAGAGAGAAGAAAAAGAAAAAAAAACAGCTTAGCCAAACAGTCCTCCTGCTATACTTAGCATATTAAGGCTATATTTACATTATCCCAAGATTGTTAAGTTATTTTACTATTTTCCTGAGATTACTTCTCTCCAGGATCTTTTAACACATTTCTAGTATTTACATAAAACATTTAACATTTTTTTCCTTTTTCCTTTTTTTCCCAATATTAATCTATGAGCTAGCCTGTTTCTGACAGTTTATTTCTTGCCTATTATTTAAGGCTGGATTTTCATTCACCTACACAGTACTGGGTGTACTGTTTTAGTGAATGGTTCAGTTCAATAGTACCTTATTTCTTCAAGGTTTTGCTTGCAGGTTGGTTGACATATATGGTGCAGCTTTCTTTTAGCTGGTGCTGATTAATTTTCATTTTTCAGGCAGTAAAATCTTTTGGAGCTTGCTGAGATCCATTTTGTCTGACTGTTCTTAATGGAGCCCTCAAAATCGTAGGGGGACCGATTTTGCAGACTAATGTCCCAGGAGGAGGTTCCTTCCTATAGTCACGGATCGGAAACGGCAGTTGATTTTTGGTTCCTACCCAGGCTGTACTTCCTTTTCCTGTGTTCCTCATGGCTCACATCATGGATTTAAGGGCCTAGACAGCAAGGGGAAGCTTTTAGAGTTGGATCCCAGCTAGAGTGTTCGTTAATGGGGTTGTTTCTTCACCCAAGGGTCCTTTATAGTTTTTTGTGGATTTATTTCATTTTTGAAGGTGGAATTTGCTTGAAAATGGCCAGGAATGTCTCTTTTGCCTCTTTGGGGTTAGTGACCATGTATTTAACCTCTTTGATGTAGAAGATTAACTGATTTGGATATTTCATCTGGAATTTGATTTTTTTTCTATTAGGAACCTGCAGTATGAAGATAGTAGTTGTCTTGCTTGTCTTACTTGTATTGGGAGGTCTTGAGCAAAGGAGATTTTATTATTATTCCAGGTAAGTGTGCGTTTTTTTCTTTGCTGCCAGTATGATTTTATTTACATCTTGATAGTTTAATATTTTAATATAGACAGGCCTTGGTTTCAGTGGTGTTTGCATTTCCCTCAGGGCTCTGTGGGCTCTCTCTATTGTTATTTGCTGCATTTCTTCAGGTTCCTCTAGCAGGGAATTTATTATTTGCTTGATTGTTGGTATTAGATTGTTATGAAGTACAGTTTCAGGTATTCCTCTGATGATGATATTGTTCCTTCGAGATCTTGCTTCCAGATCTGTTATTTTTGCTTGTAAGTTTTATATTTCTTTGTCATGGGCATCAGCTCTTTGAGAAATAGAGTTTATTTTTATTTCATTTTCTATTATTTTGAACTCAGATTTTTCCATTCTGGATATTATTTGGCTGAATGAGTCACCAAAGGTTTGAAATTGTAATAAGTCCTTTATTGCTTGTTGGATAGGTAATAAGGCAGATTTTGTGTCTTCCAGATTAGCTGGCTGGTCTGTCTTGGATTTATTTGTAGTTTTAGAGTTGTCAGTTTGTTTAGTTGTCTTTTGTCTTTTTGAAGTTGTGTCTTTCTCAGATGCAGGGCCGGCCTTAGCTGATATGACGCCCTAGGCGAAGTAGTGCTCTGGCGCCCCTTAAGCCCCACCCACGTCATACTCATGAAACACCCCTACGAGCCATGCCCACAGGTAGGCCACTCCAGTCATTCATTCCCCAAGAAAGCCAGTCCAGTCATTTCCTTTAATTATTTAAAGGCATAGAAGAAAGGATACCTTGTAATGTGGTTTAAACTGCAAGTGAAGATGGAAATTTTCTTTAATAAACCTGCTTTATCTGTTACTCCTTCACACATACTTTACTGTAAAAGTTATGTCTTCAGAAAATAGAAGCCTATGTGCCTTGGTTCAAAGGGTTGCTTAAGTTAATCTAAACAGTTTAATTTACTCTGGGTTGGCGAGCAAACATTACAGCTCAGGAAAGTAGAATAGCAACCTCTCTCTCCCTGTGTACAGAAGCTTAAGCTAGAATAGCACAAACACAGATAGCCATTTGATAAACAATACAATCTTGCAATGAAAACAGGCTTAGCATGAACAGTAACATTCTCTGCCACTGAAATTGCATGAAAACCCATATTTGTAGAAAATGCATCTGGTCAGTTTAGGATTAAGTTTACATTTGGGCTGTTTTCAAAACAGACTCCTTGCAAACATTTTTACGACCATGCATACATGTATTTGTTCTTTGATTCATCTTCCTGATTACATTAAATTTTATTCCTTACGTAATAAAGCACCACTTGTTAGAATGTGTTTTAAATTTGTAGTTTTAAGCATTCGTTTAATAAGCAAAGAAACAAAATGTATAAACCAATAATGACAAAACCACCCATTTCAGAAAATTTCAACCATAAAAGGCTACTCAGACTTCTGTCATTACAATCCACCAATATCACTCAATACAAACAGTCTCTGCAGAAGAGAAATCATCTGAACAATTTCACATTAAAGAAATCTGTAACTAATGAAGAGATTGACACAGGCAAGCAACTTTACATCTAATGTTTCATCTACAAATTCAGTGCCTGTTGCCCTTGAAGAATTAATTGCCTATATTACATTAAAAAATTGGTAAACTGGTAATATTGCAACAGGAAATGACTAATCTGACAACAAGTTCATACTTGCTAGGCATCTCATACAAAGGAGGACATACTTAGAAGTGTAGAACCCTTATCCACCCTTAAAATGCACCAAATAATTAGCAATCAAATGGGCACTGCAATATTAATACTCCCATCTACATGACTATTAACAGTTATTAAAGATATTACTAGATTTTTTTTTTAAATCTTCCAGACGACACACATCTCTAAAAATATCATATTAAGATACACAGATAAGTCTACCTTTTAGCACTGCCCTCCATAGGATCATAGAATCATAGGAAATTACTAGGCTATCGACCCGGAGGTCATTTTAAGCCTAGCCATTTCAACCCAATATAATACCATAGCAGTACTAGTCAGTATCTAATATTGCATTTAGTCATGACTGCCCATGTCAAGAAGGGTCGTGGGCACTATCCCCAATAAGAATTTACAGTGCCCAATCCACTTGTCCAGGTTCCTCTTGAACAGTGTCATAAAGGTGCTCTGTTTCACATATATTGGTAGCTTGTTCCAAAGATGTGGCAGTTGCTGGGAGATAAATCTGTCCCTCCAGCATGTCCTATTAAAGCCGCAGGCCATATTTAAGTCCAGTCATTACTGAGGAAAAATTAACAGTTGCTGTTCTGCTTAAAATATTCCCCAAACATCTAAAATATTAAGTTAACTACAACATTCTAAAGAATTCCTTAATATTCTAAAACATTTTATATGATGAACACAAGCTTACCATAACTAATCTCTTGTCACCTATGCTTGTTTAATTAGTATTTTAATGCCTTGTCATCTTGCCACTATAAAGAGGACAGTTGTAATTGTTAACAAGGAATGCAATGTTCTCAGTAGTACCAAACTTCCTTCTTGCCTCCTGATGTAATGTTGCTGTGCCCCAGAACTATCAAATGAGATAACTAAAATAATTACTTCATCCTTTGACATTTCTGTAACAAAGTACTCTGCCCAGTAGTGTGAGCTGTAGTTTTTTGTCCGCAATGTGAATGAATGAGAGGGTAGTATTAAGATGCGCAGGTTTTTACTACCTTCTGGATTTTCTACCATTATAGATTGTTAACTTATCTAATAAAAGTTTTAATTTTAGCAGTGAAATTGGCTAATTGTGTCCTCTCTTCTGATTTGCTGTGGGCTGTATACACACTGATTGACTGCTGGTAGTTTGGGAAGGGAAGATTTTCACCCAGCACCTGCTACTCCCAGGGTTTGTCTACTTGTATAACAACATGTCCAATCCCTTACACAAGAGTAACATTTATTCTAGCCAATAAAATGTTTTCTTTTTCATCATGTTATTCCATTCACTTCCTTAACCTTCTCAAGTCTCTTATTATTTTGCCATTATTAAGAACATGCAGCATTCATACATTTCTTCATACCTCATTGCAGCAAATATCACAAATTAACACCATTAGAAAAAAAGCTTTGCCAGTTTTTTTTACTATGTAACTGATCTACTCCCTCTGCTGACTGCCTCCTACCTTGACCCATCCCTTCTCTCTCCTGTCCTAATAAATACATTGTTCTACCTTATTTCATCTCCATTCTAATTCACTCTCTAACACATACACCTATTTTATAAAAAATACCCATCCTTACCACTCTTTCTACACTCAGCTCTTGCTCATATTACCTGCTAGCAAACCCCCCCCCACCATTATACTTATCTCCTGCACTAATCAAAAAACTCCTCCAAATCAAACCTATACCCATTTTTCCATCTCATCCACCCTCCATGATATTACATTTCTTCACTTCTACAAACCAAAATCTTTAGCTTATAGAACACACTCATACAACACTTAAATAAGGTCCAAAATTAAAATTAAGGTAATGCCTTCTGTGCTTTGATACTTTTCTTCATAACAGCTATGTAGCATCCAGGTCCTTTGTTTCTAGAAACCACAATTTCGCCTGGGTGTATATCACTTGATCAAAATACCAGTTCAGCGAATACCTATTCATCGACCCCCTATTCAGTGAGCTACCCTTTTATCAATCAATCAAATCAGTGAATGTTTTCACAGGGCACTAATTTAATAGGCCAACATACCGAGCGATACACACCACAGTATAACAAACCCACCAAACTGGGCAATGCCACCCTTCCCAATTTTATATACAAACTCTGAAATCACACTACAGTGGGAAAAGGGCAAATTTCTACATGTTGGCCAAATAACTCAGTGTCTTGGGAAAAAAATTCATTGATTTGTGTGTTTGATAAAAGGACGTTCACTGAATAGGGGTCGATAAATAGGTATTCCCTGAATTGGTGTTTCAATCAAGTGATATAGACCCATTTTGCCTTCCCCCAAAACATCAAAAGAGATCCAGTTATATCTCTCTCTGTAACATTAGCATCAGAAGCAGAGGCAATAAGTTGACTGACCTCCAACTCATAACTCCCAAGACTTCCTTTTTCTATAAAAAAGTGTCTCAAACCTAGCATCAAAAATGAAGAATCCCCCCCCCCCATTACACTATCTGGGCTAAAATAAAAGGCAAAAAAGTTGGAGGACATGATATTTTGTATTCCAAGATAGGTAGGTACATGGACTGGTGCAAAGACCCTTTTCTGGGTCTGTTAACCAGCTGCTAAAATGTGCAAAACAAAATAGCCTGCACTTTGCTTTGTGGCTTACAAAGCGGTTTTTATTCTGGCTGGGGGAGGGGGCTTATTCGGTAACACTAGATCTGCTTTCTTAACAGACCTGCAAGTTACATTGAGCCACTCTTTCAGAAGTTGCACCATAATGTGAGCTGCAGGAAAAAAATGGTTTACACTACTTCTCTGACGCAAAGTACTGCATACATATTTGTGCCAAATTCAAAAAGTACCTAATCCATACCTTGATGCATTCTGAATTATGCGAGACTTAACGGATACCTTTTGAAAAACACAAACTGATCCCACTAACCCCACTACTGTCCCAGTTACATCACAAATGGAGTAAGACGATGGTGAAAGGTAAAGCTGCGATATCCCATTTCAGTAGGAGAATATCAAGTTCCTCCACTATGTATGCCAGCACAGTGCCTGACACGAACACACACTTGAACTTCAGCAGGGCGCCGAGAAGAGCGCAAATTTTGTTAATTAAAATAAATAAAAACTGCGCCCTTTAAGAGGCTGGCCTTTACGGCACTCTAGGCAGTCGCCTAGTTCGCCTATGCCTAAGGCCGGCCGTGCTCAGGTGAGGCTAGTACTGAGAATATGGTCTTAGTTGTTGTTGTTTCCATATTATTTTCCTCTTTTGACATCTTGCTGTATAGTGTTTTACCAATCTTGTAGTCAGATGCAGGGCCTTAGTAGCACATGGATTAAGCTGTTATTCAGAAATCTTAGTTAATCCTGATGTTTCTGAGCTGAATATGTCTCTTTTTCTTCCTCTTTTGTTTGCTTGATGATATTAGCAGTAAATATCTACAGTTATTTCTGTATTATTAATTCTGCATTGCCTTCTGAGTTTGTTTTAATCCAGGGTATATCAGAGAGCTAGGTGATAGCAGTGCTCACAGAACAGCGGCCATTTTGAACTTACCCAGAATTTGTAATTATGCCCAGTAGCACAACAGATTCTTTGAAATAACTGCACTTTGCCAAATAAGTCTTCATAGCACAAGAACACTTTAAAATCACTGTACTTTGCGAAACCACTCCTAGTCCTTATCATTGTAAGAAATACTTTAAAAGGACTGTACATTGTGAATAAACTGTACACAGCAGAAGAAGCAAATGCCTTGGAACAACTAGTTGATACCCCCACAAGAGGTTATAATATCTTGGACTTGGTATTAACCAAAATGAGTAACCACTGCAGCACCCCTACAGTATCATCCTGCACTGGTAAGATCTGACCAGAAAGCGGTCACTTCCGAAGTCACCATCTCCCCTGACCCCCCCCCATAGCTAGGGTTAAACAAAAAAACTTCTCCAAAGCTGATTGCAAGCTCCTGAGAGATGGTATAAACAGCTTCACAGCCCCCTCATCCACTGTACGAACTGGCAGCAATGTCCAAATCTACAACAGAGTACTATACGAGCATTTATATAGATGCATGGAATCAGGAATACCTGACAGGACAAAATCGTCCTCCACAAGGAAGAGTAAACCTGTCTGGTGGACATCTGCAATAAATAAACTATATAACAAAAGGAAAAAAATGCTGTCCAAGACCAAGAAGGAGCAGGTGCCCAACTAGAAGCAATTTCTTCTTAGCCTGAACAAGCAAATAAGAGCACTAGTGAAATTCTCTCAAGCCAACTTTGAGTCCAAATTGGCCACATCTACTAGAGACAATCAGAAGGCCTTCTTCACATATGTCCGCAGTCTCAAAGGAAGCACCCAGATCTGTTCAGAACTGTTGGTCAAGGACACCACATGCACAAATGCTGTAGATACAGCCAATCTACTGGCTGACAGAGTCAGTGAAAACTCCTCCCCTCTGCCCCCCCCCCCCATCAGTAAATCAGGACATCCCTAGTACCTGCCTCCCACTCCGTATCTCTACGGAACAGGTCACCACTGCCTTCTCTAAGGCAAAAAATACAGCCTCCATGGGACCCGATAACATCCCAGGCTGCATCCTACATGAACTCAGGCATGAACTTGCAGCACCATTAGGCACCCTATTTAACCAAAGCCTGAGTACCAACTTTGTCCCAGCCGAGTGGAGGACAGCCACTGTCATCCCTTTACACAAAGGTGGAGCATCCACTAATCCAGGAAATTTTAGACCCATCAGCCTAACTAGTCTGATTTGCAAGACCATGGAATGGATTATCATGGACCTTATTAACAGGGACATTGGCAACCTCCAAACACTCGACCCCACACAGTTTGGCTTTTTCAAGGGAAGGTCATGTCTGTTAAATCTGATCGACTTCTTTGGGACAGTCACCAAAGCCATGGACGAGGGGAAGAAGGTACACACCTCTTACCTTGACCTGGCCAAAGCCTTCGACACTATTCCCCACTCGGGCATAATAGATAAACTCTCTGAACTAGGCATCAATCCATATGTTACCAGATGGGTAGCAAACTGGCTCACTGATAGAACCTACCTAATCAAAGTAGGGGAAGCCACCTCAAGCAGTAGAACCGTAACAAGCAGTGTACCCCAGGGATTGGTCATGGGGCCACTGTTATTTGGGATATACTTCTCTGAGGTGCAGGACAAAACCAGTAGGCTATGGCTGACCAAGTTTGCAGATGGCTGCAAGCTGGGCACAGTCATCAATTCCCCAAGTGATGTGGATGTCCTCCTAATGGGTCTCACCCAAACAAATGACTGGTGCCAGAAACATGGCCTCAAGCTGAATGCCAAAAAATGCATCATTGTTCCCTTTGGGGAGAGTGATGTACTCACATATTATTACATTAATAGCAATGTCCTAAGTACACAATCAGTAGTGAAGGATTTGGGCACCCAGGTTGATAGCAACCTGACTTTTGACCACCATGTTGCTTCCATTGTACAGAAAGCTTTCTACATGGCCCACCTCATAAGTAAGGATATCTTATCCAGGGACAAAGAGGTAATAAAATCCCTGTATTCTTCCCTTATATGGCCAATTATTGAGTACAACGCCCCCTTTGGCATGTACCTCACAAAGCGCACTCTGCATCTGGAGGGACCACAGAGGTTCCTTACCAGAAGAATCCAGGGCCTCAAACACCTACCCTACACAGATAGGCTAAAAGCCCTGTCCCTCTACTCATTTTCATACAGACTTCTCAGAGGTGACCTCTGTCTGGCATACAAAGCAATCTCAGACCCTGCCTTGATGGGACTGCTGCATATCCGCAAGTCAGGCTCCACTCAAGCAACCCATATGCGTGACCTTTACCTGGTCTGTGATATCAGTAAGACTTGTTGGAGGGACAGATTTGTGTCCCAGAGATTCCCCCATCTGTGGAATAGACTCCCTCTCCACCTCAAGCAGAGTACCTCATTATCCATTTTTAAGTGCAACCTGGATAACTGGACAGGGGCTCTGGGTGCTGACTTGTCTAAACATGGGCTAAACTCTTGGCTAGGCTTATAAGGGTCTCAGAGCCAATAGCCTAGTAACCTCCTATGATCCTAAGCTTAGAGTAAGAAACACTTCAAAATTAATGCACTTTGCAAATAAACTGTACACAACACAGAAACTCTTCAAAATGGCTGTACTTTGCAAAATAACTCTGTATAGTGTAAGAAACACTTTGAAATAGCGGCACTCTTTGAATAAATGTACACAGCACAATACACTTTTCGAAATGGCTGTACTTTGCAAAATAACTCTGTATAGTGTAAGAAACACTTTGAAATAGCGACACTCTTTGAATAAATGTACACAGCACAAGACACTTTTCGAAATGGCTGTACTTTGATTGCACTTTGCAATATAACTGTATTTTGTACCCAGCAAACTAAGTGAAATAATTACACTGTAATAAAGCAGACATTCTGCAATTATGCTTTGAATGGCTTCAGCCCATGCAAAATAGTAATTTGTGCCCAAACATGGTCTTTTACTAAAATGCATACAGTCGCCTTGCTCTTTAAGCTTATTTTGCCCTTTTATTGTACTTGTTATGCCCTTTTAATCTCTTATCATGCTCATACTTTTCTTGTGCCCATTTTACTGTAAACATGCTTGTTATGCAAACCAAAGGTAATTCTGAGCCCCACGTGACTATTTCTACTAGTGTTATCAAATATCATAGTTTCAAACATTTCATTTAATTAATAATGCATTTTGACCTTTCATTTGATTAATAATACATTTTTGTGCTACTCGTTTGATTAATGTGTTTTGTGCCTTACAAGTGCTCTGTTTCATTTTCTTTGCAAAATAAATAATTTGTGCAAGTTTTGGTTATCTTGTGTTAATTTCTGGCCCTTTTCTTTTGTCTGAGTTCCATTTCACTCAACCAGCTCAGTCTGCCTTCACCTTCAGCTCTGCACCTCATGGTTTGAAGAAGTTACTCTCTTAATCCCGGTTCTGACACCATGTCGCTTGTCCGGTCAGGATAAAACAGACAAGTGATTGTGGGTTCAGCTCAAGCAGCTTTATTACACACAAACACATCAGGAATGAGGCTTTCTAACTTAAACTTTTAAACAGACTGACTACTACACTCATACATGTTAACACTGGCTGTTCTCTCAAAATGGCACTGCTGCCTGCACGTGCTCACTATTTGTATGCACGTGCTTCTTAAAGGTACATGCACACACTTGGTTCTATAGTATGGGAATGTCTTTTAATTGTGGGACAAAATATGTGCTTTCAGATTCCAACCTGCTGCAGCTGTAGGGACCAACATGCCAGAGAGGCAGGTTTAGTCCTGAGGAGAACCATATCCTCATTGATGCTCTGACATGTGAGAAACATCTAATTGAGAAAGGAGGGAACAAAGCAGGCAGGGAGAGGTAAGACGTGGAATCAAATAGCGACTGTTATCAATACAGTAGGGGAAGGAATGGCACATTGCCACAGTGTAGGAAAAGAGCAAATGACCTAGTGGGATGTGCAAAGACCAAAGCTAGGCAGAATTCAATTGCCCAATAGCAGCACTAGTAGGGGCCCTTCCACCTTCCAGCCTTAAACACCTGATGATCTGATAAAGAATGCCTTCTCTGCATAATGACTTTGATGCAGATGAGGATGCCACATGAATCATCAGAGATGGTGTGGACACCACTAGTTTTAGACCACTGCAGCAACCACATTCTTCCTGTGTGGAAAGTTACTGTATAGCTAATGGCATTACATTATGTTGACATGTACTGCTCAGGATACTTGTGTACATATAACCCACAACATTTTCCACCACCAGGTGCCCCATCCACATTAACCATACAAGAAAGTGCCTATTGCCTGTATGGTAATTGTGGCTATTATCTGTTTATAGATACATTATTGTTATTGGAAAAGGTAAGAGTATCACTTTTCCTTCACAGGGTCAGCACTAGAGCCCAGCACTTCCAGTGTGGCAGCACAGCAGGCTGGTGTTGACAGCAGCATCACTGTCAGCGATGATGCCATAACTGATCATAACACAGCCTGAGGAGAGTGGCAGAGTTGCAAAGTGTATTGACAGTAACCCCAGTCCCATATCAGGTGGATAATGCCACAGACAGTGACACTGGCTTGTACACAAAATGAGGACATAACATGACAATTAACTCAACATCACTGTCCTGCAAACCACCCAGACATCTTGAGGAAGATATTACCATTTCATCATTAGCAGTACCCACTGTGACATCTGTAAAAGGGGAGCAAGGAGAACACATTTCACCGTTACCACCTGAGACACACAAGGCCTTGGCTTCCCAACCATGGATGTGCTGCGACAGTTCAGGCAGTCAAGTACAGAGGGTTAGTGTATTGCAGGGTATACATGAGAAATTTTATCAGTACATGGGAATGGTGGAGGCAACGAGTCTGAGACAATGCCATATTGATTCTCCTGCATAATGTGGTGGAACACCTCATCCATGTCTGCCTCCATGTGCACACTAATAAAGAACAGCTAGACATAATCAGCGACTGTCCTCACAACTGAAGAAGTATTATGCCACCACCCCCAACCACGAGTCTCAAGAAAATGATGTAAGGAATAGATGAGAGGTAACCCAAAAGAAGGCAAGCATGCCTCATCAGTCTTCCACAACACATGGAACCTCTCAGTCGAAATCCGTCAACACTTGTCAGATCAGTGTCTATGTCTAGAGGTTCCCCTGTATTTAGTACTTCACACCGTCACAGCAATTCAGAATTATGCTCAAATGACAGCAGTTGCTTAGAATCATTGAGACCATCACTCACACTTTCATTTGGGACATTATGTATGGCACCTGATACTTTAGATCTGTAGTTCACACCTTAGATCAATAGTTGACAGTGCAAAAAAAAAAAGCAGAAATCAGAAAATATTTTCAGGCACAGGAATCTGTAGATAACTGTTCGCAGCATCTGGAAAGAATTGATTATACTGTACAAAAGTAAAGGAAAAAATTAGGACAGGTTTATAATGCCATACAAACTATTACTTAAAATATTTTATTGGGCTTATTGTAGGAGGAATATAGGATAAAGCCTAATGCATATGTCACTACAGTCTTGGGTAATCGGCCAGTAAAATTAGCACTGTTGCTGTGTATCCTTCAGCACTGCAAAAATGATGACTATACAACTTATGACACAAAGGGTTTTGATGTGCGGCTTCACAAAACCATGCACCACACATCATAACCAACAGTTGTGGATTAGATGCTGCCTGTTTGCCTCTGTAGTCATGTATGAGCCTGCCACATGAGGTCCTTTTTTATTACTGCCAGTGGCTACCATCGTTGGTGGAAAGAACACCAGTGGAAGTTGCACTACCACATTGGGCAGTTTCACACCAGACTGAAGCATGATAAATTTGAGGAGAATGGAACTCTCTGTAAATGTCCTGCATGCAGTAATAGGGTCACATTGTAAGGCACCTCCAGACTCAACTAGGCAATGTACATGAGCTTTCATCAGACCAAACACTTGCTCAATGATGATCTGTGACTGGAACAGGGTGGTGTGAAATGCTCTGCAGCAGCTACCCCATTGTTATGGACTGGTGTCAGCCAAGGTGGGTAACCTGCATCACCAGAAAAAGAGAAAAGGAAGGAGAGAGTGACACAACATAAGAAGTGGTTTACTAATAAACATATTTTCCAAAGTATATCTATAGACATTAATGTAAATAGAAAGTTTGCACTTAACAAGGTAACCATGGGGAATCCTACCATGCAGTAAGAGCCAGTTGACTGAGCTTGTGTGTCAGACGTGAGAATCTTGGGCGCTGCCTGGATGCTGGGCCCAGACATTGGTGATACACCCCTGTCACACACACACACACACACACACACACACACACACACACACACACACACACACACACACACACACACACACACACACACACACACACACACACACACACACACACACACACACACACACACACACACACACACACACACACACACACACACACACACACACACACACACACACACACACACACTCTGTTAGATGATGGAATGATATACTTTCCTGTTCTAGTACCATTCCCCCATGGTCCAGATGGGGTCCTAACGACAACATGACTGTAATCAATCATATCAAGTACCTGAGGAAAATGTGGATGCATGGTTTAGGCTCTGTCCCGAGATGAAACAGGCAGATAAATATACTGATCCACTCATGCCAAAAGTATGTCAATGAATTGATGAAGTATCCTTAAAGCATAAGCCTGAAAAATATCCAGTATGAACCCATTTTTTCTGTGTAAGGTCCCTTTGGCAAGTATAGTGAGGACTATATATAAACCTGGTATCCACAGATATAGAAAGACCATGCAACCCCCCAGTCCTTATCTATGAGCCATACAAACTCACTAAAGCTAATGCTATATTCCTGTACACTCCAACCCTACCAAGAATTTCTTGGTCATCAAAGTTAAAATTACTCAGTCTCAGTCTGTATCTATGCCTTCTCAGTCCGTAAAATTTGATGGGTATGTGGGATTTTAACACAGCCAAGACAAGCAGTTCACAATGGGAAATAATCAAGCTTGCAGCTACAGCAATCATCTTCACTGGCTGCGAGGTGTATAGAAAGCGCACAACTTTGTCTGTTATAAGGCATTTGTGTATGACATCAAACTATATAAAAATGCAGCTATGACTCTCGCAGAAGCAGGTAAGCTATCTTATTTTAGTCACAGAATTATCAGTCAGTACTCTTTATATTAGCCTTATTTACATACGTTCTTACTCAACATATGAAATCTGCTGCACTTAGATGCAGTTACAGTCTACGAATCATGACCGAGGTGCAGCCCGTTGAAAAAATCCTGTTACACCATGATTACCACCCTTTAACTAGGTTGAGTAACAGTGAAAGACTAGACTTTAAAACAGTACTTTTGCAAAGTGAGTAGAGAACACGCAGGTGTGCATTTCCAAATTTTCAAGCTTTTCTTTCTACAGGAGCGGTTTTGAATAAATTCATATTTTTCCTATTATTAAGAGAGCAGATATCCTAGGCAAACTAGGAACAAAGGCAGATTAATTAGGATTATAGAAAGGACAAGTTTATGTATGTATGTGCATACAGTACTAGGCACAACTATTCTTCAATATTATTTCACAAGGTGAAGGAATAAAAGGTAGTCAGGCATATCTCCAGAACCATGTGAAAGGTAACTACATGCAGACTATAGGAAAAGTTTCAATGACCTCTGAGTAAAACAAAAGACAGACTGAGGGTTAGACTGACATATGCATCAGATAGAAAGCTAGGAAGTTGTCTTTATTCTAGATTCTAGTCAAACAAATCAGCAGCGAGTCAGTGACTGGTGAAAAAAACAGGGTTGTAATACAAAGAAATGTATGTTGTTTTTCTTATTCATTAGCTAGAGTTAAAATTTAAACAGGTAAGCCGGGGCAAGCTGTTACATGGCTGAGATATTTAAGACTACAACTTTTTTGTGTTTACTGTAAAAGGCAAGTAAAAGATTAAGTTTATATTAAGTAGAAGATTTGATGTTTGATTTCTGACTAAAGAAGGTAGATGTTTGCTAGTATAAAATAAAATCAAATAGCTGTGTCATGTTAAAGTGAATTCATTAGGAAAATACACCTAATGTCTTATGCTTTTTCAGTAGTTTCCATCCATCCATCCAAGCCTCAACCCCTTTTCCCATTTTGTAATAGTTTATTAAGGGAAAATTAACATGAGTTTTACAAGGAATTTTTAGGAAAACATGAAAAATCCTTCATTCATATAGACAGTGGTGACCCAACAAAAATTGAACAACTGTTTAAAACTGATGGTAACCATTATATTATAATTGTCCAAATTACTTTACACATATGTACATGTGGATTTTCACAAAAAGGTCATATTTTTTTCTAAAATTACAGAAAGTTAGGTGGGATTACATTTTTAAAGCAAATATATGTATAGCTTTTATGCTTGAATATGGTGATATACTATAGTAATTCAAAACAAAATGATGAAACCAGCAAACTGTGGCAGTTATCCAGTATTTAATATAATGTACTAAAAGCACATATGAAATATAGGAGAAAGAAACAGACCGGTTTCGGCTTAGTAAATCACATAGCCTTCATCAGTGTATAAAACATGAATGATCCCAACTCCTTATATAGTCAATAATAAGAGGCTCAAAAGAAAAATATTTCTAGCATTACAAGCTTTTTAAAGCATATATTACTAAGGGTATCACGCCCAGGGGCTTAAGAGTTCGCACACAGCCTCTAGTTAATAATCTAGATGATACTCTTATGAAACAATGGGTAGAAGCCCAACATAAGGCTTCCATGAATTTTGTTGAAATCCTTGCTGGACACTATGAAAGAACAATTGATAGTGATATTGAGGCTATTACCAAGATGTGTAAGAGTGTTAGGGTTTTTGAGGGTCAGCCTATATATAATTGTTGTCTTAACAATCTTAGCCAAGACCTATTGGGTCTTGAAGAATAGATGCAGGACAGAAAGAAAAATAAATTCCTTCATGATTTGGCTGATTATGATAGGGGGGATCCCTTTACTAAAGATAGTGGTAAAAGTTCATTTCTCACAACCCCACAAAAATGCCTCTAAGAGGAAACGCACCAGATCTATACTTAAAGTATCAATGTCCAGTTTTGACACCTTGGGGGAGGATTCATCCTCTGGTTTTGAGTCTGATATGTCTGGCCCCACAGGCTCTCAAGCATTAAAGAGAAGCAATTCTAGTATCCCTTTAGATCTAAACAAAGGAGGGGAGGCAGGAAACACAGATCAGGTAGACAACATGGAGGGGTTGTTAAAAATGTTTGTACGGAAACAGTAAATCAAAATGTTTTGAATATTTCATCTTGCTCCCTTTCCTCTACGGAGATTGGTATTGTGAATAAAGGATTGTCTTTAATACCTGGCTTTTTTGTGTCTGAGGACAGTTTTTTAAATGATGTTATAGCGTTTTGTAGAAATCTTAACAAAGTTATTTTTTCAGGGAAGAGATACTTTTGATGCTTGGGAGGAGTTCAGATATCATATGTCCACATTTATGCCACCGATGCATCACAGTGTACTTATGTTTCAAAACTCTATCCTTAAGGATTTGCATTTTTACTCCAGGGAGACTGGCTAGATCTAGCAATGTTTCCAAGAATGATATGGAAGCAATTTTAACATTAGCTAATGACCACCAATTGGTTATACTGATGGCGGATAAGGGAGGGGCGGTGGTAGTCCAAGATTGGACACAATATAATACTGAAGTGACCAGGCAGCTTTCAGATGGTCAGTATTATTTACATTTAACACTTAGTCCCACCCACTTTTTCAAAAAACAAATTGATGAGTTTTTATTTCTAGCCAAGGAGGAGGGTATCATTACAGATACCATTATGCATCACCTTATGTTATCTGATCCCAGCAATCAATATATTTATTTTCTTCCCAAAAATCCACAAGGGCCCCCAAAACCCCCCCTGATAGGCCCATTGTTTCAGGGAGCGGTTCTTTAAAAGAACCATTGTCCCAATTTCTAATTAAATATCTCAAACCACTACTCAAATGGGCATGTGCCCGGTTACAGGAGACTACAGAATTTCTCCAGGTCATCTCTGAAATGCAGCTTGAGCTGGGTTGGTTACTTTGTACCTTGGATGTTACAGCATTATACACCAACATCCCCCATTGGGCTGGTATAGATGCTTTAGAATACTGGCTGTATAAATCTGAGTTATACCAACCCGGTTTCAATACATTTCTTATTTGTCTTGCCAAGCATGTACTTAGGAAGAATGTTTTTTTCTATCATGATAAATGCTACCTCCAGATTTAAGGTATGGCTATGGGTGCTTCATTTGCCCCAATTTATGTCAATTTATTTATGGCTTATATTGAGGAGCAAATAATTTATGATAGCTCAAATTTGTTTCTGGAGGAGATTGACATTTGGAAAATATATTTGGATGATTGCTGGATGGTATGGAGATCGGATGTGGATTATTTACATGACTTTGTAAGTTACCTGAATGAGAAGAAATGGGGGATACACTTTATGGTAAATTATGATATGGATCGGATCACTTTTTTGGATGTTTTGATGATCAGAGGTCCTGATAACACCTTAATTTCTGAGGTTTACCGCAAGTTCCCCGAATACAATTCCCTTCTCCATGCCACCAATTATCATCCTCTACATATCTGTAAAAACATTCCCAAGTCTCAATTTTTGAGATTTAAATGTATATGCTCGGACAGTAGCACATATCAGCATTGTACAAATATGACTTTGTTATTGTACATGTGGGTGTGAATGACCTGAGACGTACCTCCCTGGACTACATGAAAAGAGACATGGAGGAGCTCTCGGATTATGTAGCCCAGGTGGGTGTGACCCTAGCCCTGAGCAGCCTCCTACCATCACCCAGAATGATGCCATAGTACAAGCAGAAAATTATTGATTTCATCAATTGGCTTAGGTTTCTGGTGTCATTCTAAGGGGATCCAGTATTTGTCTGCCTTGGATGACACGATTGACAGACCTCAATGCTTTGCTAGAGATGGCCTGCATCTGTCATCCTTGTGCTTATGCATACAGGCCAAGGCTCTTGCCACCCCTATAGTGCCTTTTTTAGGTGGTGTTCCAAAAACTAAATTACCACCATAACAGCTACAAACAAATGCTATCTGAGGGTCATGCTGCTCAATGCTAGAAGTCGAAATCTCAAAATGCACTCACTCGAAGTACTCCTTAAAATGGAGAACATTGACATTTGTGCTGTAACAGAGACCTGGTACAAGGCAGCAGAAAGCACCCCTGCATTACCAGGCTATAACTCATTCCACACCTTTTGGCCCCAGAACCTGGGCCGAAGCTCAAAAGGTGGTGGTGTTTCCATATTCATAAAGGATGCACACACCTCCAGACTGGTAGCCCAACATAACGCATCAGAGATACTTCAGGTGCAGCTAACACTGGGTAAGACAGCGATTCAGGTCATTGCCTACTATAGGTCCCCGACCATGTCCCAGGACTCTCACTCCACATTCCTAAGCACCCTGGAGAATATTAGGGTCCATCCTAACACTCTCATACTGGGTGACTTCAACTACCTCTCTATTAACTGGGAAAACTACGCATGTACCAATACAATTGCCCAACGTTTCCTGGAATTCATTAATTCGAATGCCCTGGACCAGCTCATTCTTACTCCCACTAGAGGTAGCAACATCCTTGACCTGGTCATTACTAACATGGGTGACCATTGCTCTACACCAGTAGTCAACTCCTCCCTGGTTAGATCCAACCACAAACTAATCACCTTGGAAATCCAACCCCCCCCCCCCCCCCAGCAAAGGTAACCACATGAAAAACTTCTCCAAAGCTAACTTTGGGCTTCTAAAAACAGAGGTGGCTAACTTCACAACACCCATGCAAATGGAGAATAGTTGCATGAGCGCCGAATCATACACCAATGCACTGTACGAACATGTACACAAATGCATGGATTCTCCCCATACCCAATAGAACCAAGACGCTCTCCTCCAAAAAAAGGAAGCCAATCTGGTGGTCCCCTGCCATAAACAAACTCTACAACAGGAGGAGGAAACTGATACAGAATAAGGTGAAGTCCCAAGACTGGAAAAACTCCCTTATCAGCCTCAACAAAAAGTTAAGATCCCTTATCAAATCCTTTAAATCTAGCTATGAAAACAGAATTGCGGCAGACAGTAAAAACAACCACAAGGTCTTCTATAGTTATGTAAAGAATCTCCACGGCAATACCCAGGTTTGCTCTGTGCTACTGCACAATGGTACCTCCTATACTGAGCCAACAGATATTGTCAATATACTGGCCGACAGATTCAGTGCCAACTTTACCCCTCTCCCCCACCAAAGGATCAATCACAATACCAGTAGATTGCCAGGCACCCAGTATTACTGCTGCACAGGTTAAAACAGCACTGTCTAAGGCTAAGAATACAGCTTCTATGGGACCTGACAATATCCCTGGCTGTGTTCTACATGAACTACAGAGTGAACTGGCACCAAATCTGTGTGACCTGTTCAGTCACAGCCTCACTTCAGGCTTTGTCCCTACCAAATGACGCACTGCTACAGTCATCCCTCTCCACAAAGGAGGAGTGATTACAGACCCTGGGAACTATCTCCCCATTAGACTGATGAGTCTGATATGCAAAGCTATGGAACGCATCATCATGGACCTAATAAACAAGGATATAGGGAATCTCCAAACTCTGGATCCTACACAGTTTGGTTTTGTGAAGGGAAGATCATACCTGCTTAACCTGGTCGACTTGTTTGAGTCAGTCATCAGAGCTGTGGATGACGGCAAGGTGGTTCATACAGCCTACCTTGATCTGGCCAAGGCCTTTGATACCATTCCCCACTCAAGAATCATAGAAAAACTCACTAAGCTAGGCATCAACCCCTATATCACTAGATGGGCTGCAAACTGGCTCACAGATAGGACCCACAGTGTGAAAGTAGCTGACTTCAAGTCAGACTGCCAACCTGTCATGAGTGGAGTCCCACAGGGTTTGGTCCTGGGCCCTCTCCTGCTTGGTATCTACTTCTCTGAAGTCCAGCAAAACACGAAGGGACTGGCTGATAACGTTTGCAGATGATTGCAAGTTGGGAGCCATTATTAACTCCTCAAGTGATGTTGACATCCTACAGAAAGGCCTCACTGAGACCAATGACTGGAGTCAGAACCATGGCCCTTAAGCTCAATGCCAAAAAATGTGTCATCATCCCCCTTGGGAAAAACCTGGTTCCCATGAATTACCACATTGATGGTAGTCCACTGAACACAGAAGGAGTTATAAGAGATGTGGGAACTCAGGTTGACAGCAACATCTCTTTTGACCACCACATTACCACTGGTCAGAAAGTCCTATGTGGCCCATCTCATTACTAAGGGTTTTGCATCCAGGAAGAAAGAGGTCATTGTCTCCCTCTACTCTTCCCTCATTAGTCTGGTCATCGAGTACAATGCCCCATTTGGCATGTACCTCACTAGGTACCTGCAACAACTGGAGAGGCTGCAAAAGTACTTCACAAAGAGGATCCTAGGCCTTAAACACTTGTCCTATATGGACAGACTCAAAAAACTCCAACTATTCTTTGTCTCATATCTCCAACTTAGAGGTGACCTCTGCTTGACTTACAAATCCATGTCTGCCCAGCTCTGTTAGAAATGCTACAGCTAAAGAAATCCCAATCCCTCCACACCACATGCTCCAGAGACCCCGACCTCATTAACACAATCAACAGAACAAGCTGGAGGGATCAGTATTTGCCAGTAACCTTATTGAATCCATAAAGCACAGCAAAATTTTGTTTGCTGTGTTTTCTGTTGGTAGAATTCTATTTCAATGAGCAGTAGATGTTTAGACCCAACGTTGTCTCATCTGTCTGCTTCAACAATTGGGGTGTTCGGAAGTTCAGACAAGACTTTTAGCTCAAAGACTAGGATCCTCTCCCTTCCCAAAATGTACAGCTTCCCTTCCAGCCCTACAGATCTCATATGCCATTTTACAAACAAAGCGTGTTCTCCAGGCTCAGTGCTAATAACTAGTAACTTTGGACGGGTTACATAAGTGTTTATTTACTACTTTTTGGGGATAGTTTTTTCCCTCACTAATTTTCAAGGTTTTCTATCTTCCTTGCCTGTGTGAGTTTCTGCTGTCTTTAGGTAACTCAACCTTTAATATTTGTGGTGGTTCCTGCCATTTTTTCTTTCCACTTCCCATTCTAAAAAAATAATTGTTCTACATTTTTTGTTGTTATTGAGCTTGTAGTGCCTAGAGTTAGTATTTAGAGTTTAGTGTTTACAGTTTACCTTTTTTAGTGCTTAGTGTTTAGCATTTTGTGTCTCTGTCCTTTTCTTGGGAGTTGGGAATTTTTGATTACTCTGCTGGGTGACAAGATGTCTGACAAGGTCTTCAGTTTCAAGAAGTGTTTAGCATGGAGGCACAGACATCTGCCCAAAGACCAACATGTCAAATGTGTTTACTTCTTGGGCTGGCTCACTTTCAGGGGGAGAGATATTTGTGTCCCTCCTTTGGACCTCTAGTCCTGTCAAACCAGTGGTCCAAACTTATTTTAAGGTCCTTCTCTCTCTGCTATCTCTGAAGAAACAGCCACTGGCATGTTAGGCTCCCCCTCAGTCAAAGAAATCATCAGAGAAACCCATGGAAAACTCCAAAAAGGACAAGGAGAGGTAGTGTGAAGATGGCAAGAAGTCCCATTAGAGATGCTTGGCTCCCTGTGTCAGTTTCTGGTCTAGCCCCCAAGAGCCCATGCTCTGTGGATCTGAGTTTTATGATCTGTTCAACTCCAGCCTCAGATCAAGTTAGGATCTGATCTCCAACCATTGCTGGTGCTTCGGAAGCTGCCTTCTCCCCAAGCCTTCCCTCACATGTTTTCATTCTTCAGTCCTTCCTCTAGAAAAGCATAGACATTGGAGTTTGTGGCCACACTCAGCAACATCATCCTTCAGACTGGTGATGTCCTTGAGGATATTAGTAGTACAGGGCGCAGTCCTGGAGTACATTTTCTGTTTTCCTTCCATAGATCCAAGTTACACTTGAATATGGACAGGGATGAGCTTTGTTTTATGCATCAGTTCCACAGCACTGGTATCCTCTGAGAGCTATACCTGTCCCTCCAAACCATTTTGTTGTTGTTGCAGAAGAGGTTTAGATTCCTAGACTGAGTGTTTCTAATGCCATTTGATGTGCTGATGTGCAGTAAATCCATCAGTTTTGGGTTGGAGCATGCCAAACACAGCTCTCCTCTTTGGCAGTCTGCAGCATACAAAGTATAGTGACATTTCTTTACTCCTCAGTGGTCCTTTTCCTGTAACAAGAAAGATGAAACATGGCTGGTTCCGCAAGTCTCAAGGTTTTACTCCAGATACTCTTGGATACAGAACCCCACTAGGACAGAGGGGGGAATGCTAATTGACATTGCCCAAGAGGCAGAGGTGGTCTGCAACAGGAAGAGTTTGAGTCCTTTCTCCAACAAACTTTTATAGCATTGCTGAATGCTTGCTCAACTGTCATCCTGTAGAGGCAGTTATGGATGTCTACATGCCTGAGCAACCATTACTCAAGATTCATGGATGCTGAAAATCTATCCAGCTGCATTTTTGCACATGGGCTCAAAGTGTCACCTCAACAGTGGCAGTCATCTAGAGCCAAGGTTCACACCACCTGGTGGCTAGCTTTCCAGAAGCTACTTTATTCCCTTTCTTTCTCCTCCCAACCTATGCTTAAAGTCTCTCTTCCAGACATTCCACCCTGTCAGCAAAGGGCACCAGCAATAGAGATTTCATTGCTGCTAAATCAGCGAGTTATCCAGGAGGTCCCATCATAGCAGAGAGGATCTGGTGTCTGTTTGAGATTCTTTTTAGTTCTAAAGAGGAGTGGCAACCTCAGGCCAATCTTGAACCTCAGTAGGCTGAACATCTTTGTGAAACTGACATCATTCTGGATGTTCATGGGGCAGTACAATATTGTCTTTGCTGACAAAGGATGATTGGATGTGCTCTGTGGTCTTCCAGGAGACCTACTTTTATTTCAAAATAGCCAGGTAGTTGAAGAAGTACCTAAGATTTCAGCAGGGAGACAGTCATTATCATTTCTGGGCACTACCATTTGGCCTCACCTGCTGTTCCTCAAGTGCAGGCAGTGGTAGCTGCATGTTTTAGACTAAAGGGGTTCCTATTGTTCCCTTATCTAGACAACTGGCTCATAATAGCCACCTTGAAGGACTCCCTCATCTTAGCCCGCGACTGCTTACACTATGCCTGTGCTCACTCTTGGGAATTGTGGTCAACTGGGAGAAATTTGCTGTTCAATGGACCCTCTGCCCAGTGGTCCATTCTATGTCATCTGACACAGTACCCAGTCAGACCCATCCCTATTTGCAGACATCACGTTCAATGGTGGATAACTTCCCCTCTGGTTCCTTTAGGTTAACCCTTTCTTTTGTCCGTCATCGCTGAATGCAGTGACTATGGTCACTTCCCTTCTGGGGATTGGGGGGCATTTCAAAGGGAAAACAGTTTGGGACATATGGTCTCAGACCATTGTCAAGCTTCACATCAATGTAATGGAGTTGCAGGCAGTCCTCCTAGTGTTGAAGGCTTTTCAGGATCATCTATCCATGAGTGTAATCACTCTGTACATAAACAATATGTTGGTCATCTGCTACATCAGCAAGCAAGACAGAACCGATTCCTAGCCCTTTTGCTAGGAGGCCATGAAGGTTTGCAGTAGACAATGTTATCCCAGTACTTTTTTTCTTTCAGTGCACATCTTGAGGAAATCCATTATTCTAGTGGACATATTGAGCAGGTCCATTCTTCTGCCTCATGAATAGTCTCTCAACAATCATTGGCTTCTGAGATTTTCAGCCTTGCTGCAGTCTATTTGAAACTATGTCCAATACCAAGTGCAGCAGTTTTTTCACTCTTGATTCCAGAAGGGGGGCAATCAGTGAAGGATGTTCTGATCCATAATTGCCCCTGGTACTCCTTTATCCATATCCTGTTTATAGCTAACTTTCTTAAACAAATGGCCTGCCCCCTTCTAGCCTCATTGGATTTGGTTCCCCTTTCTTTGGCCTCACCTAGTTCACCCTCCTTGCATCCTGTATCATAGTCCATATCTGATATCTCCTCCATCCGTCAGGCCTCACCCAGACATCAAACTCCTCAATCAGACTGTTTTGTTTCTCTACTTCCAATATGGCCAGATGTTCCATTATTCCAAAGGACTAGATCTTTTTTTTGGCTCTGCTTCCATCTATTTCATATTTTTAGTGAACCTTTTTCATTCGGGAGCCAGTTATTCTATATTAAGGTTCTTGTTGTTGCTATTTCTACTATTCATGTGGGAGAACATCATATCCCCATTGCTTCCTGTAGGGTGTTGTAAGCTGCTTTGAGAGGTGCTTTTTTGTTATGTTCAGCATTGAAAAATCCAGTTCCTCCCTGCGACATTACTGTTATACTTCAGGGCCTCACTCTTCCCCCTTTTGAGCCTGCTAGTACTGCTGACCTGAAGTTTCTATCTTGGGAAGTACTTTGCTTATTAGCTGTTATATCTGCTAGGAGGATTTCTGAGTTGCAAGCATTGTCATGCAAGCCACTGTATATAGTTTTTCACAAACACAGGGTGCCTGTCTGAGCTAATCCAGAATTTCACCCTCAGGTGATGTCCATGTCTGCCTTGAACCAGACCATTTGCCTGTTTTCTTTACCAATTATTCTGACAAAGATGAATACCAGTTGCATTCTCTGGATGTTCACCATTAGTTGCACTTTTGCTTCCATTATACAAAGAGCTTCAGAAGTCTGATCAACTGTTTGTCACCTTCTCTAAGTCCAAGTTGGGCTCCAAGGTTTTGAATTTTATTTTGTCTGAATTTATAGTCTTTGTTTATAAGTCTAGATGGTTGTCCTTAACCTCCAAACAAAAGGCACATTCAGCTGGAGCAGTTGCTGCATCTACGGCTTTCTTCAATAGTGTCCTTATTGATGATATTTGTTCAGCCACTAAAGGGTCTATATCTCATAACTGTATTTCTCAATATAAGCTTGATCTGCAATCTAGATCAAGAGCTTCCTTTGGTTGCATCATTCTTTGGAAGATCCTTTGATAGTGCCTTCCAGGATTCGTGTAGCTAGGGATTCTGTCCCAATTGTTGAGGCAGATGGAAGAGACAACATTGGATATCAAAGTTGTGTTCTTACCATAACATTACATCTGTGTTGTCTTTTTCTATCCATCTCAACATTCCCCCCACCATACCCTGCCGAATTGGGGTCAATATTATATTATCGAAGAGGCATTACAGCAAATGCCTCTTCATCAACACTAAATGACCGAACTGCACATTACATGAACGGCTGAATCAGTAATTTTTTTTCATAGGGAAAAAAAATCACTGATCTGGGCAGGAACGAAATATCACTAAAAACAACTCAAGGGGGGGGGCTTTGCCCCACACCTTCCTAACTATATATAACAACTTTGAGATTGCACTACAGTGGGGAAAGGGGCAAATTTACTCTGATGGCCAAGTGATTTTTTTTCCCTAGGAATAAAATCACTGATTCGGCAGTTCGCTCTTTAAGTGTCGATGAAGAGGGATTTGCTGTAATGTCTCTCTGATAATTTAATATAGACCCGCTGAAATGTTACCTTTATTTAGCTCCTGTGAACTGCACTGATCTTTTCTGAGACCTTGATCTTCAGCAAAGCTGAATTGTTACCTTTATTTAGCTCCTGTGAACTGCTCTGATCTTTTCTGAGATCTTGATCTTCAGCAAAGTGCTGATATGTTGGGGTTGAGGATTGCTGCAATGGATAAATTGTTTACAGGGTTTTATTCTCATTAACGTGAAATTGGCTAGGCTTAAAATGGTCCACAAAGGCAGTTAGCCTAGTACTTGCCTATGAACCTATGAAGCTGTGTACCTGGTAATAAAGGGGTATGATTTAGGCATTGTGATATCTTGCTGATGGTGGAGCAAACTTGATATAAATGGCTGGTATGATAGTAGTGCATAATGGGAAGGAGAGGGGCTGAGTCTTGGAGCCAAAAGCCTTGTCTGAAGTTCCAAATTCGGATCCATTTGGATCCAGTTTACTCCAGTTGTGGAGCCAGATGGAAAAAGACAACACAGATGTAGCATTATGGTAAGTACATAACTTTCAATCTGAAGATGTTGTTTTCATTTGGTCTTAAACTTATAGGACTTGGATCTGAGATTGGATCTGACTCTGCCATATACACCAGCAGTGGAGTTGAAATCTGAGCTCCTCCCCTATCTATAATACCCCACTCTCCCTCCTCCCCTTAGATCTCATTTGCCACTCATTCAAACAGCATGGGACCTCATTTTCTGAGCTTCTCCAGGGTTTTCTCAGCTATGTAGGTGTTTTTCCCTTGATTTCATTCTATCCTCATCCTACTCTTCTTTTCTACTTCACATTGGTGTGCTTTCTGGGTCTTTGAAAAACAAAAAACTGTTCTGTCTTCCTCTCTTTTCTCTCTCTCTCTTTTCTGAGTGTGTGTGTGTGTGTTTACCCTATGGCTGACCTTCCTAAGCCAGCTGGGTTTAGAAAGTGTACAGAGTGTGGGCATAAGATACCTCCATCTGATGCCCACACTCTGTGTGTGGTGTGCTTGGGGACGGCTCACCTGGATTCCTCCTGTTTGATGTGTGGGTTTTAATCAAATCGTTTTTATCAACAGGAGGAATAAGTTGATTTTAAGGGGCCTTTTGCCCTCAACTGCTGATTCTTCTCTGAGTCCCTCTTCTGCTTCTGGGGCTCAAACCCCCATCATGAGGAAGGGGATTAGGCCAGACATAAAGAGTGGGAGCCGCATAAGAAGCAATCTCCTGACTGGGCTTCCTCTGCTGAGCCATCTGCTAAGTCTTGGCCTGTAGTGGTTCAGGGTTCTCCTTGACTCTGATTGCCCCATTTCTCCACGGAGCCAGAGAGTTCCCACACCAAGTCTCCTCTCCCTGCTTCTCCTCGCACCATTCCAGGCCAGGGTCAGTGGTGTCCTCTGTCCAGTCCACTCAGAGCCTGTCAGAAGCTGAGGTGGACAGGATGATGATGAAGTTTCTCTGGGCTCAGATACAGCTTGGGGTTTTGCCTGCTCTATCCCCCTCTGGAGCCATAAGCACACAGCCTGGATTTTTCCCCATCTCTCATTCTCCGATCTGACCTTAGGCTTTGAAGTTCTTGGGCCCATGGTTTCCCAGTGTTGAGGTGTTGGTGTTGATGGTCACTTGTACCTCAACACCGACAGATACCTTGAGCATACTTCTCATCCTGGAAACATCAAAAATCTGGACAAGGCCCATGAAAAATAGGTACAAATCTGTATGCTAATTAACATAAAATTAGCATACATAATTGTGTAACCCTGCCCACTCCAATGGAATTATGGTATACAAACTTAAACTGAAGAACAGACAACCAGAATATGGCAGTAGAGGCCTCCTGCAGCCATTCCAATGCCCAGTTTCCTGGCTATTTCGCCCCATTTACCATAAACACTAGTGTGCATACTGTTTTACTTCTACATTGATTATTTGGATTTTATTTTTACATTTTATAGCACAATGCACAAACACTAATAGACATCTGCTAAACAAAGCAATACTGTCTTACAATGAAAATAAACATAGCATTAAAACTTCTCTGCCCTTGAAACTCACATTCATAGAAACAACATTGAAACCCACACGGTTAACACATCCAAAGAAAATGCATCTGGCCAGTGGTGGATAAAAATTAACTTTGGGCTGTTTTCAAATCATAGGCCCCTTGCACACAAAACACGAAACATACATGTGTTCTTTGATACACATTCCTGACTTTATTAAATTATATTCCTTGTATAATACAGCACACTTGTTAGACTTAGAGCGCATTTTACATTTATATTGTGAACATTTTCCAGTAGTCAATGAAACAAAATGAACCAATGACAACACTGCCCAATTCAGACCATTTCCATCATAGAAGTCTACTTCCACACATACATTTTTTTTTCTTAAAATGCAGAATATAATCATTCTGATTTTCTGTTCCTGAATTTGGGTTAATATTTTTTGCTTTTTCCACTGAGACACAGGGCATGACATTTTCTCACTTCTGCACTTCTGTTCTATCTGTAGCAATACCCTGACTTGTTACACCCACCCCATTTAAAAGTACAACACAGTACAGTATCAGCAATGCATCTACATACTGTGGGAGTAGAACCCACAGTCTTCTGGATCAAAAGCAAGTTTTTAACCTGTTATGCTATTAACAATCCAAGCAGACTCAGCATAAGCAACACTAAACTTCTCTTCCCCATAAGCTCTCAGTTCCATGTAAAATCCACTCACTGTATCTCTCAACTTTGCAGCACAAGAAATCCGGAAAAAGCCAAATTTTATTGGGGGGGGCAAAAACTCAAAAACCAGGGACACATTTTAAACATTGCTTGTATAATTTTAGAAAGTTGCTAGAATAAAATGTGCTACCACCATGCATTTCACTGTCAAGTCTTGGTCCCAGGACCCTGTGCACTACAGTCAGAGCAACATACCATTATGTCAAATCAGCAGTTTCCTGAAAGATTGGAACATTAGGAAGACTGAAACTTGGCTATCATTTATTGAATTCAGTTCTCACTTCTCACCATAGCTCTCAAACTCTTAGCACAAAAAACGTAGACAAAGCTAATAATGGGGGAATACAGAATTCAGTTCTCACTTCTCACCATAGCTACTCTTAACCTCTTAGCACAAAAACCTGGACAAAGCCAAATAATGGGGAATACAGCCCTAAAAATAGGGACACATTTGTAATACTGAACTTATACACTTAGAAAATTGCTAGAATAAAATGTTTTGTGTTCCCATTTATTTTCTGAAGAATATAAAGTCTGAAATTCAAATGCCTGTCATTATTTATTGAATTCAATCCTTCACCGATTTGCCACAAAAATCCAGAAAACCACAGATTTTATGAGGAACAGAACAAAAATATGAGGCATACATCTGGGAACTGTTCACAAGTGGTGGTGGGTAGGGAAGAGAGTACACAAGTGAATGTACAAGAAATGTTTTTCTGATGAATGTTTTGTCATATGTGTAGAGTTTTACAAAGAACAATCATTTATTAATTTAGGTTGCTCACTTGCAATATATGTTTCTGCAACTCTATTGTAAAAGTGACTTATTAAAGTCTGACTAGAAACTGCAAACACTGACAATATTATAATACCTTAATTTGCCATTTCATTGCATGGATATAAATTTGCTGTTCCTTCCTATGATTATTCTAGCAGTCATGTTACTCTAAAATAATAATAAAAAGAAGGAAATCTCTTTGCTTTTTATATTAATTGAGCTAGTACTTTGAAAACAAAATTTCTTTCACCATACAGAAATAAAGTCCAAATCAGAAAACTGACAATTGCCTACATATGAGATGGGATCTGCAAAATGTATAAATCACAATAGTTTGTGTCATGTACTTACAATTCTCTGTTTTCTATAACTTTATTATTCTTTATTAGATTGACTAAACACTGTTACATAACTGACTTTTTTCATCTCCATATCTCATATTTTCATCATCACCATCTTCTTCATTATAGAAGCACTATCACTTAAAGTTGTGAAAACTGCAAGAAAGTTATTTTTAACACATTTGCTAAATACTCTTCAAGAAAAAAATAGAGATTGTGAAGCCCTGAAGCTATGAAATGAGATATCCTTGAAAGAACATATAATGCATGTCTATTTATTTAATTTATCTATCTCTGTTCATCTGTATGCTCACACACACACACCCTGAAAACTACGTATATACTAACATCAGAACTGCGCAAGAGTGCAGAAAGGAGCTGTTTTCCTAGTAACCACTGCTATGCAGTCTTATTCAGTTCCAACACTACCATTTGTCAGTCCTAACACTTGATAAAAAAGCATCCACATTTGATAAAAAGGCATCTGCACTTAAGCAAAACATGTTTTGACTTACTGACAAGTCATGTGCCTTCACACACACATATATTTATATATATGTATTAGTCTATGCTGATTTAGCATAATGAACAAACATGGAAACACAAATGATAATTGCAGCCAGTCTGAAAGAAAAATTGATTGGAAAAGGAAAATAAACAGTTTCCTTTTACTTTTGTTTAACCAAAAAAAAAAATCACTAAATTCAGGCATTCTTTGTCTGCATAAGTGGTATTGTCATAGAAAGAGTTAGAGGCAGGGTTAGCATGTATTAGTAAGGAGAAGTAAGTGGCCTTTGTCTCTTCCCGCACCACCCTAACCTTGTGTGAAAACTTTAATGTTATACTTACCCCTAATCCCAACCCTAGATTTGCAGGGTCTGAAATACCCTTTTCCTAAGAGTATGACTAAACACACACACACACACACACACACACACACACACACACACACACACACACACACACACACACACACACACACACACACACACACACCTCTGCAAACAAAACGGCTGTCCATAAATACCATGGCAGCTTAAATCTCCATTCCAGAATACCTCTACAAAATGCATACCTCTGCAAACAAAACGGCTGTCCAGTCTTCGTTCTGGGCAGCTCGCAACTCTCAGGGAAACAGCAGCTCACCCCATACCTTACGTTGCAGCTTGTTCTATTCCTAATAGCAGCAAACAGAATGGCAGCAAATCTCAGGGAAACAGCAGTTCAACCATACCTTACATTACAGCTTGTTCTGTTCTTAATAGCAGCAAATAAAATGGCAGCTTAAATCTCCATTCCAGGCAGCCAGGCAGCTCACAAATCTCAGAAAAATAGCAGCTTGTTCTGTTCCTAACAGCTAAGGAACAGCCAGAAATTCATGTGCATTGAGCCCTTGAGCTCAAATCCGACAGGCTGGCATGCCGTCAGCTCAAAAACCCAGGAAAAAAATGTTTAAATAAAAAACTCCAGGAAAATTGGAAATTAAGGGGTGCCACTCAGGAATCTTGGCACCCCATTATTTGGACCCAAAAACATGGTAAAAACTGAGTAATTTGGTACAGTTGGGTCGTATGACCTTGAGTGGTTTGGCTCCAATGTTGTTGGATTGTACTGACTCTTGAAGCAGTTGCTTCAGTGTCGGCTCCGAGGGGATGGCATCAGCTGTGAGGCTTTCAGAGCTGTCTCTTCCCCTCGCAGCTTTGGCACTGGGAAGCTTGGCTCCAGCTCCCCCTTTGACAGCGAGGGTGATGGTCCAGGAGGCTACGATGCAGGTGGCTTTTCCTCTGGTGGTGCTGTCTTTCAAGACCCACTCAACTTCAGCCTTTGAGGTGGTGGAGAGGGTCCTCTCAGCTCCCTCGAGGACATAAACACTTCCCTCCTCAGAGCCTGCCCTTGCTCTTTCTGTTTCTGGGACAGAGTCATCCATCCTGCCTCCTCAGGGACATCCTGTTGCCAGATCTCGTCAGCATGTTCCTTTTCAGGAACCCCTAGAAGCTTCTGAGTCCTCTCCAGAGTATCCCCCAAGGAGTTGCCTTGGAAGCATATGTGCAAGAGGAGAAACTTAGATTCCCTCCCAGAATCTCTCACAGAAGATACAGACTTGGATGAGGAGGAGGGGGTCCCCTAAATCACCTCCTGATGATGTCTCATTTGGAATCATCATGGAGATCCTGCATCATAGACGTGGATGGTCTTTCCCATAAACCTACTCTGACAAGTCCGTATTCCTGAAGGCCTTTGGTACAGGGCCCTCTACATCTTGGTTGCCCCGCCCACAGATCCATTGGTAGAGCTCATCTCCTGCAGGACATGGAAGGAACTGGACATGGTTGAGCCCATTCCATGGTTAATGAACTCTGTGCATCTGCCCTGGGGTCCATGTCAGAGGAGGAGAAGAAGTTTTTCTCCTCCTGAGTGGCCACCCTGACAGCCATCTCAAACATGTCTGTGAGGTTACTTTCTCATGCTACTGATGAGGGTACCTCGAGGGCAGCCGGGATGGACGACATGCCTGGCTCTGACTTTGTGCTTTTTTGGAAACCTTCAAGGTGTCTTTCATGAATGCCCGCTTTGATGGGTCCACCTTGTTTGGATCTACTGTTCGTAATACTCCTAACCAGAACGAGAAAGACTACAAGACCTTGTCTGCTATCAGGGTTTGCTTGTCTATCCCACAACAGACTGGGTGGTTTATATGGCATGGTGTGGGTCATGTACCCCTTTTTATATTAGCAAAACCAACAGTGCACTAAACAAAAGAATATATCAGCATGTTTACAGCATTGAGGAAAAAAGACAACAATAGCGCACTAGCTAGACATGCGTTAATATGCTGCAACTTTGTCAAATTTAATTTCTGTGTGTTGGAACAGGTGGAGTGTGATGTTTTATTGGGTGACTGGAAAAACCACTAGTCACACCATTCTTGCCTATTCATTGTCCCCCTAATTGTAGCCATTCATATTGGCAGAATCCCCTTTCTCCATTTCTGTATTGGCGTAGTTTTTAGAATACTTTCTGCTAATTTATGAATATACTATTCTGTATGGTTATTGTTATTCTCCTTAAAGATCTGCATCCAAAATCCCAGTTTCTCTTTATTTCTTGAGTTTCCCCCCCATTTCGTCATCATCCCTTTCAACTTTGAATTTTAGCTTTCTGGTTGTGCTATGTATATGAGCATTAACTGTGTAACCCTGAAATACCCCTTCTAGCCAGGTAATCCCAAATCACCTTGTTATATTGGAAGGATCCGTTTATCCCACTTGACTGTTGCCTTCTTCCCTTCCCAGATAAAATCTTTTAGCTCTTTATTAATTGCTATCTACAATGTGTCCTCTGGTTGATAAAAATATGCCTGACTTGTGTATAAAACTAAAAGGACTAAAAACATTTTCACCATTTGTATCTTGTTATCCATATTCATAAAACACAGCTTCCAATTTCTCAATTTTTGTGTTATCTTTTATTTAGTCTCTTCCCACATATCCTTAGCTGTCACACTGGTGTCCTGTTTAGTCTATACATTTAAGTACTTCATTTTATCATGTTCCCATAAATATGGGTATTGCTGAACCAATTTGTGAATGGGTACATAGTTTATAGCCATTGCCTTTGTTTTATTTTCATTAATGTTATATCTTAAAAAGACTCAAAACTCTTAGAATGTTACAAAACACTGAAAATTCCATTTATGGTTTTATCAAGGACAAAATAATATCATATGCTGATAAAACCATTTTTTCTTGATTACCATACCAATTATATCCTTTAATTTCTGAGTCCCCTATTTTCTTTGCCAGTGGTTCTAAATATAACTCAAATAACAAAGAGGAAAGAGGACATCCCTGTCGGGTTCCTCTGCTTAAACAGAACATATCAGAGAGGACCCCCCCCACACACACTTTAATTTTCACCTCTGATCCCTCATATATCCACATAATCAAACTTATTATTTTATCAGGCAGTGCAAATGTTTCCATTACCCTACTCATAAATCCCACTTACTCTGTTGAATGCTCTCTCTGCATTAAGACCTACCAATAATAGTGGTATTTTCTTATATTCTGCTTGCCTGTGGATCATCATTGTTCTATCAGTGTTGTCATATGTTTGCCTTCCCTCCACAAAACCACATTGATCCATATCTATTAATATTGGCATCACCCTTGCCATTCTTTTAGCCATTATAGACATAAACACTTTATAATCAAGGTTTAAAATTGAAATGGGCCTATATGAAATTGTATCTGATGGGGTTTGCCATCTTTAGGTATTACAGCCACCACAGCTTTCTTTCAGTATGTTGGTGCTTCTTTTCAACCAACTTATAAAACTGTAGAACCACACAAGCACAGCAAGATACAGCAACTGAAGAGTACAAACTTTAATGACAGTAGTTTAGCGCTTTCTTCCCACTTTAAGGGACTTCCTCAGAATAACAAATACATCCCCACCTAGCCTTTATATAACAATTCATTTAAACAATTAATCAATTAATTAATTAACCAACAAAGAAACCAACATTTAAAGGAATATTTGTATGATTACATTTAAAACAAATATAATTCATTCCATAAAATTCACATGTAAAATATTTTTATCCTAAAAAATTCTTTAGTTTTAAAACACATGTAATGGCAGTGGTCTCATTGATACCTGGGTACTCAGTTGCGTTTAAACGCAATTGGCATTTTAGCTCACATATATCTAAATTAATGTCCAAATTGCTTTCCTGAGAATCTTTAACCACTTGCTGAATGGCCAAAAATTTAAATTTATGATCCTTATGTTCTTTTATATGTCTGCTTAAGGCATTGGTCAACCTACCATGTCTGATAGCTAACAAATGTTTAGCTATTCTGTTTTTAAAGTGCCTGCTGGTTTTTCCTACATAGAATATGGGGCATTGCTGACACTTTGCCACATATACTACATTTAAGCTACAACAATTGAAATGCCCATTAATAAATATGGAAGTATTGTTTAACCTATATCGGTCACCTGTTTCCAATATAAATGGACAAAATGTGCACTTAAAATTCCCTTTACTTCTATGTTTGTATCTATTATTGGCATAACCAGCCATCTCCAAAATATTCTTGAAAGATCGATCCTTTTTGTAAACCATCTTAGGCATTATACCCACCCTTTGTCCTATATTATAATCATATTTCAAAATCTCCCAGTTGTTTTGCATTATTTCCACCACATTAGAGGTGTCCAGGTTGAATGTTGTAATAAATCTCACAGAGTAGTTGTTTTCCATACGACCTTCCCCACTCTGCAAACTAACACTCAACCCTTCACCGCCTGCTAATATTGGTTTGTAATGACCAGTCTTATGTTTAACTTCTTTACTTATTTTATTTAACATTTCTTGTGGATACCCTGTCTTACAAAACAGCTGTTTAATAAATGACAGTTCATTAATCAATTCACTTTCTATGGTGACTATGCTGGCAGCCCGTACCATCTGCCCTTTTACAATTGATTTTTTTCTGGTGGGCTGGGTGCCAGCTGTTGTATTCCAAACAGGAATTGGAAAAAGTGGGCTTCCTATAAATTGCCAACTTCAATTTTTTATCTTCTTTATTAAATATCAGATCCACATCTAAATATGAAGTATGTGATTCACTATAATTGTGTAAATTTCAAAAAATTCACTGTATTCACATATTCAAGAAATTGTTTAAGCTCAAATTCAGTACCCTTCCAAACAACAAACAAGTCGTCCAAAAATCTAGTATAGTACTGAATTTTCCTAGAAAAAGCCCCTTCCATTATATATTGCTGTTCCCAGAAGGACATGACATAGTTGGCAAAAATGGGGGCACATGCCGCCCCCATTGCAACTCCTGTTACTTGTCTGTAATATTGTCCTTCAAAATATATATAATTGTTTTTTTTAAACAACCTCTATCAGGGTGACATACTTATTATATCATCCTGGTCATACATCCCTGTCTTAATTAACTGGGTCTCTAGCAATTCACACCCTTCTTGGTGAAGAATCACAGAAAATAGATTACAAACATCAATAGTCACCATAATAATATTTTCATTTATTGTTAACTTATCCAACATTTCTAAGAATTGCCATGAATCCCTTGTTATATAAGGAAAAAACGTCATCCCCTTTTGTAAGTGAAAATACAAAAACTTGCTAATAAAATAAGTTTTTGATCATTTTCCATCCACAATTGGTCTAAACTTAGGATTATTAAGTCCTTTATGGATTTTAGGTATCCCAAATATGTTAGATACCATCGGATGTTGATTAACCATATAGCTATATTCATCTTCACTGATCTGTCCTTGATGCAACATGTCTTCCAGGCCTAAATCTATTTTTTTATATGATATGTGTATTTAATTCAAGGAGACCTCCTCATATGTCCCATCAGTTAAAATAACATTCATACCATTTAGGTAGTTGCTCTTATCCATGATAACCACTCTGTTCCCCTTCTCAGGTTTCATTGTACAGATATTCATATCCCTAGCTAAATCCATTAATAAGACCTCCTCTTCCTGAATAAGATTATTAACATATTTTTTATAATTATTTTGTTTATATACATGCCTAATCTCCTTTTCACATACATTTTCATATATTCTTATCAGATTATTCATGGGGGGATTAACTACACTAGTTTTTTTTAAGCCTGTTTCATTGTGTATCAAAAATAGGCCCACTGTCATTAAACCAAATCTTTAAATTAAGCTTTTGAGTAAAACACTTTAGATCTATTAGTGTATCAGCTATCCTCCCCCTCCTACTAGGAACAAAAGTAAATCCCTTTGCCAGGAGATTAGCATGCTCTACACATATACATTTCCAGGAGTAATTATTGATCTTAAAATCTTGAGCTTCATTCATTATTACAAAAGGTTCAAACTTGGTCACCATTTCATTGAAATTATCAGTGGAACCAGTAACTTCATCTGTATTTAAACAAGAATTGCTCAGTACTTCTTGAATAATTAAATTGCCATTAGTGTGCACATTAAAATCACTCAATGGACCCAAACTAACAATACTTTTGAAATTACTTAAAAATTCAACATTATTAAAAGAATTACAGTCTTTAACAATTTGTACTTGTCCATCAGCACAATTAACTGCCATGCCATCATTATCAGCACTTATGGTATATATTGGTGCCAAAACCACATGTATATTAGGACAAGAATTACTGTTAACATCTTAATTAAACACATTATCATTGCCTTGCATATTAAAATCCCTGATTGGGTCCCTATTAGTAACCATACATTCACAAAAAGATTCAATGTTAATACTAAAACTAAGATCACTGACAACTTGTGCTCGTCGATCATTAAGGTCTGTTAATAATGAATTTCTAATATACTATAAGTGCTGATAATGATGGCATGGTGGTTAATTGTGCTGATGGACAAGTACAAATTGTTAATGACTGTAATTCTGTTAATAATGTTGAATTTTTAAGTAATTTCGAAGGTATTGTCAGTTTGGTTTCATTAAGTCATTTTAATGTGCACACTAATGGCAATTTAATTATTCAAGAAGTATTGAGCAATTCTTGTTTAAATACAGATGAAGTTATTAGTTCCAATGAGAATTTCAATGAAATGGTGACCAAGTTTGAACCTTTTGTAATAATGAATGAAGCTCAAGATTTTAAGGTCTATAATTACTCAGGATAATATATAGGTGTAGAGCTTGCTAATCTCCTAGCAAAGGGATTTACTTTTGTTCCTAGTAGGAGGGGGAGGATAGCTGATAAACTAATACAGCTAAAGTGTTTTACTCGAAAGCTTAATTCAAAGGTTTGGTTTAATGACAGTGGGCTTACTTTTGATACACAAGGAAACAGGCTTAAAAAAACTAGTGTATTTAATCACCCCATGAATAATCTGATAAGAATATATGAAAAAGTATGTGAAAAGGAGATTAGGCATGTATATAAACAAAATAATTAGAAGAAATATGTTAACAATCTTACTCAGGAAGAGGAGGTTTTATTAATGGATTTAGCTAGGGATATGAATATCCTTACAATGAAACCTGACAAGGGGAACAGAGTGTTCATCATGGATAAGAGCGAATACCTAAATGGTATGAATGTTATTTTAACTGATGGGATATATGAAGAGGTCTCCTTGAATGAAATACACCTATTATATAAAAAAATAGATTTAAGCCTGGAAGACATGTTGTATCAAGGACAGATCAGTGAAGATGAATATAGCTATAAGGATAACCAACATCCAATGGTATCTAACATATCTGGGATACCTAAAATCCAAAAAGGACTTAATAATCCTAAGTTTAGACCAATTGTGGATGGAAAACGATCAAAAACTTATTTTATTAGTAAGTTTTTGTATTTTCACTTACAAAAGGGGATGACATTTTTTCCTTATATAACAAGGGATTCATGGCAATTCTTAGAAAGGTTGGATAAGTTAACAATAATGAAAATATTATTACGATGACCATTAATGTTTGTAATCTATTTTCTGTGATTCTTCACCAAGAAGGGTGTGAATTGCTAGAGACCCAACAGGGATTTATGACCAGGATGATATAAATAAGTATCTCACCCTGATGGAGGCTGTTTTAAAAAACAATTATATATATTTTGAAGGACAATATTATAGACAAGTAACAGGAGTTGCAATGGGGGTAGCATGTGCCCCCATTTTTGCAAACTGTGTCATGTCCTTCTGGGAACTGCAATATATAATGGAAGGGGCTTTTTCTAGCAAAATTCAGTACTATACTAGATTTTTGGATGACTTGTTTGTTGTTTGGAAGGGTACTGAATTTGAGCTTAAACAATTTCTTGAATATGTGAACAATACATTGAATTTTTTTAAAATTTACACAATTATAATGAATCACATATTTCATATTTAGATGTGGATCTGACATTTAATAAAGAAGATAAAAAATTAAAGTTGGCAATTTATAGGAAGCCCACTTTTTCCAATTCATATTTGGAATACAACAGCTGGCACCCAGCCCATCAGAAAAAAATAATTGTAAAAGGGCAGATGGTACAGGCTGACAGGATGGTCACCATAGAAAGTGAATTTATTAATTAATTAATTTTTAATATTTTATTTTATTAAATAATTTATTAAACAGCTGTTTTGTAAGAGTGGGTATCCACAAGAAATGTTAAATAAAATAAGTAAAGAAGTTAAACATAAACATAAGATTGGTCATTATAAACCAATATTAGCAGGCGGTGAAGGGTTGAGTGTTAGTTTGCAGAGTAGGGAAGGTCATATGGAAAACAACTGCTCTGTGAGCTTTATTACAACATTCAACCTGGACACCTCTAATTTGGTGGAAATAATACAAAACTGGGAGATTTTGAAATATGATTATAATATAGGGCAAAGGGTGGGTGTAATGCCTAAGATGGTTTTCAAAAAGGATCGATCTTTCAAGAATATTTTGGAGATGGCTGGTTATGCTAATAATAGGTACAAACATAGAAGTAAAGGGGAATTTTAAGTGCAGAATGTGCACATTTTGTCCATTTATATTGGAAACAGGTGACCAATATAGGTTAAACAATGCTTCCATATTTATTAATGGGCATTTCAATTGTTGTAGCTTAAATGTAGTATATGTGGCAAAGTGTCAGCAATACCCCATATTCTATGTAGGAAACCAGCAGGCACTTTAAAAACAGAATAGCTGAACATTTGTTAGATATCAGACATGGTAGGTTGACCAATGCCTTAAGCAGACATATAAAAGAATATAAGGATCATAAATTTAAATTTTTGGCCATTCAGCAAGTGGTTAAAGATTCTCAGGGAAGGAATTTGGACATTCATTTAGATATATGTGAGCTAAAATGGCAATTGTGTTTAAACACAACTGAGTACTCGGGTATTAATGAGACCAATGCCATTACATGTGTTTTAAAACTAAAGAATTTTTTAGGATAAAAATGTTTTACATATGAATTTTTATTGAATGAATTATATTTGTTTTAAATGTAATCATACATATATTCCTTTAAATGTTGGTTTCTTGGTTGGTTGTTAATTAATTGATTGTTTAAATGAATTGTTATATAACGGCTGGGTGGGGATGTATTTGTTGTTCTGAGGAAGTCCCTTGAAGTGGAAAGAAAGCACTAAACTACTCTCATTAAACTTTGTACTCTTCAGTTGCTGTGTCGTGCTGTGCTTGTGAGGATGTTGGTGCTTCTCTTCCTTTTAAAATGCTGTTAAACAAAACCATTCAGATCTTTATCACTTTCTTCCCTCCTAGCTTTCAAACTTCCACATTAATACCATTTATTCCTGGAGACTTTCCTGTAGATTGGTTATACATCACCATTTTTATCTTATCTCCGCCTATCCTAACTGTTGGTAATTGAGCCTCATCTACCTCTAAGCTTGGTATATGTAATTCTTCCATAAACATTTCCATTTGTACTTTTTATTGATTTCCACGTTTTTTCTGCTTTATACAGATTTTCATAAAATTTTCAAAATATTTCTAATACTTCTAGATGATCTTTGGTTATTTTCCTTGTTATAGGCTCCCTAAGCTTGGCAACAACCCTTTCTGCTTTCTGTTGCCCGAGGTGTTGTGCTAAAAGCTTTTGTGCTCTGGAGTTATCAAGAATAGTTGCTTAACAGCAATCTTTCTAAACTCATGCATATTATTGAGGTAGTCCCTTATTTTCTATTTAGCACTCTGCAGTTGTGCCTCTTCCTGTTTTCTGAGATTCCCCCTATTCTGCAATACTTTAACCTTCATCAGTTCCTCTAAATAATTCTTGTTACTGCTTGACCTTATCTCTTTTTCTTTTATTTCTGCACTATTTTTAAACTCTACTTTCATTTTAAAGCACTCCCTAACTATATTTTCTGAACAAATTTCTGTCTTTCCTAATAATTCCTGAATAATTTCCACTACCCATTCCTTAAATTCTTCCTGTTTAACAGACAGGTGGGGAAGCACCATGTCTCATTTTTATTTCATTACCTTGCATTTTTATTTGAAATATCATTGGCACATGATCTGAAATATTTATTGGATGCATATCAAAACTTTCAATTAAATGCACGTTTTTGTGGAATGTAATGTCTGTCTAGCCTAGCCAAGTTATTGTACCTTGAGGAATTATATGTAAACTCTTTCCGAGCTCCTACTACTGAATTCACATCTTCCATACCAAATATTTTCATAAATTTCTTCAAAAATTCACCCTCTTCTGTTATATTTTCTCTTCTATGCGCCCCAGATACATCCTCACTGTTGCAAATCAAATTCCAGCCCTCACCTATAAGTAATATTCCCTGCTGAAAGCTGATTATTTCTCCCAGAATTTTTTTTAACTTCTATTGTAGCAGTTTTAGGTGAAATATAAATACATGCCAGAGTGATCCTCATCCTTTGGCAGTAACCCCTTAATACTACAAATCTACCTTTATTATTTTTTTTCCTCCTCTTTCTCTATTGGAGGTCCTCTAACAATTAATATAAGTACTCCATTTTTCCTTTTGTCCCAGATGTTCTACTGAATAACATCCTGAAATCCTTTCTTTATCAAATTCACATGCTCAGTTCTTTCCAAATGTCTCCTTTAGCATAGCAATCTACATATTTTAATATAGTTCACTACTCTTTCTTTTTATATATACCTGTGAGACCATTCACATTTAAAGATAATATGGAAAATGTCATAAGAAATTATTACTTCAACCTGTTGCGTATAACAGCTTTATTCTAAATGTCTAGTTTCAGCTTTTGTGTTAAATGCATACACTAATGTTTGGCAGGTTGATCTTTTATACGGTTATTTCTTGTCATATTCATTTTGAACCTATATTACATCTTACAAGACTTTTTGTTTTAACGAAAATCTTCAAACAAAAAAACAAACACAAATTCGGAACACCATCATAGCCTATTAGCTTAATACAAATGCTCAAAACTATGTACATCTTCAAATAATGAAGTTCAACCCTCTTAATAGAAACAGTTGCCCCACATTGATAGCTACACTCACAGGCATGAACTGACCTGTACTGAAGGTTATCCATGCTAAGACATGTGGTACAGCTTGTGTTTTTACTTACACTGTGCTGTCTGTTTTTGTCTTATGTTTATTCCTCCACCAAATGTAGAAACCAACTTGAATGCTTTCAGAAAACATTATCTTTTAACCATTGAAAAAGAGTATGTTATTTTTATAGAATCATAGAATCATAAGAGGTTACTAGGCTAATGACCCTGGGGGCTTACAAGCCTAGCCAAGAGTTTATCCCCAAAAACGAGACCTCAGTCAGCATCTGTCGGCCCTGTCAATGAGGAACACAGGTGGAACCCCTGGGACAAATTTGTAGTTTAACATCCACTCATGAAAGTTGCACTTAAAGAGGGTCAGCGAGGTACTCTGTTTGACATGTATGGGAAGTGTATTCCAGAGATGAGGCAACCTCTGGGAAACAAACCTGTCTCTCCAGCAGGTTTTGTTGATGTCACATATTAGATTTAAGCCTTTCGAGCAGGTTATTCCCCTTATCTGATTGTCTGCATAGAAACATGAGAACCAGATACACAGTTGCCTTCAAATACAAACTTCTCATGTTGCACTGTGAACATTTACTTATTAGAGGAATTTTTTTTCATTACATTCATGTTCTTTTATTCACTTGTTACTCCTTAAAACTTATTAGCTCAAGCCAAGGACTTTAATCCAGTCATTCTCCTATACAAACGTAAGACAAAGGATATCAGTTTTATTTATAACATGCTCTTTTGTACAGACTTTCTTCTTTTTTTACATTGCAGTGTCTACTTTTCTTAAAACTGAACAAAAAGAAATAAAGAAGGAAAAAGGGCACCTGTTTACTTTAGTATTTCTATTACAAACAAAAACAACTGTAAAAGTTTTACTTTATGACATACATCATATGTCATTTTATAAAAAATACTGTTAAGAACAAAGACCATTTTACTTACATTTACCTATTTCTTTCTTATTTTCCTGTCCTTAATGTTCTTCAAACATTAATGACATGAAGTAGGGCATATGCTTTGGAGTCCCCTACAAGTTTAGCATAATCAAAAAAGCCCAATATTTTTATGTTTTCGTACTCTGCTATATTTCTCAACTGTGATTTGATGCTTTGTAATCCCACATTTATTCATTAATTTCTGAGTTGCTGATTTTCTTCCTGTTGATCTCAATCTCCCAAATCCAATCTCTGGTTCTTTGTCACCATACTCTTGGTTCTTCTAGTCAACTCCTGTGTTTTGTCAAGCATTTTCCTTTGGAACATTGGAAAAGGTTTCACTGGTATAGTCTCTATGAGCTTTATTGTCAGAAGAATAAGAAGCAGAATCCCTATCTGTTTGATATCTCACTTTTTGCTGGGCAAACATTTTTATTTCCTGCTTGGCATGTTCTGCATCAAAAATTACTTTGACCTGCCAGGAAAAAATATTCTGAAAATAGCTGGATACAGCAGCTAGAATCTCACACCAGCTACTCAACATTTCCTGATTGCTGGAATAAATGTAGTCATCTTCTGCCTGGTATACAGTGAGTAATCATTTTTCACAAACACTCTGCATTCTCCAACTTTTGTTAGTTTTTTCTTCTGCCACAGTCTTGTCAGAATTATCTCTCTGCTGGTAGGATTACATCTTTGCTATTAGAGGTCTTGCTGATTTCTCATGGCCAGGTTTGGAGCATGCACACAATGTGCCCTTTCAATTAACTCATTATCTCCAATGGAGCTCAGAAAGTTTGCACCCTAACTTCCAATGGGCAAAGCCTAAGCCTTTCGAGAGAATCAAATTATGTCCTCACATTTCAAACAAATGTTCATATCTCTGGAACCACAGGGATTATGAAAGAAGTATAAATGGACATCTCTTCAGCACAAGTTATTTTTATAGTGGTAGTATTCTTTATATTCTAGGTCTCAAACTGACAATAAACAGTAATTATTACATTGTTAATCTTTTGTAAACAACTTACAATACCTCAGCAACCACTCAAGTTACACATATACTGTCAGTAGCATTTCATTCATCTAGCTGAGAGGTTTCATATGTGGCTAATGAGTACTGTCTGTGTTACTTGGTTGTTGAAATAGTTAGACAAATGTGAACAGTATACATGTATAAATGAATACCATAAAAACAATAGTTAATATCTATCTACCTGCACTAGACAGAGGTCAAATATTAATGCAGTCAAATTTGCTATTGTGTAAGCTTTAAGATGAAATCTTTTAAAACCTTGTACATAGCAAGGTTTTGGAATTATTGATGCAAATATGAACAAGCAATAGTTGATGCCTAGAGGCATCAGTAGGAGTTAACTGCAAATGCACCTAAAGGAGTCACTCAGATGTAATGAGTTAATTCCTGCTGTGGAATACCATTCCAGTTTATTTGTACTTTCATAAAATTAATGCAGACTGTTCCCTCCAGTTTTTCTGATACAGCAGAAAATCTCAGATTTTTCCTCCATGCTGTGTCCTCTAATTCTACCATTTTTTGAAACATCTATTCTTAAGTAGTCTCATACTCAGTCAGGCTTTTATTCATTTCAACCTTTGCAGTTTTATCAGCTTGTTTAAATATCTGTTTAAAATTATTCATTTTTCCAGCATTTTATTTGACTTGATATACTCCTTCAGTATTTTGTTTATTTTAATCAGCTCTTAGCACATGTGACTTATTTTTCCTCTAGATTACTGGAAATCATGTCTTGCACCAGAGCTTGAGCTTGAACTGTGTTTTGCTGTACAGTTGCTGGAATCTTCCCAGCCAGTGTTTTCACCTCACCTTTTATGATTGATTTTCTTTCAGAATCTTTACATTTCTAAACACATGCAAGTGCTTTCACTAAGTAATGGATTCAAAATTCATCTATTTTCTCTAAATTTCTTCTTTGCTGGCATTCAGGCAGTGCACTTACTGGCCAGTAACTGAAATTTACCCCAAAAGACAAATTCACTGGCTCTCTTCCCCGAGTTTCTGTTTTCACGCTGGGAGAGCTGAAATTAAGCTGTTACTCAGACTGCAGCCATCTTGGAAGTACTATATCTAGATCTATGTGTATGTTTTTCCACTGAAACCAAGGCCTCAGCAAGGAAATTTCTCAGGATACTAGGATTCATGGCTTCCATGATTTGCACGATTCTTCTATTGAGACTCTCCCATGACAAAAACACTTGTAGACTCCAGTACCTGACCACAATACAAAAACTGTTTTCATAAGATACAACCTAATTCATCTTGTTGTACATCATACATAAAATAAAAACAATTATGCATATTAATAAAATATCTTATAGTTTACCATGATCCTACATGATAAAATTTTAAAACTACATTCTTTTCATATAAAACCTCACAGTGTAACATGAAAAATGCACCACAAATCAGTTTTAAATCTGCATTCTTTTCATAAGTCATAAAATACTAAAGGATATTCTGTCACTGATGCTTGGGTGGTTAGTAGCATCCAACATCATCTGCCAATATAATTCCCTTTTCTGAATAAATCTGGACCAATCACCACCTCTATTTGTGACACCTTTTCCAAAATAAAAAAATGAATGTTTGTATAAGGCATTATGGCATTATTTAAATCCCCCTTAGTTGATAGTGTACACACATTGGTCCATTCTTGTCCTTCTCTGTTTTGCCAGTGTAAAATGGTGGACAAGCACTGCATTGTGCTAAGTAAACCACCTCTCTGGTGTTACAATTAAATTTACCATGGGGGTGTACAGATTTAGGATAATTACCTATGGTAAAATTTTCCCCTTCAAAAATATATCTTTATTGGGCAAATGCCCCACATTTGGACATGCCATTTTCTGCTAAATTGTCCTTCCTTTTACCACCAACCTTCTCAAAAATTCTGTTCAATTTGGTCTGTGTTCTAAAAAAAATTTGGGACCAGAACACAGGACAGTATCAGCTCCCTGTGGTCTGACAAAATTAGACCAGTTCCTATCTAAAATCTTTTAACTTCTTTAGTAGCATTACTAAGCCACAAATCAAAGCCCTGGCAAATTGTGTATTATCCTTTTCTTCAGTGTTCAACCTATTAACGTCCTGGACAATGTCTGTATCGCTGTTTCCGTACACCCTAGACCTACTCTCAACACTGACCCCTAACAAAGGGGTCTGTTCCTAATCACCTCATCCTTCATCTTGTCAATAAGCTCACCTGGGTAACATCTGTCCTGAAACATTTTGCATAAAATTTCTACCTCATTACAAAAATCACCTAATCAGTAATAAGCCTTGATAATCTAATGAACTGTCTCTTTACTACATTTTTCTTTGGCCAATGAGGGTGATGACTGTTGCAGTGCAACAGACTGTTAGAATAGGTTTCCTTCCTGTAAACAGTAGAGGTAAAAGTGTTGGGTCACTAAATACTTGCCAATTGCTACATAAAAAAAAATAATTGCATCTGCCCTATATTGCCTTTTAAATTCCAGGAAATTGGTGGTGGTGGTAATATAATCAAAAAATTTATCAATCAACATTTTATTGCCATTCCACAAAATAAAAATGCCATCTAAAAATCTCAAATAGATTTTTATACAATTGAATTCGATTGGGTGGTGAAGTGGTTAATGTTGTCAGCTCACAGTAACAGGTTCTCTGGTTTAATTCTTGGCTGTGGTTCCTTCTGTGCAGAGTCTGCATGTTCTTCCTGCGTTTGCATGGGTTTCCTCCCTCATTCTAAAGACATGCTTCTGGAGCATTTCTCCCTGGGGCTCTGCTGAAAATCGGCTCTGTCCCAGTCAAATGTTCCTGGTAAACAAATGTTAAATAGCTAGATAAAAATACATAATTTATCTCCCACCACCACAATACAGTATTGGAAAAAACTGGAGCTGCTGAAGCCCACATGGTGACCCCTGAAATCTGTTTAAAAAATTCACTTTCAAAAAAGGCAAAGATATTTCCCAAAACTGTTTTTATAGCTTCCTCCAACAAATTAGTGGTATCTTGTTTCAAACTAGAACCTCTTACTGAGGCATCATTGAACCCCTGCAAACCCTCCTAGTCATTGATATCAATGACCAAAAAATAAAACCATTATTCAACATGGTCCAACTCATTTAGAAAATTCCTGGTATCTTTTAAATCATGCGGTTTGTCCATAAAAATGATTTCAAAGATAAATCAACAAATTTAGCCAGTGGCTCAGTCTTAGAACCTGCTGGCACCTCTATGGGAAAAGTGGGTGGTCCACCACACTTTTATGGACTTTTGGTATACCAAAAATATTTGGAAAAACTGGTTTCTCAGCCTTAAGTCCAATGTAGAATAGTCAAGGCCAAAACTACTTGTAATATCCTCCAACCAAAAATCAATATGGTGATAAACTAAGTTTTTGTATTTAGGACTAGTGAGTTAATTTGTCAATATTTGTTGCTGTTTTACTTTTGGGCCAGCAGATAGCACTGTATTAAAGTTTATTTAAACAATTAATGGCGAGGGAGTCTTTATCTGATGAAAATTAGGAACATTGTGGTGAAGAAAAGCGCTTATGTAATAAAACTGTGTGCGGTTGGTCATTGGAGTCTACAAATATTTTTTGTCGTATACAGTTTTTTGTAGATGGATTTTTGTTTTTGAGACTCTTGCATGACAATAGTTCAATGGTACCTAAAATCAGTATAGCACAAACAGCAACATCCCCTGACATTCCAGATTCCTGTTTTGGGATTTTTGAAAAAGGAGCTTCTTTGGTGGAGAGACCAGTTTTAGAATCTAGGTCTCTAGTTTTCTCTTCCAGCTTCAGCACAGTCTGTAATTACAAATGCGTCAGTCTTTGCTTGGTGATCAGTGTCTATGGGAGTAAAAGTGCAGGGTCTTTGGGGAAAAAAAGACAGACCAAAACACACAAATGCAGAAGAGATGTTTGCAGTAATAAATACTCTCTAACTCTCTCAATCATCTATGATTCCTAGGGCCATTACAAGTGTTTACAGACAACGCCATGGGAATGTGGTACATAAACAAATGGGGGAACCAGCTCTTTTCCTCTGGGCAGACTAGTCATGGGAGGATGGGATATAGCTTTTCAATACACTTTCACTCGACAGACATCTTACATCAAATCAGAGCATATGTTTTGTGGCAGACAAGCTAAGAAGTACCAGGACAGACACTCATGAATGGAAGCTGTATCATACAGTCTTACAAGAATTGATCCAGCTGTAGGGACTATGTCCGATAGATCTATTTTTCTCCATTCATGACAAATAGTTTGCAAAATTTTGCTCCATGACTCCATGCAAGAGGGCCTGGAAAACATTTATATTTTCTTTTCCTTGGATAGGAGTGTTTTGTATGATTTTCCATCCTTTTCATTGATATCCAAGATCATTCTGAAGACTCAGAAGGACTATCCAAAGATCATTGTAGTGACTCCCTTCTGGTCCAGACAACAGTGGTTCTCTCTTCTTTTGGAAATGGCCAGGGGCAATTAACACATTGCTTCTCCACAGACTGGGCCTATTCACAAGACAGGGTGTGTTTGATACATCCCAACTCAAAACAACTTCAATCGACTGCCTGGATTATAGAATCTTAACACCTATTTTCTGAAAATGTGTAGCAGGTATTGAGGGAGACAAAAAAACAAAACAAAAAAACTTGCTACTGGGAAATCATATATTAGTAAAAGAAAAGATTCTCTAGTTGATGTTAAGACAAGAACCAGAACCCTTTGCTGATAGTATGTTCTAGTTCTGCAATATTTATGTCAGCTATTATCCACTGATCTTTCTTACTCCTCTACCAAGGTTAATTTGTCAACCACCGTATCATGTCTACCAATGGATCCTCCCCTATTAGTGCATTCCCATGACAAAATGTTTTGAAATGGGTGTTACATACAATGCCTCCTAGAAAGCAGATGGCTCCCCCTTGTAAATTTAATATTGTTTTAGAAAAATTAACTATTGATGTGTTTGAACCAGCTCATCAGGTGGCTTTGAAGTTCTTAACATAGAAAACAGTTTTGCAGATTGCTCTGACTTCTGCAATTAGAGTATCTGAATTGCAAGTTCTTATGCTGGGTCAACCTTATCTCATTTTCCACAAAAGTAGCTTTTCCATAAGAACTAATCATTCCTTTATTACTTAAGTGGTATCCAAGTTTACTTGGAACCAAGCTATCCATCTTCTCATATTATTTCCAGAGTCTAAAAATTTCAGGGAGAAGGGAGCCTCCATTCTCTGGATGTCCACAGTCAACTCAGATATTGTCTTGACAGTACTAAAACTCTGATCAGTTGTTCATTTCTTATGAAAGGAAGACATAGTCTGCTTTGACACAGGTTGTCCTATCTCCAAATGGTTGTCACATGCTAAAATCTTTAGTTATACCTACTACAATAAGGCTATTTCAGGCAGGGTCAATGTTCAGTCTAGCAGGCCTAGGCTTTATCTGTGCTTTTGGAAAGGATTGGATTCTGGAAGTATTCTAGAAGCAACGTGGTCCTGTGTTTATAGAGATAAGGTTGATTCGCCATAAGGTGCTTGCAAATCAGATACCATTCTCCATGAGCTCCTGGACCTTCCTCCTTCCTCTTTCCAGTCAGTATAAGCTATGGTAGTCAACCCATATATAGGTAAAGCTACTTCATCAGTGATCAAATAACAAACATGGCACAGTTGTGTAAGTAAACTTATCGTAAAACTAGATGTTGAAATGATCACTGTTGCAAGGCAGCCCCTCCCTCCATGTCCCTTATTTTTGTATGTTTTTGTTGCAAGGGTGAGGATTTTTATTTTTTGTTTTCTAGTATTGACATTTTCAGGGCTCTAGCCTCTCTCTTTCAGTTGACATGAAATCTCTGAAGGGCTTAGCACCCAAATCACTATTTTTCTTCAACTCTTGTCAAGCTGTTTAATAGTTTGGGCATATGGAAAGTGTTCTTATGCCTTGGAAGCTGGCTGGCTGTTACATCCTTGGCAGGATATTACCCATATAGTTAAGGCTACTGCAGCAGTGATCATTCGAACATCTACTGTTAAGATAAGTTTACTTACACAACCTTACTTTCTGGTATTTTTTAGGAATCAGTCTGTATATTTGATTGATTTACCTGTGTGGTTAGGTTTAAGGTGAGGATGCTTGCTTATTAGGAAGTAAAAAACAAATACTTTTGTGACTGTTTAGCACCAGTGTGAGTTTTTTACTTTTACAGTTATTTTACAATGAACCCAAACAGAGGAGAAGCTAGGCCATTTGGATGAGATCCTCATTTGGCAGAAGCCGCCAACCACCTTAAGAGCAAAAAAAAATTTTTTTTGTTTAAACAGGGGTTGGGGGTGGGAAACACATTAACAACAAGAACAACTTTTCACAAAAACATAACAGAGCTGAGGAGGAGCACCTGATCTGTGATATATAGAAATAAGTAGCCTGTTTTTTTTTTTTTTTTTTTTTTTTTTGCTTATTTGTAGCATTATTACTTATTCTAGATATTTATAGCAATTTTGTTGTATACTGCATACTTGTACTGTATTTCATAGCTATTGGTTCACTGCTGGTTTTCTGCTGTGATAAACATTTCTGTAGTGTTTTCTGCCTAAAATAGCTTCCCACCCTCACTCCCTATTGACATCTTGTCTCTATACCTGCTGGCCTTGCAGTTGCCCGCCCCTACTCTAAATTTGATATTGGACACTCATCCCAGTCTAGTGTCATTAGCTCATTCTACCTAATACAGAGAGAACATCTGAGAAGGGCAACCCACTTAGTTTCTTTCCTTCTGTTCCTCCTTTCTCCCTTTCTTAAAAAAAAACAAACAAAAAAATTGCCTGAATCTCCTTGTGTTCTGACTGTGCTTCTCAAACATTTTGAGAATATAGAGTATATTTCAGTGCATTTATTAAAATTGTATTTGCCTTAATATTGCTACAGCTCAGGTGTTCTAGGTTGCACTGCATCTGAATTGTTTTAGTGTGCTTTAGCTGCTTTTCTGTATATATAGACTTTTCTGTATATGTAGATTAGCTACTTATTCTACTGTATTACTGCCTCTAAAATCATTTTATAGTTATACACTTGCCTTGGTTCATTTAAAAAGTTTTAAATTGCTAATTTTGTAGAGTTTTAATTGCATTTACTGTTTAGGGCTACACACTTAAGTGTGTTAGCCTTTTCTGTGTTTGTTTATTGTATTATTGCATTGTTTTGCCTGTTTTAACAACCCCCCCCCCAAAAAAAATACTATCTTGTTTGCTCATTTCCCACCTTTCCTAGCTAGTATAGTCCAGATCCCAGGCTTTGCTGGTTTCAGGACTTTATTTTCTGAGTTTAGAGCTATCCAGACCTTGCAGTGGTAGAGGGAAGTCCTATACCAGTGGGAGTGGTGAGCATTGTACTGCCTATCTAACACTAGAGGAGTGGTTTCCAGCTCTGAAATTGGGCTGATTTCTATCCCTTTCAACTTTCTGGCTTAAAAACACGTGTGTTTGCACATTTTTCACATCGTGCAGCACCGTGGGGCTACAGTTAAAGTATTCCAGGTGCCAGAAAGTCTGCTCTTCAAATTTTCCCTTAGAACTAGCTGGCTTCTCTGTAGTAGCATTAAAATCTGAACCCCTGTGACTAGCACTTGCTCTAGAACCTGCTGGAAAGCACTATGAAGCCTTAAACTGATACAAGCACACAACTCTTCTTGTTAATTAGGAGATATTAATCCATAGGCACTAAACAGGCTATAATTGCAAAGTATTTCCAAAAACAACGACCACGGATCCAGCACCAAAAGTTTATTGCACACAAATCCCTAGCGCCTCGGCCTTCGCCTTCCAGGAGAATAACATCAATTAACTTTCAAATATTTTTATACATTTATCAATAAAACAATTAAATTATTTAATTAACAATTATACAATTAATCATGAAAAGACTTTCCAATTGCACTAAAAATGCATGCCTCTAGGTGTCATAGTATCATACTTTAATATAAAAACTGTCTCCTTATGCAGCAATTTACATTTGATTTTTTCTTCATTTTCATTCATACTTAAACTTTCTAAAACTGTAGCTAACAGACCTTTAGGGTCACTATTATGAAACTCTTTAAAATGTGTAGCAATAGGACTTTCCATTTTTTTATGTTTTATATCTCTTAAATGTTCCTGCAGCTGTATTTTAAAAACCCGTTTACTTTCCCCCACATAAAACATATTAAAAGGGCATTTCAATGCATACACAATTCTTTCAGTATTACATGAAAATTGTCCCATAGGATAAAACTTCTTACCATTAATACAATCAAATGTTCTACAAATATACTTGCAGGAAATACATTTACCACATGAATACGTGCCCCTTAAGTTTACATCAATATTCACATTTAGATGTATATCTGGAGTGGAGAAACCTGCATGAACTAACATGTCTTTTAAATTTCTCCCTCTCTTATAAGAGAAAGTTATATTTTTTGGGAAAATTGCTGTTAGATTTTTATAGTTAAATAATGAATTCCAATAATATTTCATCATATTACTAATTTCTAATGACAATAAATCATAGGTCATAACCATATAAATTTTTCTTGATTCGTCCCTCCGGGCATATGTATATGTTTTATTATTATATTACTTCTGTATCCTATTCACATCTTGATTAATTCATTTTATGTTATTTAGTGATGACATTACCTCTTGAGCATCATAACCTCTTTTTATGTATAAACATGCCATTTTCTCTAATTCATTATTAATTTCATCACTATGGTTATACAACCTATTAATTCTCATGAATTCACCATATGGCAATGATTTTATAAGATGTGGTGGATGGCAGCTTCTCCCATCTAATAAATGTAATCCATTTTCAAATTTTCGAAATATTTTGGTCACAATATTTCCATTTGAGCTACCTTCTAAAGTTATGTCCAAAAAATTCACTTTATTACCAACTTGAAAACCATCAAATTTCAAACCAAATTCATTTATTTGTAAATCATTCTTAAATTTATGTATTTCTTGTTCTCCACCCTTACAAATAAAAATTAAATTGTCTATTTAACGATAGTAACTAACAACATTATTTATTAAAAATTCTGTCCTATATAGAAATTCTACCGCAAAAAGATTCATCAAAACATTTGCGTACATAGGGGCAAAAGCTGCCCCCATTGCTGTACCCCTTAGTTGATGGAATATCTGTCCATCAAAACTGAAATAATTATTCTTTAAACAAAATCCTATAAGGTCTGTGATATATGATGACAGAGGGCTATCTCCTAATAACTTCTCAACAGCTCTCAGTCCATGTCTATGCTCTATACTTGTGTATAAACCTTTAACATCTGCTGTAAACCAGTACATATCCATGGTCCATGTTATTGATGATGTAGAAAATCAAAGCTATCTTTAATATATGAAGACTGCTTCATCACAAAAGGATATAAAAAACTGTGTAAAAATAAACCCATATTGCGTGTAAAGTAATTACATGCTGACACAATCGGGCGACCAGGAGGCCAACATAGATTTTTATGTATTTTTGGAAGACAATAAAATTTTGCTACCTCACATCCTTTTGTTGAGAATTTCTTAGTTATATCTTCCTTTAAAAAATACCCTAATTTATATCCCTTGTAACATAGATCTTCAAACTTTTTAACTGCTTCTTCATATTGTATCATCTCACATTTCTCATATGTTGTTCCATCATTTAAATGTTCCCAACACATTTTAGCATATTGTGTATGGTGCATTAATGCAATTTTATTTCCCTTGTCAGCTGGTTTGACTATTATTTCCTTATTGACTGCTAGCTCTTTAATAGCTTGCCATTCATTCTTAGTCAAATTATATTTAATATTTCTTCGTTTGGTGTTAAATTCACTATAAATAGTTTCAGCTGCAAAGTCAACCATAGCTGAAAAATTCTTAATTCCTTCGTGTTGGAAAGACGGCATGAAAGTACTTTTTACCTTAACCCCACTTGTGTCTAATCGACAGTATGCATTATTATCTATGTAATTGTCATTATCTGACATACAAGAATAAAAGCTATCTTCAGAATCTTCACCAATACTTAGATCTTCTTCATTTGACTTATTCAACAATGAGAAATCATTCTTATCATTTTTAAAAAGACACATTAAATTCAATTTACGTATAAAGCAGAAAATATCGCTTTTTAAAACATATAACCTAGGTAATACCGTAGGTACATACTTTAAACCATGATTAAGTGCAGAAATAGTGGCTTCATCAAGCGAGAGTCCACTTAAATTGATAATATAACTATAAGCATCATTATCACAATTTGTCAAATCATATACTAAGGAATTAGTTCCTTCTAAAGCGTTTGTACCTCTGGACATTTCCTGATGTCTCTGAATATTGTCTCTGTCCGTTCTCGGCATTGGAAGTACTTCCTCTAAATTCCTCTCTGTTACCATATTCTGACCGCTTATTCCTCCAAAAGGAATTTTGAAACTGTTGCGGATTCTGTGCCGGCGGTAACACAGGATAATCATTGTCTCCTTCTCCAGCTTCACTGTCCCAGTCTGTGGAAGTGTCAGATAAAGTATTACGCCCGCCATGTTCTATACGGCTTTCTTCATCTGCAAACCTGACGTTACGACGTCGGTTCTTGCTATTGATTGGGCGACAGAAAGCCGAGCCTCCTGCATAATCTTTGATGTCACTATTAAGTTTATACTTTTTAACATTCAATAGCTCCTTCTCCATATCTATTAGCTTGTTTTGTATATCTTTTAAACATAATTCCATACGCGACAAGCCAGACATATCTGATAAAGTCTTACAAGCATTATTGATTTCGATTTTAAGCCTTTCTTGTTTTACCTTGTCACGTTCTATTAAAATAGTAACCCACTCGATGGAACAACGATGGGCAGCTTCTACCCATCTTTTTTGAAAGGCTTTATCAACTTCATCTACTAAGTCAAAAGGAGTCGTTGGGTTTTTAAAGGCTCGCAAGCCTCTAGGTGTAATGTCTAATTCAATGTACCTTTGTAGACTTAAGCAATTTAGATGTACCGCTAATTCCTTAGCCATTAGTTTATCAAGTTTGTTGAATGTCTCTCTCATTTCAACAGGTAAAAGATTATTAGTACTTTGACCCACATTTGAAAAAGGATTACCAATTTGTCTTAATTCTTCTTTCTGTAGGAATTTCTGCCAAAATGTAACCTGCTGTTCCTGTGTATTTCGAACACTATTACATTCACCCACTACAGTAGTAAATTGTTCCATAGTTGTCTGGTTTTTATCCGATAAGTCTTGCCTAAAAATTCTAGGCACATTCAATGATGGATCACTCGACATGTAGAACCAAAAAAACTACCAGCAAAAGAAGCAAAGTATTTCCAAAAACAACGACCACGGATCCAGCACCAAAAGTTTATTGCACACAAATCGCTAGCGCCTCGGCCTTCGCCTTCCAGGAGAATAACATCAATTAACTTTCAAATATTTTTATACATTTATCAATAAAACAATTAAATTATTTAATTAACAATTATACAATTAATCATAAAAAGACTTTCCAATTGCACTCCAAATTCATGCCTCTAGGTGTCATAGTATCATACTTTAATATAAAAACTGTCTCCTTATGCAGCAATTTACATTTGATTTTTTCTTCATTTTCATTCATACTTAAACTTTTTAAAACTGTAGCTAACAGACCTTTAGGGTCACTATTATGAAACTCTTTAAAATGTGTAGCAATAGGACTTTCCATTTTTTTATGTGTTATATCTCTTAAATGTTCCTGCAGCCGTATTTTAAAAACCCGTTTACTTTCCCCCCACATAAAACATATTACAAGGGCATTTCAATGCATACACAATTCTTTCAGTATTACATGAAAATTGTCCCATAGGATAAAACTTCTTACCATTAATACAATCAAATGTTCTACAAATATACTTGCAGGAAATACATTTACCACATGAATACGTGCCCCTTAAGTTTACATCAATATTCACATGTTTTGTTTTACATCAATATGTTTTTGGAAATACTTTGCTTCTTTTGCTGGTAGTTTTTTTATAATTGCAAAGTACCTTGCAAAGGTAAGGGAAAACAGCTCTTGTACTTTACAAAAAAAAAAGTACCTAAACAGGCATGTCCAAGGGTCAGCTTCTGGTGATTTCTCCTGTTCACCTGGTGAATCTGGGCATACTTGGGCAATGCAGCAACTGCCTCATGTACACAAACAACCCTCTCCTCCTACCACCCAACACTACAACCTGCGAGAGATGCACTTACACAGCCAAACTGGAAGCAAAGCTCTTTTCAGCCAAGATTGGGATAGACAGTCAAGAGGAGAAGGTTAACACCTGCACTACACCTCAAGCAACACACAGCCCTTCAAAACTCACACATAACAACAATAAACCCACATATGTGGAGGCCCTTAATGCATTAACCTGCCCAAGAAACAAGGACCTCTGAAGCTGAAATGCAAACAAACACCAGTCACAACCAAAGTGACACATAGCTCACAACAGCAGTGTGCCACCCAACAACAGCCCCTAAGGCAAGACAATGTACCCAACACATTAGTCATAGGTGACTCTATAGTCAGGCACACTGATGTCCCACTCACCAGGCTGAACAAGGAGAAAATTACAGTCAGCTGCCTGTCGGGTGCCAGGATCTGCCACATAATGCATGCACTCAAGTCACTTCACACCAAGTACAAATACAACTCTGTCATTGTCCATGTTGGAGTGAATGACTTGAGACGTCCCTCCCTGGACTACATGAAAAGAGACATGGAAGGGCTCTTGGATCATGTGGCCCTGGCAGGTATGACCCTATCCCTGAGTAGCATCCTGCCTTCACCCAGAATGATACCATAGTATAAGGACAAAAATGACTTCAACAATTGGCTAAGCTTCTGGTGTCATTCAAAGGGGATCCGGTATCTGTCTGCCTGGGATAACATGATCGACAAACCATGATGTTTTGCCAGAGATGGTCTGCACCTGTCACCCCTGGGATTCAGGTTACTGGCTAAAGCTTTTGCCACCCCTATAGTGCCTTTTTTAGGCAAGGTTCAAAGGACAAAACCACCACCATTACAGATACAAGCATGCAAAATCTGAAGGTAATGCTACTCAATGCTAGAAGAATAAACCTCAAAATAAACCTCAAAATGCACTCTCTCGAGACACTCCTAAAAATGGAGAACATTGATATCTGTGCAGTAACTGAGACCTGGTTCAGGGGTCCAAAGAGCACCCCTGCAATACCAGGCTACAACTTTTACCACACTTTTCGGCCACCAAACCAAGACTGAAACACTAAAAGTGGAGGAGTGTCCATATTCACCAAGGATATTCACACCTCCAGGCTAGTTGCCCAACACAATGCATCTGAAATTCTCCAGGTGCAACTAACACTAGGTAAGACTGCAATCCAAATTGTAGCTTGCTACAGATCCCCCACCATGCCCCAAGATTCTCACTACACCTTTCTAAATATACTGGAAAATATTAAGATACAACCAAACACCCTAATACTGTGTGATTTCAACTACCCTGCCATTAACTGGGAAAACTACTCGGGTACCAACTCCTTTTCCCAACGGTTCTTGGAATTCATAAATTCCAATACCCTAGATCCGCTAATCCATTGTCCCATCAGGAGCTTCAATATCCTAGACCTGGTCATTACCAACATGGGAGATAGATGCTCCACACCAGTGGTGACCCCCTCATTGGTCAGGATAAGCAAATCACCCTTGACATCCACATCCCACCCCCACCCCCAGTAAGGAAACCTCCGTAAAAAACTTCTCCAAAGCCAACTTCATGCTACTCAAGTCAGAAGTGACAAACTTCATGACACCCATGCAGATGGGAGCTGAAAGTTCGACTGCTGAATCCTACACTAAGGCACTGTACGAGCACATCCACTCGTGCATGAATCGTCCCATCCCAAATAGAACCAAGATGCTCTCCTCCAAAAAAAGGAAGCCAATCTGGTGGTCCCCTGCCATAAACAAACTATACAACAAAATGAAGAAACTGTTGCAGAAAAGAGAAAAATCCAAGGATGCAGAAACGCCCTTACCAGCCTCAGTAAGAAGCTGAGATTCCTCATAAAATCCTCCAAAGCTAGTTATGAAAATAAAATTGCCAAAGATTCCAAAGACAACCACAAGGCATTCTATAGTTATGTCAAGAATCTAAATGGCAATGCTCAGATCTGCTCTGAGCTACAACAGAATGGCATTAAATATACTGATCCCAAGGATACTGCCAATATCCTGGCAGATTGATTTAGTGCCAACTTCACCCCCCTCTCACCTCCTAAAGGGCCCATCTCAATACCAAAAGATTGCGAAATTCTGGTAATCATGGCTACACAGGTACAAACCGCACTCTCCAAAGCTAAGAATACAGCATCCATGGGACCAGATGACATCCCGGGCTGTGTGCTACATGAACTACAAAATGAACTGGCACCTCACCTAAGTGTCATGTTTAATCATAGCCCTACCTTAGGCTTCATGCCCACTGAGTGGCGCACAGCTACAGTTATCCCACTCCACAAGGGGGGATCCACCTTGGATCCTGGGAACTACCGTCCCATCAGTCTAACAAGCCTGATCTGCAAGGGTATGGAATGCATTATCATGGAACTTATAAACAAAGACATTGGTAACCTTCAAACACTGGACCCTACCCAGTTTGGGTTCGTGAAGGGCCGATCTTGTCTCCTGAACTTGATTGACTTCTTTGAATCAGTCTCCAGAGCTGTGGACGAGGGTAAGGCAGTCCACACAGCCTATGTGGACCTCGTCAAGGCCTTTGATACCATCCCCCACTCTGGAATCATAGATAAACTTACTAAGCTGGGCATAAATCCCTACATCACTCGATGGGTTGCCAACTGCCTTACTGACAGAACCCATACTGTAAGAGTAGCCAACTCCAAATCCAGCTCCAGACAAGTGACAAGTGGAGTACCTCAGGGTTCAATCCTGGGACGGCTCTTGTTTGGCACCTACTTCTCTGAAGTACAGGCCAACACTAAAGGACTCTGGCTAACAAAGTTAACAGATGACTGCAAACTGGGAGCCATTATTGAATCCCCAAATGATGTGGATATTCCACAAAAGGGCCTTACAGAAACAGATGCTTGGTGCCAGAGCCATGGGCTCAAGCTTAATGCCAAAAAATGTATAGTTATCACCTTTGGGAAAAAACATGCACCCATAAATTGTCACATAGGTGGCAGTACATTAAACACTGAAAGTGTGATGAGAGACTTAGGGACATAGATGGACAGTGGTCTCACCTTCGATAACCACATCACCACAATAGTCAGGAAATCCTTCTATGTGGCACACTTCATCACTAAGGGCTTTTCATCCAGAAAAAAGGAGGTCATTGTCCCACTGTGCTCATCCCTCATTAGACCCATTATAGAGTACAATGCCCTGTTTGGTATGTACCTCACAAGACATCTGCAACAGCTGGAAAGGCCGCAGAAATACCTCACTAAAAGAATCACAGGCCTAAAGCAGATGCCATATGCTGACTGTCTAAAAAAACTCTACCTATACTCTGTGGCATATCGTCTACTTAGAGGCGATCTCTGCTTAACATACAA